>NC_091136.1:12517143-13117143 GCF_041381155.1 Argopecten irradians
TTTATTGAATAAATGGTTTTTTTTCATTCTATTGAATGAGGACATAATGTTTGAAGGTGTCATGTAATGGACAGAGACCGAAATGAAGTAGACATTTTATTAAAGTCATGTTTTGAAAGTTTCTTTTGATTTATTCAACAATAAAGGTTCTAATCAATACAAATCATTTCACTTTTGCAAGGAGAATACATACTAGTTTGATAATGCTTATAAACTTGTCTTTTTATTTTACAAATCAAAAGACGAGTAATTACACAACTGAACATGAAAAATGTTTCATCATCGACACATGGTGATTTGGTTGGCATAAACAGTGCAATGGATCATTTTCATTACTATAGATTGATATTTGTATTATTTCTAAACATTTTAGGGCCACACTTGGACGGCTGAATTAAGAATAAGTAACACTTACGAATTTTCTGCAACCTTTTCTGGCACGACCAATGTTACATTTGACTCTGTCACCGGCTTAGCCGTCTTTGATGATTTAGTACTGGATACAGCGGGGATTTTCAAACTGGTTGTAGAAGTCTTTTCAAGTCCTGCTGAGTACAACTTTACTAAAGAGCAGGACGATGCGGTTGACTGGATATTGTTGAAAAATTCCACTATCGTAAACAATACGGGATCGGTGAAGTACGACCTAGACTATAGTGTCTATGGGACGACGGAGTTTGCCAAGGCTGCATGCAACAGCATGATGCTGATGAGCTCGGCCATAAGTTTGAGTAACTGTACAGCATCTCCAGGTGAGATATATCAATGCTGTGTCATTCTGTCTGACCTGATGTGTGACATCACATTCAATATGTTCTTATTCCAATTCTATATACAATTAACTTGTAACCAGTTTTAGAAAAGAAGACCTTTTTTTTGTATCCGTTGCTAAAGTAATGAAATAATGACTTCTGATAAGTCGAGCATTTGGGGCCATTGGTAATGATCAACCGCTTCAACAAATTTTTGAAATTGTGTTAATATGTTATTGTAATTATTTATCATAAAAAACAACTTATCCTATCAGTAACTTTGGTCTACACCAATCAAACAAATAAGTTTTCCTGTTGCGTGATACATTACAATGTCTTAAATCAAAACTATGATACAGGAAGAGCCTATGCAAATTTTTCGTTTCTCATGTTCTTCGACTTGTTTGTGTCGGTACTTACAGGGAGCGTGATTGTGTCATTTGTACTGAAAGGGACCAACACCACATTTGACGACTTTCTTACAATGCTTTGTAACAATATCAGTTCTACCCTGTCCTTCAGCTACAACGGAACTACGGCCACTCTAAATAAATACCTGTTAATCAGTGGCTCAGAGCCAACCAATTGTTTCCCATCGGTAAGTTCAACGTCTATACATATCTATAAAATCTTAAATGTAAAATATAAAAACTCAATCATTCTTTTCATTTCACATTGATATGCGATTTTTTCAGGTCCACAGTTTGTGAAATTTTATTTTTCTATTATTTAGGTAATCATTCAAGGACTGCTCACACGTTTTTAGTCTGTAGTATACAGTGAATATTGTGTATGTGCATGCTCACTCATGTGTTAGACAGTCATCATTGGTTTAGCCTAGTTTCGCTATACTAAATAAATAACAATTATAATGATTTCGTTTCATTTGTTTCCATTTTAACAGGACGCAGGGGAAATTGATGATACAACCTCCTCCTCATCCTCTATCCTAACTATCTTATTAGCCGTCCTTATTGTGCTGGTGGCTATATTGGTCTTAACTGTTGTTATATACTGTATTAAAACAAGGGTGAAACGCAGTAAGTTTTAATTTTTTACCGAATTTATTTCTTGAATATATTTGATATCCTATCAATAGCTTGGGTCTTAAATTATTAACATTCAGCTGTAAATCATTTAACAGGAAATTGAGTCACATATATAGCCATCGTACATTATTTACGTTAATCATCTATGGAGTCTATGCTACCATGGAATTCTAAACATTTTTAATTTAGTATTTCAGACTCAGTTTTGTTTTCTGATAAAGAATTGCGTATGATATTATAAAATTGTCTGAATCGTGCTTTATTTCTGGACCTAACACCTCGTGGAAAACAGTTTTGACTGTTGACTGATATCGCATGAAACAACTGTATACTATTCTCACACCGTATTAAATCATCTTCTATACATTTCACAGGAATGGTTCAAGTTAGTCCGATGTTAGATGAAGATATGGAAGATGAAGATATGGAAGAACCTATTACAGAAAAACCGCCCGGCCCCCCGGGCACCATCTTTTCTCCGGATCCCACATATGTGGAAGACCCTCCGCACCAGCTTTTCCGACAGGACACTTTTATGGCATTTAAGAACTATTTACCGGATACGCACATGCCACCTATAGGAAATTGTTTCCGTGAGAGACCAAAGACACCGAAAAAGTTCCAATTTAATTGACACATTAATATGTACTGTTTAAAATTATTATTATTGTATTCCATTGTTCTTGCAATAATCACATATTCTTATATCTGTTCAATAAACATAAGGATTGCTGTTAGCTTTTATGTACAGTATAACTTGTCTAAACCGAACCCTGTATAAACCGGAAACTTTTCCATACCGATTAATTTGTTTGGTCCCGGCAAATTTCTTAATAAACTATAGTACCCAAAACATGCATAATCCGGAACCTGTCTACTCTGAAAACCGGAACTGTCTAGGTAATGTTACTATACCTTTCTTTGTAAATTTAACTTGGGCAAACCGGCAGCAATGTTTTCACAACATAGGACTGATCATGAGGGGCCTAAGGGGATTTACCTGTACCGGTATACTAAGGGCTAGATAATGACAACTTTTCACTTTTCATTCGACGGTTTTGTTACATGTACAATGTAATTGTTAATATTTTTCACGGTCAATTCTAACAATAAAACATTCACATACTTCTGAGAGTTCATTTGAATGTAGCACACAGAAATGGATCATAGATGTATACACCTCAGAAACCAAGAAAACAGTAGGATGGAATTCTGTGTTCTACCATGTACATATGTGAGAATAAATGTTTGTGCTGTAATAAAAAAAATTCTGGTGATTTTCATGTGAACATATTGTGATAAGGTTCTATCCTCTATAAACCGGACACCTGTATAAACCGAACAAATAGACTGGTCCCGTTCACATCCGGTTTAGACAAGTTATACTGTACAAATGTTTTATGCTGAATTACAAAACCTTTTTGTTATTTCAATAATTAGTAAACTATTTGATGATAAGTTACTTCATCTATGTTGAACTGTTCTGCTGATATGCATAAACACTTCTTTATTTATCTATATGCTTTCTCGTCTATGGTATGTAAAGTTATGCTCATTTTACTTTCCCTTCAAACTGCACATTGCATTAACCTTTAAGTGTAAATGCATGACAAAGTATATATCGTTTAGAAAGGTTTTACTATTCATTAAGAAGTTCAGAATACGCGGTTCATTTTTTATAAAAGTATATATAATGACCACCTATGTAAAACAAATGATTTATAAATGAGAAGTATAAGGATTATTCACTCAGGGTTTTGGACGAATACGTCGCAAACGCTTTTGTGTTTGTACTGACCATGACGTTTGGCGACCACTGGCTTTCCACCGGTGCAACCTTTGATATAGCTTGTGGATGCCTGTACGCTTTACCGTCTTACTTTCTGAAGCGGGCCGTCCTTTCCTCAGCTGTCATTTTTTAATGAAAATTTCAGACATTTCTTCTAAATCTTCCGTCCTTAAAACAAGGACTAGACATCGTGAAATTTATCAAGCTTTGCATTGTTGTTTCTGACTCGAGAAGACAAATATTTGGTGCGGAAAATAGCTTTATTGCCGGTTCATATGTGTCTCGCGGGGTGTTTAGTAGTGTAAATAAACAGTGACAAATCTTTCTCACTCATAAATATTTGGCAAAAAAGACAACTTTTCACGTTTGTAACATACATGTTGAATGTAAGTAAAGGATGTTGAATTCCTCGGTAATATTTGTTTTTCCATGAATATTGTTATTTTAGAGGTTAAAATGCACCTGGCTTCCACTTAATTTGACCATAGAGCTGTATCAAGCTCTATGATAATTTACTACTGAATAATAACTAGTCATCTGGTGTTGGCATTTTTCTATGGCATTACTTTCAATCTTAAATAAATCTTCAATATTTTTTCCTCAACTGCATCACCATCGATATTATGCTGTTATTTATTTATATATATTTATATATAGCGGATGATTTGTTACTACTGAATACATTGACAAATAAAATTGGTATTTTTCGCTTTTTTTTTGTAATAATGTAATAATAAACGTTATTTTATTTGTTGATTCATTTTAATTCAATCTTGTTATTTATACTGCAGTATTAAAAAAATCATTTACAAATTATGAAAGTGTGTAAATCAGATATATATCAAAGTAAGCTAAGTAGTTTAAAGACATTTAATACATGAATATGCATACATAGAATTGACATTTGACAAAAGTTTTCAAGCACGAAAACGTTTTGTCAGTTCGATGCTCGAGGTAGACTATTCCCGAATCCTTCCAAATAAAGTATTATGCACATATGTAGGCATCCTTCTTCCTGCAGAGTAAGTAGATTACATTAACATTACATAATGGAATATTTTCGATGTGTTGAAATAACGTGAAAATGCATTATAAAATGTTATTGCCAAAACTGCATCACATTGTTCAAACGTCTAACTCCAATAATTAAACAGATGCAGGAATACATTACATCAGTGGGAGACATAATACTATTAGGGCATTATTGAAATTATGTATGAATACATTACATCGTTAAAGATACTATAGGCAGTATTTTCGACGAAATGACAACTGCCAATTACGATACAAGTGTTATACTTAGAAAAAAAACATATATGGCTTCATCACAAGTACATTTGTATACTGTATAAAAGTCGAAATGATGTTCTTTGATGAATTATACTCACTCCGTGATAAATTGAATGTGACATAGGACCCAGCCTGATTGTTTGGATTCCCAGCTGGACTGTTTAAAGCACCTACTCCCAATGCCGAGGAACCAAATCCTTGATTGACCGGGAAAAGGGAATTGACGGAGTCACTAGGGGAACTTCCCCCACTGTAACCAGTAACACCGGTTCCTTGTCCAGCGTTACCGTATGACGATGTCAGTGGGTTGGACAATAGTTCATTGTAAGGTGCATCGAAAGGTGTTCCATAACGCGCATCATTCGATGTGTCTGCTTGAGTTTAAAAATATCTTTATAAGTAAGCGCCAGATCTGAAAGTTTCCTTCCACGATAATTTTAATCATATAAATGGTTAAAAAGCATAACACAGTCATAACTATGTTTTACAATGCTCACTTTATCTTTTCATGATCACCGCGCAGCCCTTTAAGATGTAACATTATATAATAAACTATATCATATTGACAGCGGATCCTTGATTAACGGAGTTGTATTCAAAATAGCCTTTCTGACTTGTTTTCAATCAAATTGAACGTGCTCGTTACAAGTATCAACAATTTCATGAGATTGCAATTATGATCAATAATCTCCCCTCATTGTTCTCGGATTCATTTTCAAGATGCAAGTATTTTGATTGGCTGAAAAGCTAGTGTTATTCAATCAGAGGATGAAAATGCCATTGTTTGTACCTGATGTGTCAAAGCGTCCAGTATTTGAAGTAAATGATGACCCCGAACTCCCTCCTGATTGGTAAGAATTGGAAAAGAGTCCAGCGCCAGCATCTGTCTTGCCACTCAGCATTTCTTCTGGAGGATTAAAAGTATAGTTATTTGGTAATGTCTTCCACATTTTATAATATTATAGGTACACTCCGAAACACGACGGCAATTAAAAAAAACCGTTTTGACCATGATTACGACATATGAAATGTTTCATAAATTGAATAATCTTTTTAATTGCCCTACCTGTGTACAAAGGTTTCCCACTCATCCCTGTTGAATAACTGCTTCCGCCAATTAAGTTGTTTCCACTTAAGTAACTACTTCCGGTGCTAGACTTGGAGGTAGTAAATGGTCTTTTTGAGGCGGAAGAGTAACTTTTTGTATCGAAAGGATTAGCACCAGTCCCCTTCCCAGCATCAATGATCCCTAAGATTTAGATCACAATTGATTTGCTTATTCTACCAGCAACTATTGGTTTTAATTTCAAGACCTGGATGCAGGGTAAATGATTCTTTGAAGGCCAACTTCAGCTTATTTAATGTTGCAAATACTGTAAAGCAAAAAAGCTGAACACTCGATATGGCTTTATTCGTTATATTAATGTTTTTATTTAATTGAAATGTTATTATACATATATTTTTGATTACTTATATTGCATGGGGAAATCGAATCAAAGACGAAACATGGATGTTTCGTTGCCTACTTCCTAGAAGCGCATCCGTATGCTAATGGAGGAAGGCTTGTTATTTGTAATGAACACACAAACAAATATCTGTCAAAAAGTTGTTATCACTGACCTTGTGATGTAGAACTCCAGCCAGATCCAGATGACACGGAATAAGAACCAAGACTATAATATGGATTTTTGTCATAATCCACAAGACTGGTATGTTCATTTGATCCTGAAGTGCTCCCAGAGAATGAGGGGTCGCCGGTAAGACTGCTCCCGGAGAATGAGGTTCCGGTAAGACCTTTCTCGTACACGTCGCTGTTGAACTGTTCCTGTAGCATCGCCTGGTACTTGTCTGTATCGTAAAGACTGTTGTCTTGTGAACCACCGAGACCAGCCCCAGCACTAAGTTCCAGCCCAGTACTTCCACCTATGTCAAATTTCCCTCCTATAGACAATAGATCATTATGTTTCTTTTAACTATGAGAATCGACATTTTCACGAACTTCATATTCGCGGTATCGAAACACCAGGGAACACATATGACGTATCACACAGGTTTACTTGTTTACGTTAACGTTGTCTCTGTGATTTATAATATCCTAATTAATGTCTCTAATCGGACGAAAAATGTTAAATATTAGAAGTCAATGTTAGTATTACTCTGTGCCCAGGTAAGATTTTATAGAATTTAACAGCTTCTAACCATATTTGGCGATCTTGAACTATCATTATTTAAAGATGCTCCACCGCCGACAAATGGTATTTTTTCACTATCAAAAACAGGAGAAGAGAGAACAGGATTTAGTATTTTTCTTCAGTTTCAAAAGTTACTTACTTTAAACCATTACTAGCATTGAAAAGTTTGAGCTTCTAATTTTACTTCAAGTTAAAAATATGAAAAAAAATTAATTGCATCCCGAAAAAATTCCATTGCACAATATCCTATATGGAATGAAGTACTGATTGAGCAACGGCAAAATAAAGTATTTCATATTATTTTTTGCGTTAATTAGACATATATATACACGATAATACACCAATTATTGTTCAAATAATGAATATCATTTATACTCTGTCGGCGGTCTTTAAGAAATCTATGCCATAACAATACCTGCCAAACCACCAGGCCCTTGACTTCCGGTTCCTAAGTCGAACGCGCCGCCTGCTAGTCCACCAGGACCGTGACTTGTCATGTCTGTAGTAAATGCACCGCCCGTCATGCTTCCTGGACCCCCGGCTGATAATCCTGTTTCAAACGGACTCGGCATACCTTCAGTAAATATATATATAATGTGTTAAAATAACTACTAGTATTTAACGTGAAGTTGTATAATTGTTTTTTGTCGACATCATTTATCACATACCTTTACCGCTTCCGCCCATTTTCCCATTATGTTCAGAAGAAGACGCACTGAATGACCCTTGTCCACTTCCGGCTCCCGCTGAGACTCCAGTACTAAATGGACTCTCCATCCCTGCACCGGATGCAGATGCTCCCATGGCGGTTCCACCCATAATACCTTTTTTACCACCGGACATCGAGAAGGGTGAATTGTCTCTGTTTCCGCTGCTAGAAATGGCGAATGGAGAATTCCCGGATCCAGATATCTGACTCATCCCTCCGCTGAACGACCCACCTCCCGAAATAGAGAAAGGGGAATTTCCCCCATCACTGGATCCAGGCATCCCTCCACCGAAAGACCCGGAAATGGTGAACGGGGAATTTTCGGATCCAGATGTCTGACTCATCCCTCCTCCGAAAGACCCACCTCCGGAAATGGTGAATGGGAAGTTTCCGGATCCAGATATCTGACTCATTCCTCCTCCGAAAGACCCACTCCCGGAAATGGTGAATGGGGAATTTCCGGATTCAGATGATGTCTGACCCATCCCTCCACTAAAAGATCCACTTCCTGAAATAGAGAATGGAGAAGAATTTTCTCCGCTTCCGGATCCAGGCTTATTACCCATGCCGCTGCCAACAGATCCACTCCCAGAAATAGAAAAGGGTGAGTTTCCTCCATTCCCGCTACCAGAAATTGCAAATGGAGAATTTCCGGATGTAGATGTCTGACCCATCTCTCCACTAAAAGATCCACTTCCAGAAATAGAGAATGGAGAAGAATTCCCTCCATGTCCGGATCCTGGTTTGTTACCCAATCCTCCAACAGATCCACTCCCAGAAATGGTATTTGGAGAATTCCCGGATACAGATGTCTGACCCATCCCTCCATTGAAAGATCCACTTTCTGAAATAGAAAACGGAGAAGAATTTCCTCCATGTCCGGATCCCGGTTTGTTACCCATTCCTCCAACAGATCCACTCCCAGAAATGGTATATGGAGAATTTCCGGATCCAGAAATCAGACTTGTCCCTCCACTTAAAGATCCACTTCCGGAAATAGCGAATGGGGAACTCCTTGTATTTCCGGACCCAGGTTTGCTACTCGTTCCTCCACCATGAGATCCACTTCCAGAAATAGAGAACGGGGACTTACCTCCACTTCCCGATCCCGGTTTCATCCCCATCCCTTTTCCTAACGTTCCACTTTCAGAAATGGCAAAAGGAGATGTTGGATTATTTTTGTCACTCGATGCCAAGGCGGAATTGCTTTTGCCAAACGTTTTGGGGTGCCTTCTCAAATCGTCATTTTCTGTATTTTCATAAGACTGGCAATGACATCCAGTTATAATCAGAATCATTATCACTGTGGCGCTTTGTTCCATGGTGTCTGTAACAGGTAAAAATCATCATTAAGCCATCTTTCGTCATTAAAGTAAATTCGCGAAAGTTCATCTCAGTGAATGATTTACTTCGATGATATTCAGGCTTTGAATCCGCAAAAAATAACGTCCGCAATTTTGATTTAACTCTGGAATCGTGAAATAAAGATGCTTTAAAGTATTCTTTTCTTAGTTTTTATTAAGCTAATATTGACTATCGCGCGGAAAAAGAATAATGAACAAAACATATGTATATGCCATGTTTTAGCTTTGTGGTTATTTTATTTCACTTTTGTTTTTGCCTTTTTACAATGATATTATAATTTATGATTGTATGCAAATCAATTTCAGATTTCGTGACTAAGATTCAGTTTTCTCGCACAAAGTTATAATTTTAAAGCGAAATTTATAAATGTTTCCGTTTTATTTCGGAAAGTTATAATCTGTGTGAATAAAAAATATCTTTTGCACATTTAGATATTATCGATGTTTATACTAGACAAATATATCTTAAAGATGCTCCATCGCTGACAAATGATATTTTTCACTATTAAAACAGGAGCAGACGATTTAGTATTTTTCATCAGTTACAAAAGTTACTTAAATTTGGGCTTCTTATTTTACTTCAAGTTAAAAATATGAAAAAAATAATTAATTGTATCCCGAAAAAATTCTGGAATGAAGTACTGATTTCACATGCACCAAAGGCAAAATAAATCGTTTTATATTATTTTTTGTGTTAATTAGACATATATATACACGATTAAACACCAACCATTGTTCAAATATTGAATATCATTTATGCTCTGTCAGCGGTGGAGCATCTTTAAATAGAAAAATTGCAAAATTACAATGTCGAGACTTAAAACATACCATCAACACAATATTATCTTACGGAAGGCCAAAAAGTAACAAAACGCTGTTCTACTAATCGTATACCGGTCCTGTAGAATAAATTACAAATTAGAATAAGCATGCTTTCCGTTTTCATGAAGGTGACCTTAGTGTGAGTTATATGCTGATCCGAATTAAAAATGACCGTATATTGACAAAATAAAGAAATGGTTGTGTCCATAATGGCGTTTGTGGTGACATTAGCATTGGGTTTTTTTCGTCCAGTTTTTAGCAATCCATTCAACCATTAAAAGAATACGCTAATTGTTCACTGTAGAGAATGATTCTTATTTTGTTTACCGTTCATCAAAAGACATATTTCTTACCTTTCTTTGAAGTCTTCTTCTCAAACACGTATCATATACTGTTTGTAATGTATTTCCACACCAGTGAAATCATATCTTTGACATGGTTTGATATCAGGTTCGATGTGGAACACCTGCTTGTGGCGTGATGATGAAGAGATACGCCTCATCATTCCGTAGATATGATATGGTCTATTAGCATTGTTCTGCTATTCCGCATCACAGATAACTTATCCATGATGCATAACCACTGTTAATACGGAGAACGGACTTGAACAAAACGAGATAGAATAAACTAAGGAAATGGAATCTACGATAAACGAGTGCGAGGGTGTGAATTTATCATGCTATGCATTTGGCTGTGATACTTTCTTTACGCGAAATTTTTCAATAAATGTAGAGTTTATGCAATGGAACACAGTTATGTAACTGTCGAGGCAATAAGGGCGATGCCGCATTTTGAACGAACAAATACATTATTGAGACAATCGCAGCATTTGATATAGTGTTAGTTAATTATTTCACGTTCTATGGAAGAGAATGATATTTTCTGTATCACAATTTGTAAGCATTCGCATACGACAACATACTATGTCTACAGTTGTGTACATAAAACACCAAGGATCAGATATGTATAATTATAAAAATAGAAAATGGCCTTATCAAAGGTGAAAAAAATGGATTATTTTCATATATTTTACACTACTATATGCTGGCATATAAAAATGGATTATTTTCATATATTTTACACTACTATATGCTGGCATTCGACTAAGCCTAGTTTCAACTACGTCTATAAAATAACTCTTTAAGTCAAAATGTTTCGACATAATAATACAAAATTCAGTTGACGCTAAAATACGTTAGTTTCATTACGTTAACAATAGAATGGACGCAATAACACGGTCATACTCTAATGTAGTGCTAAAGTGCCATGACTGTATCCTATTATGTTCATACCACTATATACGCAATAAAATACAGTTCAATTGATATGTTTACATAGTATGTTTAAATTTGTGGATTCGTAGTTGAATATTTGTTAATTTGGGTTACCAAGAATGACTGAATAGTCATGGTTACCAAATATATGTAGCTCCGATTGTTGAACGTTACAGCTGCTATTTGATTGGAAATAATAACAGTGATAAATCTCAGTTATTTTTTTAAATGTCAATTTCAAAATGACACCATATAGCAGTAATATCCATTTGGAAAAAATATCGTTTTGTTAGAGTAGCGACTATAGGCAACCGAGCACACAGTCGTTGTAAGCTGCCAGCGACTACTTATGATGTATATTACCGTAACAATGTTTAAATACAATATTTAATTAACACTTCATAACAACTCATTATTGTTCATTTGGAATTCGTATACTTTTGACGTGGAAACTTAATTTCCATGTCCCTCCTCCTTGTGAGACGAGATCAAGTTATAGGGGTCATAAACATTTATCCTTGGGCGATGGGACGAGATCAAGTTATAAGGGTCATAAACATTTATCCTTAGGCGATTGGAAGAGATCGAGTTATAGGGGTCATACACACTTATCCTTAGTCGATGGGACGAGATCAAGTTATAGGGGCCATACACATTTATCCTTAGGCGATAGGACGAGATCGAGTTATAGGGGTCATACACATTTATCCTTAGGCGATAGGACGAGATCGAGTTATAGGGGTCATAAACACTTATCCTTAGGCGATGGGACGAGATCGAGTTATAGGGGTCATAAACATTTATCCTTAGGCGATGGGACGAGATCGAGTTATAGGGGTCATAAACACTTATCCTTAGGCGATGGGACGAGATCGAGTTATAGGGGCCATACACACTTATCCTTAGGCGATAGGACGAGATCGAGTTATAGGGGTCATATTCACTTATCCTTAGGCGATGGGACGAGATCGAGTTATAGGGGTCATAAAACATTTATCCTTAGGCGATGAGACGAGATCGAGTTATAGGGGCCATATTCACTTATCCTTAGGTGATGGGACGAGATCGAGTTATAGGGATCATGCACACTTATCCTTAGGCGATAGGACGAGATCAAGTTATAGGGTTCATAAACATTTATCCTTAGGCGATAGGACGAGATCAAGTTATAGGGGTCATAAACATTCGTCCTTAAGCGATTGGAAGAGATCAAGTTATAGGGGTCATAAACATTTATCCATATGCGATTGGAAGTTATCTAGTTATAGGGGTCATAAACATTTGTCCTTAAGCGATTGGAAGAGATCAAGTTATAAGGGTCATAAACATTTATCCATAGGCGATTGGAAGAGATCGAGTTATAGGGGTCATAAACATTCATCCTTAGGCGATGCGACAAGATCAAATTATAGGATCGAGTCATATACAGGTTTCATGACGTACCATCTTATTGAGACGTGAACGTGAGACAGTTTGATCAGTTTGTGTTCATGATTGTCACTGCATTATATAACGTCTATTCCATTGACTATATATGGGTTTACGTTTATTCCATTGACTATATATGGGTTTACGTCTATTCCATTAACTTAAGATGGGTTAACGTGTATTTCATTGACTATATATGGGTTTACATCTATTTCATTGACTATATATGGAATTACATCTATCTCATTGACCATATATGGTTTTTCCATCTATTCCATTGACTATATATGGATTAACATCTATTCCATTGACTGTATGTAGGTTTACGTCTATTCCATTAACTTTATATGGGTTTACATCAATAACATTAACTTTATATGGGTTTACGTCTATTCCATTGACAATATATATATTTACATCTATTCCATTGACTTTATATGGGTTTACGTCTATTTTATTGACTCAATATGGGTTTACGTCAATACCATTAACTTTATATGGGTTTACGTCTATTTTATTGACTCAATATGGGTTTACATCAATAACATTAACTTTATATGAATTTACGTCTATTTTATTGACTTAATATGGGTTTACGTCTATTTTATTGACTTAATATGGGTTTACGTCTATTTTATTGACTTAATATGGGTTTACGTCTATTCCATTGACTGTATGTAGGTTTACGTCTATTCCATTTACAATGTATATATTTACATCTATTCCATTGACTATATATGGGTTTACGTCTATTTTATTGACTCAATATGGGTTTACATCAATAACATTAACTTTATATGGGTTTACGTCTATTTCATTGATTATTTATGGATTTATGTCTATTCCATTGACTATATATGGGTTTACGTCTATTCCATTGACTGTATGTAGGTTTACGTCTATTCCATTGACAATATATATATTTACATCTATTCCATTGACTATAAATGGGTTTACGTCTATCCAATTGACTATGTATAGTTTTACGTCTATTCCATTGACCTTAAATGGGTATAGGTCTATTTCATTGACTATATAGCGATTTACGTCTATTCTATTGACTATATATGGGTTTACATCTATTACATTTACTATATTACGGCAAAGGTAAGGTTTTCCATTTTCCGGACAAGGTCAACAAGGACTCGATGTGCATGCTTTTGTAAAATCGAATCTGGTAAAACGATCGCTACTTCAACATGCGATAACATAAGTTAACTTAATGGCATGGTTATTTGTTGACAGATACATGTATTCAACCCTGTAGACTTAAATGGTGTGCAGTTGTTTGCATCTTTTGTCCAAATACAAACAACACAACGATCTACGAGTCAACAGTAATATCTAAGGTTAAAACGAATGCATAGAGACTTTATATCAACTAAGTTATGTTCAAATAAACCTAAGATGTGAAATATAGCCATACAAAAACTTACTAGTTTAAGGGGTCTTTAAAAAAAACGTTACTCAAATCCCGCGCGGTATTTAGGACGACGGCGGAAAACATAAGACGACCCGCGTTATGCAAATTAACACTTTATTTATTTTAATTATATTGTTCAAAAGGGGATGATAAATGTAGTATTAACGGCAAGCAATACTACAAAATTATCGGTTTCGTTTTATATTCCCATTTTAAAAATTAAAGGCCCACTACCTTTCCGGAGGAAAACATAAAGGTTTCTTAAAAACATTAATAACATCAGAAAATATATACCAATGGCCTAAGATGAGGTTACAACACCAAATAATGTTTGATAACAGTGGAGAGTTATTTCGCTGTTTTGCCGTCTGGCGCAGTGATAGTCAACTACCGCGCGGTATTTAGGACGACGGCGGAAAACATAAGACGACCCGCGTTATGAAAATTTTATTCATTTTAATCAAATTGATCAGAATGTGATGACACGTGTAGTATTAACGGTAAGTTAATAACTTTAGCGTCTATACAAAAATATCGATCTCGTTTAACTTTCCCATTTTAAAAATTAAAAGCCGTTTCGGAAAGGTAGTGGGCCTTTAATAGTCATGGTACACTAGAAATTCTTCGTGGTTGAATTGTCCATGTCGAAATATGTTAATTCGACGGGTGGTATATTTATAATGTCTGTTATTAAGGGCTAAACAATATAGACATAGCATAATCACGGGAGCGTTAAACATGAATATTTTATAAACGTAACACACGCGGATTTGATGAATAAAAATTTATTGTTTCAGTTCATAAAATTTATGTTCTGATGGTATCAATAAAAATTTCCGCTTGTGTCTTTGAAAACAATTCTAAGCTGTGAACTACTTTTAGTAAAGGTATGATTAATATTTATGGACCGACCTAGAACGATTTGTTAGTGGAGCACTGCCGCAGTGGATTGCTTGAGCAATTAAAGATGGATGTATATATCATTTATTCATTGATGTCACTATTTTTTTTAAAATTCAATCGAGGTATGATAGAAATTTTGTTTGCAAACTGTGTGAATCCGCGGATTCTCACAAATGACGTATGGATACAAATCCAGTGCAGGACCGACCTACTTCTAGTTCAAGCTTCGATAACTTGTTGCATCCTGTAATAATAATGAATCCGTCGTTGATAAGACTGCGTATGTTCACATAAACGGAAAAATATACATTAAAAGTACTGTGCATCGCAGAACTAATAGATCTATAACACAAAGTCTGTCCAACAGGTAAATTTACTCGCAGGCTACATATTGAAAACAAAATAAAAGAAAATGTTTTATTTGCTCACGGGTTTCCATAATGTAACCTCACATTTTTTAATTTGAATTGACACGATGTGAATCAAATAAACCAGTTTTTGTGGGATGAGTACACATTAAATGTAAATTTTAACACAAACATTTCGTATCCTTCAGTTGCATCTGTTAAATTCACAAATAAAACTTATGTTAATTTTACATGGAACATCATCAAGCCGCTCTGTAATTGACATGTATCTTACGCAGTCTCCATTGCCACTCGCATAAAAATATGGTCCTTCTGTCGTGTTCATGGGTTGTCCATCTAACCATAGCCAGTCATTTGTGGTTTTGTGTCCACCGAGCCACCAATGTTTCACGGTTTTAAGCTCTGAATAAGATTAAAAAGGAAACATATAAGTTAGAAGTCGACGTTGTCTTAGAGGAAGGTATACGAGCTTCATGGAATTGAAGGGGATTGCCAGAAACAACAAGAGATCAAAAATGCAAATTGATGGAAAAAGAACTTAAGAAGAAAAACACAATTATCAAAGTATAACAGGGGAGAGAAACGGGACCTCCGAACACTAGCCGTATGCTTTACCGATTACCCTTCAAGTCTTCACCCCGAAGACACAACAACTCAGAAGTTCGATCGCATATCCTCAACTTAACGGACTCCCAATGCTTGAAACAGGGGTTGCCATTCTCAACAGTTTTGTAACAATAGTTCCCCCTCCTGTTACGAAACTGGTAAGTTTGCATCCCCCTTCCTGGTTTATAACAGGAGTGTAGGAGACATGAAGCGGCAAAGGTAGGAATATATGATCAGTAGCCTGATTTTCACATAAAAAGGGCAGACAATTAAAAACAGCATGCAGACTTATCAAAGAACGGAGACAGAATTATCAGAGGAAGAGAAAATAATCATCCAAGAAAAATGAAGAACTTTCAAAGGAAAATGACAGAATAATTAACGACAAAAGACAGACATTTCAAGAAGGGAAGAATTATCAAATGCAGATGACTAATAGAATCTTACATAAGTTTGTCAAGAGGACAGGGACATATCAAACATCATCAAATGTTTTGACTGCCTCTTACACTAGGTTGAGATATCTCTGTTCACTCGACAGACTCATGTTTGATTATTTTGCTTCCTTGCGTAGTAGAAAAAAGAAAATATATCAGTTGTTTTTCAGCTCTTCATCACAGAAACGTTGTAATGCCTGAAAAATGATGACGTCATCAACAATGTTTTTCGATGTTACGCTGCATGTATTGATGACGTCACATTGTGTAGTACGTATGAGCTGTCTATCATCCCATGTATATGAGAGAGTTATCGTTTCCCAATGCATAGGAGAAAGAACTACCAAAGGAAGCCAACATAACTATTAAAGAATGCAGAGATGAAAGGATAAGACACTATAATCAGAGGAGGCGATATGAACGGCAGAATATATTTAATAATAGGAACGATCATTAAAACGAAGGAAGTTAGGAAAATTCATCTATAAGCAAGAGGAACCAACCAATAAATCTAAAACGTACATGCTGGAAGGGAACCAAGGTAATGGATATTAACAACCTGTGAGTTGTGAAGAAAACAATCCAAATGTTTAAAGACAACCTAAAGTTCTCAAAACCAAATATCTTAAATGGCCAACAAGATCTTCCAAAGGTAGAACATATTATCCATTATCACAATTTACAAATGTTTAACTACAGTAAGCGTGCTTATTTTAGCGCTGTCAAATTTTAGCGGAAATGCGAAACCCCGAAAGATTATTAGCGCAGATATAAAAAGCGCTATTCGGTGGTTCAATAACGGAAATACCCTTTTACAAATTTGAGCACTGAACATGAATTAGTGCTCTAAAGAGAGCGATAAAAGCGCTAAAATAAAACTACCGCTAAAATAAGAATGTTTACAGGATATGTTTATTACCTGAGATCTGTCTCACCAGCGAACCTAGTTGTTGAAAACTGTCTGTTTTGTTGACTATGACCAAATGTCCATCGTGGTCCACACACATACTGTTGGCCTGGTCAAAAGTTACTTCAATATTCGGAAAAAATTTCAGTTTCTGACCAGTCTCTAATGTTACACATTGATGGTTAGCTGAAATTATAAAATGAAAAAGCAATCTTTGATATGCTACCTTGACACAAAATAAGTTTTAAGGTTTAGCAAATGTGACATGTATGTACGCATTGTTCAAATGTAGATGAAATAATGCTACCGCACGTATTTTCACGTAATGGCATTTGTCACAAAATGAAATGTTACATACGTCACGGAATTAAACACATGGGTATGTTTTTTTCCTGATAAAATAGATTTTGCTACGCATTCTTACCTTTGGTTTGGAAAATATGGAAATGAAAAGTTTTCAATAACGCGTGTAATAAAAGCTATAAACGTTCCTTATTATTAAATCTATCGACTACTTTTACACAAAAGTTGTTTTTGCTATGTTGCCGATTCAAGATCTAATCTTGACGAATGAGCGATTTCACAGTTTTTATCTCCCCTAGCAAAGGAAGAAAACGGGGTTGATACAGTCAACCTAGCGTAAACATCGGTATTTGCGTTGGTCAAGGTTTTAGTGCAAATTGCGAGAGAGTGTAAAGGCTATCTTGGTAATGTGGAAAACATACCGAATACGATTTTCAGAAGTTCAAATTGGCCGAAAGATCTAGATTAAGATTTTGGTGAAAGTTTAAAAATGCTTATACCGACACCTGCATTTGATGTGGACAATGGTTTTTTGATGCTGTGAAACAGCAATCATAGGTACGCTAAGCAAGCCTGAGCACATCAAAACAATAATAACAATCCGCGATGAAAATAAAATATAGTTTTGTTACTTTCACACCCTAATTGAAGGTATAAGATAATAAAACACACATGTACAATAATTGTCACAACGGTAATCGATGTGTACAATTACGCAATCAGTGATGTTTTCCGGTGTTTACTTAGAACTATTTCGTTTTGATCTTGTTTCAGATCATGTGTATTCCCGAAAATCACACACAACGCCTTCTTAATTAATTCATCCCTAGAAGATTTTCTTAGTTTATCTATCCAGTTGAATGGTACAAAATTGATGCTATAAATAGTGATAAATTATATTTGTTTTAATGATTTATTAAAAAATAAGATTTGAATGTGTTTGCAAAAGTCTTTTATCTGGTTGACGTTGCGAACTATATCTGTTGAAATTACTACACTCTCTTCAATCTAGAGATGTGAAATCTCGAGTTACCTCCCTTTAAACATAATTACTATTAGGCATTTCATTGCAGGGATTTATTATTTATAGCTACCTTCTAATTATTTAACTAAGATCAAATCAAACAAATACATATAGAAATTATACATGGGGTTTCAATCTCTAGTCAACATTAATTCCATCTTTCTTTTTTCTGAAAACATGTACGGCCGTAACACTGCTATATTACGGCGGTAAACTGAACTATATCTGATGATATTACTACGCTCATGTGAAAGCTCGAGTAGCGTCCCTTTAAAAGTCATTACTATATTACCGTAGTGAAAGTGCACTGCATAGCACTTGCTGTTCGACTTGTTCAAGCCGTGTTTAAGCAAACATACACAACATATTTGCAACAATGTTTCATAACATCAAAGGTTGTTGTAATAGGTAACCAAATTATGACTTTTTATTTTACAAAAGTATCTGGCCATGATTTATAAGTCAAAAGTCGGCAAAGCAAAGTGATACACATGCAAGCAAATAAGTTAGTCTTTCTAACAAGGAAATCATTACACTAGGACATATATGAGTCTCGCTTATAAATTCTTGCACTACATAATCCGGAAATCGCAATATTTCTTTTGTTATTAAATGGATATTAATTAACTTGTTTTCTTTTCTTTTAAAGAGACATTGATGAAATAAATAAATCGCACGCGAAAGAAAATATGTTTACAGTAACAAGACGGTGAGGCTACGGACGGGCACCTTAATATGAGAGCTTTGCTGTTATCAAACAGGTCTTGTAATTCATGAGCTGTTCAGGAATACATTTTCCCGTTTCTATACGTTTCGATACTTAAATGGCACTCAAGTTGCTATACATATAATTAGTTATTTAGTCTGTTTGGTACATAATTATTTGATATCGGAGCATGAATTTCTCGCCGAATCATTTTTAATTAATAATAGCACCTTATCCTAAGAGAGTACTGTCTACATTTCGTTGAAGCACAGTTGAATATTCCGAGAGGAAGTTCGTGATCCATGGACACGATCGAATTCATATTTGTGTACAAATAAGCTCTCTATCTATATAAAGCGCTTTCTTTTATTTTTCTAATTACAAAATGACATAAATGTGACATTAAAATTGAAAATAAATAAGTTCATATACTTACGTTTCCATAACGATGCATTTGTGACCTGTATAGGGTTTTCCAGGATAAAGTACATCTTGCAGTGTCGTGTTGTACTAGTAAAAGTTACAAAATTGCATTCTGATACGGTCGTACATCTGAGGAGGCACTCGCCTAAAAGTCTGACTGTGGTGTTTGAAAAGAAAGATAGAAACTCCGTGTCACTTCGTGTAAGGTCACGTGTCCATTGGTCAATGCATTGTTCTACAAAAGAGAGAGCAAATGTTAGTGATTTTCTTGGGTTGTGAAGATGTCAAGATCGAGCGGATGAAAGGCTTTTATCCGAATGAGTGTTTATGTCCGTTTTTGGTCTTCCTTCATATAGGATTCGAAGGCATGGATTAAAAGCCAAAATACTGACACACTCATTAAATAAAAAAGGGCATTACGGGCAAATTGTCCTATAAACCTTGTCGAAAATGTTAGCATGGAATTATAGATTTATTGATTAGGTTTAACAATGACTTATTGAAAGGGATATGCAGTATGTAGTATAAACATCACTAGGAAAAAGTCAACTCACGCGCTCAATGTTCATACTATCTCTATTCTGTTATTGCTATTATTGTACTATAATGTCCTTATATCTTTGAACCACATTCTAACAAAGTTGATAAAATTAAAAATGCATTGTGTAGTTGATAAAATTAAAAATGCATTGTGGAGTTGATAAGATTAAAACTGCATTGTGTAGTATTGAAACCATGAAAATATAGCGTTACATGTTGCATATGTCAATGGTACAGACTAGTAACTTAGACGACATGCGTATGTTTAAACATTGGATTTCACGGTTTATAGGACGTGATTAATGGCTTGAATGACTTCTTGAATATCGACGATTTTTTTCTGTATAATGTCTCAGGACTCGATGGCTGGTTTGAGATATAATGTCAAATTCAACATTGTAAAAGAAATTCCAAGTGGTTGCCAGAAGAAAGAAAAGGTTAAAAATCGTTCAAGTCTTTTTTCCACAATTGTCAACTCCTGTGGAAAAAAGGTGATAATTTTGATCGCTATTTAGATAAACTTAAAAATCAATGTTGTTAACTCGAAACTAGATTTATGTCGTATGACACCACACTAGTAAATACGTGATTCTCACAGAGAGTTAAGCGCAAATAGGTTCTAATGAATATAACGTTGGAATTGTCACTTCTACTATATAAACTAACCAAGGCAAAGTGAAGTATATGTGGCTATAACTGACACCCTAAACGTGTATATTATGACGTCACAAATGTTGACGTGGTGACGTCAACTGATCATCGTCAAAATGGCCTTTCATCTCGCGGATTAAATTGTCATTGAAAAACGGTTTTCCTGGTCTAGCTTAAACAATGGTAACGCAGAGACCCTAAAATGAGTTGATAAAGAAAATATAAGCATAAAACTATCTTCCTATGGCATCAAAGGTCTATATAGATGCAAGAGCTTTGTAGACAATCATCTCATAATGCGCTAGCGCGCATCATGAAGATTGTTTGCAAAGCTCTGGCATCTATATAGACCATAGATGCCATAGGAAGACAGTTTAATGCTTTGATATTAAACAGATATACAGTATGACACGTTTATAACGACGCTATGGGGACCAACGAAGTCACATCGTTATGAATCTAGTTAGTTATACAGGTAATGCGGATGTGTCGTGGGAACCTTGGCGGGGAATAAACTATGTTATAACTATAAATTCGCTGTAAGTGTGACATGTATATCATATTGTAACACCTATTTAATGCTGTTTCAATAGCCTTACCTGCGTATATCACAAGAACCATGATCCCCACTGCACGCCCGAACAGTTTCATGGTTCTAGAATGAGTTGTCCCTATGTGCAATGTCCAAGATGAAATCAAAACACCGTTGGAGAACCTAAAGATAGTATGCAAAAGTCAGGAATTACCAACTAAAGCAAATTCATTAGATTTTATTGAGAGAAAATGATTATAAAAGGACAGCAGATCATTTTGAAAGTCTTGAAATATTTAACAACATTATGATTATTTTTTTCTTTGTTTTCTGATTTGCCTTTTTTATTCATACCACTATGAAAAAACGAGAATGATGCCAAAACCTGACGTTATCATGACATCAAAATAGGAAAAATGATATTGTGTATTGATTTAAAAAAAAAATCCCATGGCATATCAATGAGATCGTACGTGTAAATGTATTTAATTTTATAAAGTAAAAAAATTTCACTTCTGTATAAGCATTGATATCACTATTTTTTCAATTTCATATATCCCAATATCCTAAGGCTGTTGTAAGTTGCTATTCCTTCTTTGCATGTAACAGAGTTAGCTCCCTTGCGGGTAGCTATCGATTGTTACGTCATTGTTTTGTGAGTGCAATTCACGTCGTTTTCTCCGAATAGTATGACGTTACGCTCGCAAACACATGACGTCACAATCAATACCTGCCCGTAAATGCAGATAAGTCTTTAATATGCAAATTCGGACTTGTAATGTCAAGTATTCTAAGGCTTTTATAAGGTTTTTTTTTACTGTCGGTGATTGCAATGAAGTGCTTTGTATATAAACCGTACATACAATGTGCCAACTTTCGTTCATTCGAACAGAAAAGGAAAATTGCAGGAATCAAATCCATCGAAAAATGGCCACAGTCGGGCTAATTTTATCAGCCATTATACCTTGTCCCGTCCCTGTAATTGTATTTATATCAATTGATATAACAAAACCTAATGTTAAAGGTATATATCGTCATGTGTTGAATGAATCTCCTCCTGTGCGTGGACACTTAATGTTATGTAACATACTTTGATTTTTTTTAAATCAAATCTTTTTTTAAAAAATACATCGAAAGATAATAATGTTACTTTATCAATATTCAAGTAGTGAATACAATCCATCATTTGTTATTGATGTTTCTTGAAGAACATATACATGTACTCTTTTAAATGTTCATTTTCTGAAGCTCCATTTACTTTTGCACAAGTAAAGCTGTACAGTCAAACCTGTCATAGTAACCACCTCTGTATAAAGACCACCTGCTTATAAAGACTCATGGGTCCCAAATTATCATTTTCAGTGCAATTCGACTTGTGTATGAAAACCACTTGACTATAAAGACAATTTATTTGTGGTTCCTTGGGTGATCTTTATAGACAGGTTCGACTATATTTACTATTTGGAATTATAAAACAAGCCGTATTCTATCCGTAATATTGAAACAAAAATATTGACATTGCCCTTACATGGATTCACAAAATATAGTGTTAGTAATGACATTCGTGTAAATATTCGTTCTAGATATGCGTTAATGCTGTTGTGAAGTCCCTGGTTACACAAACTAAGGATTTTAACATTTGGTATCGTCTTACACTTTTACTTTTTATATTTATGTTTGTGTATACCCCACATATGGGACAAAAATCTATGTATGAATAGCCCATTGGCGTTAACATTACGTACACAAACAATAAATAATAAATTTGGTTGCCTTTATAAAGATTATACTGGCACGGTTACAAGGTTATAGGGTTATAGATACCATTTGGGAGTTTCGAAAAGTGTAAATTATTAAAAAAAAAGAAGCGTTCAAGAACACACGAACAAGTTATAGTTATCAATTCAAATCTAAAACACCTCGAATAACTTTGGTTGTAAACAAAAAATCAATCAGTCACGATCATAAAATAATCATTTCAACGAGATTGATCAATGTGCAAGTGCTTACCTTTTCCATTTCAACTAAAAAATATGTGTAGGGCAGGACAACGGTACAGCGTAGGCGCTTTAAATGATAATTTGAGACCCAGGGGTCTTAATAAGCGTGGTCTTTATACAGAGATGGTCACTAAGACAGGTTTGATTGAACATTTTTATCTGTGCAAAATTAGATGGAACTTCGAAAAATGAGTAAAGAAGCATACTGGATAAAGGAGCATCATTTCTTGAAATGATGTAAACTTATATTATATTTACGGCTTAAATATTAGTATCATTATCTTTCGATAGACTTTATAAGAATAAAATTATGTTAAAAATTCATAGTAAATTACATAACATTAAGCGTCCTCATACAGGAGGAGATTCATTTAACAAACACATAACGATAAAAAAACTGCCAATACGTATTTCCTAACCAGAATTTCAGGTAAAACAATCTTGACATGAAATTCAACCGTAATTGACCGGAAATTCTTATGAAGTTCAGGTCAAAATTTCTTGACCTGAAATTCTGGTCAATCTTTTCGGTCAATTTCAAGTAATATTCAATAACCATGGTCACATCGAAAAAAGTTGCCGTATCCCCAATATATTTTGTGCTATAGATAAATGCAAAATGCAAAGTCTCTGGGGTCGCGATACTGTGTCAATTTCCCTCGGCGAAGCCACCTGAGAGAAACGGTCAAGAAACCAGAAACTTGATATATTCTTCAACTGCTGAGCTTATGACATGGTACGGCGTCCGTCGTCCGCCCGTCCGTCCGGCGTCAACTTTTCCATTTAAACAACTTCTTCTCCATAACTCGGAGACCTACAGTCCTCACATTTGACTTATAGCATGCTGGGATGAAGGGCTACCAAGTTTGTTCAAATGAATGACCTTAACCTTCATTCAAGGTCGCAGTTGTCAAATAGGTGAAAATCTTTAACAGAATACTTCTTAATAACCAAGATGCATAGAGAGCTGAAATTAAATATGTGAAATGCTATGAAAAAGTGTTTGTTAAAATGAATGACCTTGACGCCCATTCAAGGTCACTGGGGTTAAATAGGCTGAAATATCTTTATACGACTTCTGCTTAATGACCAAGAGGCCTAGATACCTGATGTTTGGCATGTGACATCCTGGGATAAAGAGCTACCAAGTTTATTCAAATAAATGACATTGACCTTCGTTCAAGGTCACAAGGATCAAATAGGCTTAAATCTTTAAACGAATTTTGAATAACCAAGAGGCCCAGATACCTGATATTGGGCCGGTGACATGCTGGGACGAACGGCTATCAAGCTTATTCTTTGGAACATAGGACATAGTACAACGGAATTTTTGTTCGGGATGCAATTAATTATTTTTAATATGTTTGTCGTGGAATAAGATTAGAAGCTCAAACTTTGTAACTTTTGTAACTGAACAAAATACTAATTCGTCTGCTCCTGTTTTTGATAGCGAAAAAAATGTCATTTGTCAGCGGTGGAGCATCTTTAAGATATTTTTACGGTAATACAACAGAATAAACAGAAAATGCTTAACTGTAAATACAACATCTTACCTTCTCTCAATCTTCTACAAGGCTACATACGTCTTTTCTATCGTCTTTAAATATTGAAATATCGAGTGTTGAATCACTAATTACTCCTGTTTTTAGGTCTCCATAACCAATGCCAGATCCAATACCAGGGTAGTCTATCAGAGTAAGCTGATTTATCTACTATTTCATACTGACATTCAAAACTGTATGTCCTTGATGAAGTCCATGTCCCATCGTAGAAAAAAATACACATTATCCTTGAGCCGTGAGCTTTTAGTTGTAAAAAGCCATCACAACAGCTATGATTATTGAGTAGCGTCAGCCAGCATGTATATTGGGAGTGTATTTGTCGCTTGGGACACGAGGCTATGGTTGAGTACAGAAGCACGTAAAAGCATCACCAATAATGCCAACAGTTACATTATTTAAAAAGATAAATTCCACACGGGTATGAATTAAAGGTTATGCAGAAATAGAAGTTGTATCTTATTTTTCATATTCCGATGAAATTAAAAACAAATAGTGACACCGATGCTTCAAATTACTTTTCAGACTATTTGATGAAATAACTTTGTTTTAACTTATATTTCAATTTATTTTTCAAGATATTTTTTCAAATCAATATGCAACTTCCATTTCTCTAATGTGACGTCACGATAACATTGGGTTTTCTCGACATTCTCGGATTTCTTTTTCGTAGAGGTATGAAAAAATGTCGACCAAACAAATAGTCAGAATTTATATGAAATCAAATATCAATTAACAGAGAATGAAAACAAAATTGGGTCTTACACACTTGAAACAAATATTTGATCGCCGCTCCCTGGCTAATAAATGAAATCAAACAATTAAATGAAATCGACATCAGTATCAATGTTTTGAACAGTACATTTGAAATATGTGGTGAGATACAATATGTTCAACTGTCCGTAAGTTGACATAAGGAAAGACTAACCGCAAAACAAAACAAAAACAAAACAACAACAAAACAAAAAAATCCGGATGTCTTCATTTTTTTAAATGAATATTTTATACGAATGGTCATATTATACATTTAGTTGCATGTTATTGGCCACAAAAAAAAACTTTTTTTCCCCACTCCGGTACCATCTGAAATTACAGACTCGTAAACAACACTTTGTCACATTTTCAAGGTTATCAACCTTGTGTATTTCTTATTTCTTTTTACAAAAATAACACTTAATACCCAAGACATGCTATACATCTGAAGGCTGCTAAGGTTTGGGCCTTGTGGTCAGCCGTCAAAAATATAAACAAAAGATGTCCCCACACAGGGGAGGGGGTGCTCTCACTCACCAAACTTCTTACATAATATGACTCATCACATTCATCACATACGATATATATAATCACAAAAACAATTTTTACTCAATCTTTCATAGACGATGAAAAAAAAGTTCCCCTAAGATCATAAATGTTTATCATTTTGTTTCATTTCATAGAAACCTCATAGAAATCTTTAGTCTAGCATGTATTTTTATCGACTTTCATTCAATTCCATACATATAGGCCACATGATCTTGAACCTAATTGCACTGATACCTCTATTTGCATAATATCGGGCAAAATCTTTGTTTACACAAATAGAGGTATCTGTATTCTTGTTGGTATGCAGATGTCCTGGTTGTTTCTGGTGATGCTGGCGTTGTTACTGTATTTGTCTGGTATGCCGTCCTTGTTGTAGTATAATGATGATGGAGACCAATACTGTGTCGACGTTTTATTTCGATGCATATTTAAATATAAACTTCCACTATTTACAAAGACAGTATTTTTACAATATAAATTTAGCCATAGTTATTACATGTACATCAAGTAATGCTGTGGTTGGTCCCAAAATGGGAGCAGACGCAGGGTGTGTCCGCTATCCGTCCTTCTACTCTGTATATCTGTATATTACAGGTCAGCCCTTATTTGTGCTGGTTGGATATTGCATACGTGTACAAATGACAGGAAATTCATGTTAGTACAACATAAAATTATATAACAACGAGGAACTTATCTAAGACTTGTTTTGACACTGACCACTGACACCCATATACACATTAGCATTGGAGACATACACGACTCTAGATCTAAGACCGGCCATGTCTGGGATAAAAAGCAATATTTTTGCAAATTTAAAATAAAACTTATTATATTATATTTCGTCCCCTTGTTAATAATTATTTAAAATTAGTTACAATTTGAAATAATAATTATAAATTTAAGATTAATTAGAATAAAAATCCTGTGTATAAACTACATGAACCACTCTAGACCAATGATGTTTACATTTAACAAAGGGGTATACCACGTCTACATCTATATAACGGTATGGCACTCCATTTTTAATTTTAAACATACAAATGTTACATTGAAAGTGTCTTCAGAAGTAGAAGTAAGAGCATTGCCTGACCCTGAAGACGGCTATACCTTATCTAGATTTATGTAATTTGCATGCACTGTTACAACCCACATTGACAAATTTACGCAGTTTGAAAAAAAAATAAAAAATAAAAATGCGGTAAATACGGTAAATATATTTCCATGTTGCGGCCTCCATATGCAGGTGGACGCAGATTGAAAACATTTTGTAAAGTGCGGTGAACCTGCACCATATTTAACTAACTTTGAACTTATTTTTCAAAGTGCGTTATTTTTTCGAAGTGGGTTGTAACAGTTGGTAATATAGGTTACCTTTGTTATAAACAACAGCTATATCGTACATATTTCGTTAAGTCTAAAGTACGAAACAAAAATCAATAGTACAGCTATCAAATCGCGAATTCACATACATTGATGATATTATTAAATCATGCACACAATCTCGATATAGCAAGGATTACTATCACTGTCGTAATAACCACTCCTAGATTCTGTCCTAGTAAAACTGAAGGCAAAGATGAAGAGCGCAACGCCCAACTTCAAAGCCATACAGTCAACTTAAGTGTACCGTTATTCATTTCTTCTGACGTACATCAAAGAACTAAACTCTCTGTTTCCTCTAGATCTGTTGTCTTACACAGAACATCCATAGCTATGCCATTACTTTGCCATAGTCAAGGACTGTATCTAACAACAGCCATAGTTACCCCCAAGAATAACAAAAAGTTTTGTTTGGTCTTGAACAATGCACTGATGTTCAGTCAATACGTTCTGACATTGCATGTGTAGATATCAATTCGCTGAGATAAATTTTCGCCCATTAACGTTCATGACGAAATTCGCGAAAATAAATATAACGCGAACGAAAGTTAATTTCCAGTATCTGGTGTTTTATTTTACTGACTGGCTTCAGAAATTGTCCTTGCAATGCATACAACTAAGGTTATTAACTAACTGAACACAATTTGGGATACATTTGTACTCTTGATATTAAACAATATAACCAATTTTGTAAACGTTCCTATTGTTATACATTCGGTTTGTTGTCAAATAACCAAAGCTTTTTTAGTATAGCGAAATCTAACCAATTCAGTGTTTTCTTCAAGATTAAAATGTGTTTCAAGAACAAATGTTTTTCTCATCACTAAATATGACATGCCAATGATTTGGTAGGTGTGAGGGTGGGGCCGGTTTTGATATAGGAATACACTTTAACCCTATATATGTACCGCTCTATATAAGTTGAATACCAATTAAGACCGATTCTTTAAAAACAAAATCATGGCCAAAATAAGTTCAGGTTTTTCGACCTATGCTACTTTAAAATTCAACATTTTACCAGCTGTAAAAACGTTACGTGTACATCTTAATATTTGTTACGTGTATTTTTTTTTTAATTCTTGATAAAATGCGACATTATCGTAGAGTGAATAGACACACGCGGCGTTCCTATATAACGTCTTTGGCATGCTATATCTATGAAAGGTTTTGTTACCAATCTCCTATTTCTCTTTGTGTACCTGCCATTCATCGCCTGCATTTTAGAACTCTATATTACACAAGTTTTATATTACAAAGTAAAAGTAGGTCAGTATACTTACGGGCTCTGTATTATACACCATAGGCAAGAGAAGACAAGGTGAGTAAACTTATGCATTGATTTATATTTAACTCTCGATTTCCTCGAATGGTACCGTCAGAAAAAAAGTCTAAACATGACAAAGTAGTTTTTCTGAATTTAGTTATTTAGCCTTTTTTACACAAAGTATGCACGACACATTTGATATCAGAGGACGCAGTATTCATAAGTATGTGGAGTAAGTGGAATCTAAGTGAATATTACTGGATTATCAATAAATACCTCACTTATTAATTCATCTGTAGTAGAAATAATAATCATCTTATCAATCTTAAAATGTCTTCAGGCGAGGAATGCTTAAAACAATCAGTGCTGTCAGTTATAATGTTTCTCGGCCGGTCAAAAAAAAAAAAATAAACAAAAATAGTTTAGATTATATGAACAGATGCTGCTATGACGTATACGTGTAAGAACCACTGCGGCATCCTCAAAATAAACAAACAAACAAAAAATCAATAGTACGGGTCGACCACACGAGGTTAGTTGACTATATAACTATACATACGTCATACGGCAAAGCAGACAAAATGGCGCTGCCTCATTTTACAAGTGAATTTATTTTTGTGCTGTTGGCCTTTACTGCCGTTCTATCATAAGATTGCACGATTGTGTTACAGTACTAGTGTATCGACTCACTGAAGTAGATTACATCGCTACATGTTACAGATGAAGCGTCTATGTAACACGCATTGTGAATTGCTGAGTGTGTATATAAATAAACGTTACACAACCTAATTGTACATCCGCGGGAAAACACCCCAGAGTAAAATGGCCCCTATTTGTGCATTCGGGACGTTGTAAGTACGCCGAAACAATTACAAATGTTCAAATAAATAAACATCTGAAAAATTAGTATTTGTAAAATAAAAGTATTACGCCGTAAAAATTATAACGCTGATATATAGAATTCGCGCTGTAAAAATATACATGACTGTTTTGATCCGGGGTGGTTTTTTCCGTGGTACACCTAGTACATGTGACGAACTTGACGGACCGAGTTTCCTGAAATAGCTGTTGTAAATAATCAAACATAGAAAGAGATAACACACAATTAGGTTATACTAGCTGTAGAAGAATACATAATATTGATTTAAACATAATACTGGTAATGAATAAAAATGAAGGTGAAGAAGAAAGTATCTGCTAAAACATGACTGTTCACAGAGATTTAAATAGTACTATTTAAATCTCTGCTGTTCAGTTTCATAATTATGGTAAGGTATATTTAAAATGTTAATTTAACTCTTAATTTGAACTTTATACTGAATAATAAAGTGTGGCAGTACTAAAAATCGTCGATCGCCGAGCTTTCAACACGTGCATATTATACGTTACCGGTACATGTGTGTTTGCACATGTGTACGTTAGGCTACTATTTAAATCTCTCCCTAAAATTGCGCCAAAATTAGAAGCAGTCCTCAACCGATCATATGTCGACATGTCAAAGCCACGAACCGATCTAAAAGTACGCGAAAGTGTAGTGAAAATGTACAAAAATGGGGTGTCATATGGAAATATTTCCATTCTACTTTCAGTTTCCCGTTTGATCTATGTTAAACCAGATGGGCAATATCACGCTATGAACTCCAATCTGGTCAAGCGTATGAATAGTTAACGTTTCCGCCGCGTCACGGACAGTGTATACAATATATACTTACGCCTATACATAACGGTCAAATAATTTAAAAAGTGGTTTTAAAGTTGTGTGGTCTATGAAAGCTAATAGTATTATCATGTTTACAAAGTAGCATGTATTAAAAATATCATCGCATAATTTTCATTTGTTCGCTTGTTTCAAACCGTTTTGTGTTGAACTATATTCAGAAGCTGATGATATGGCTGTTCCGTTTATTAAACTTGGTGACGTCAACACAAGCGCAAGCGGGAAAATTCAAAGGATATACATGTATAGTGTTGAATTTTAATAATCGTAATGGAAATATAAGTAATAAACTGTTACCAGATTGGACATACAGTTGATATGAAGCCCATCCGTCCGAAAGATAAATATTCATGGCGCCCTAAAGGGCGCCATTCTATTTATCTTCCTTCCGGATGGGCTTCATATCAACTGTATGTCCAATCTGGTAACAGTTTATTGCTTAAATATATATCTAAAGCGGTCGGCGTTTGTACATCCACCTGTCGAAACATCAAGTTGTACGAGGAAGAGCATGGTTCTCTGTTTCCACGTGTTCGGCCTATCAAGGCATCAACAAAGGTCAGAGAAGAAGTTGTTAAATTCGTTGAATATCAGAAGAAAATAAAACAAAGCATTTATGGTCGTGAAATTCGAGAGAAACTTATTGAGGCAAACGTGTGTACTTGTATGTAAATGAAAATGTGTCTGCTCTGTCGCAGGTGAACAAATGTTAACAAATATTCTTGAACAACGTGGACTAAATCTTGTCTTCCAACCACCATATTCTCCTCATTACAATGTTGCCGAGTACGTATTTCATCCATGAAATCCAGGCTTCGTAAAAATCCGTCGTATTCACCCGAGTTCACAGAATTACCTATAATCGATGCCCTGTCTGATATTCCTGGTTCGGAACTAAGTCGCTATTATGGACTGAGTGGTTATGTTTGAGATTAGACCTAACATAAAAAAGAGAAATTTCTGGTAAAAAGAACTGTTTTATATTTCGTATTTCACTGGAAAAAAGTTTTCTGTTCACCATAAAAAGTCAAAATGAATGGCAGGCTAAACAGCTTTAATGTGCACACACGTTTTTCTCTTCTATTTTTAGATCAACTCAGCCAATCACAAGGCGTGTTACATAAACACTTCACCTGTAACATGTAGCGATGTTATCTACTACATTGAGTCGATACACTAGTACTGTAACACAATCGTGCAATCTTATGATAGAACGGCAGTAAGTCAGTAACTGTGTAAATAAATATGTGTACATGTATTATGTAACTTGAAAAACCTTGGTATGTTATCCATAAATCGTGTTCTTTTTGTCGATCATTAACAATGAAACTTTTAAATAGGATTTGATTTAAAAAATTCTTGCGTGACTTAATAGTTTTAACTTTTTAGAAACAATGCTGGTGACCGTAATGCACTAATAAGCAGAAAACAAGTCGGCGAATCTTCTGTTTTATGCGAATGAGTGCTTCACACGTAGTTTAAAATTACATAAGATTGGAACGGATAATTAGTTAAAGGAAACCAAAGGGCATGCAATACCCTACACAAGGACATTTAACGCACTTCATAGGTATATTGTGATTATTTGCAAGTAAACGACAAGCTGTAAATAGAGAGGAGGGGTGTGTGCGCTAGTAGTATCGTTAGAAACGAACGGGGTAAGCCTCAATGCACATCAGTGATCCGCTGAATGTTATTTAAACATTAAACTGTCTTCCTATGGCATCTAGGGTCTATATAGATGCCATAGGAAGATAGTCTTATACTTATATTTACATCATTAAGTCATTTTGGGATCTTTGCATTAACATTGTTTAAGTTAGACCAGGAAAACTGTTTATCACCGACGATTTAATCCACAAGATGAGCAGCCATTTTGACGGTGATCAGTTTACTTACATGTAAGCATGTCAATATTAGTGACGTCATAATGGTAACGCTTTGGGTGTCAGTTATACCACAATAGACTTCACTTTGCTTTGGTTAGTTTATATAGTAAATGTTGCAAATAAATGTAAATATATGTATGAAGACCTTCGTTTTTACTTGCGTAATTAAGTTAAATGAATATAATGTAGACACGAAGAAGGACACATACGACATACTAGGGTACCTAATACTGGCATTCGGTAAACCATATACCTACATTCTGTAATTATTTTCATTTACTCGCAGTCAAATTTAGCGCAAATGCAAATGAAAAAAAAAGACAAAAACAAAAACATATCCAAACAAAAAATCCAATAAAGTGTAAATGATTATTCATTCGCGCGGTTATCATGGAAACAAACCTTCTTTTGCGTGCGATTTATTTCATCTACGCGAATTTATATCTCTTCCGAAATTCTTGCATAATCAATGTATTTCCATTCAATTTTAAATCCGCAAAACTTAATCTCTGCGAAAAGGTTTTGAAACGGAAATCGCGAAATTCAGTAGCCGCGAAAGAAAACGGATTTACAGTATATAACCGCGATTCGTTGGTTTATTACAGGAAATCATCATTTTACAAAATTGAGTGTTGTACATAAATTAGTGCTTAAAACACTAAAATAAAAATGATTTCATAGATTTGTTCATAACGTGAGGCAATATTTTGAGTAAGGATATAGCAGATAAAAGACAAATGTCAAAATGAGGTATAGTTAAAACAAAACAATCATTACATTAGATTTCGAATTAAATCTTCCTAGTAAATAAAACAAATTCAACCAAACATTGTTGGTTATTGTTAACGTTAACTGTACTGAATGGTTACCATGAAGCTTCAGTAATGAGATTGTTGATATACATAATAAGACGAAAATGGTAGGTTGAATGTACTAAAATAAAGTAGCATGTGAACAATAGAATTTCAAAAAGGTCTGCCTTTCAAGTAGACAGGGACATATCAACTCGAGCGAAAACATTTGGCTAGTCAACCTAAGGCTGTGAGAGCTCTCGAAAATTAACATTCGTTAAAAATGGTCCGAGTACAGCATAACAGAACCTATCAAATCTAAATCGCGATATTAAATCCTTGTGGAGACATCATTAGGCATCACATACGTTAGCTTAAAAATTATTACAAAAATGCAGCTGGCACCTATGATATATGAATATCGTAACTTTGTAAGAGGATTTTTAAATCGAGAATCATCGTGGCATCCCTACACTTTATATTGAGTTTCTGACACATAATCCACCTGATTATCCAGTGAGTTTGCCCGTGTAATATTTTCAGTATGTCACTAGAGTAATATGACTTAGAGCGATTTTCATGGGCTGGATATTCATTTTGACGTCGGACAGAAACAATAAATGACGTCAGGAAAAATGACGTGACGTCAGGATTACGATGACGGCGGGATAAAATGACGGCCTCGTCTGGATTTTCAGAATACATTTTAACGTGATTTTGTTGTGTAGGTTTTTGAAGTTATAAAGTTATATGTGATAAAAAGTATCTTAAATGTGTGTTCATTTCATAGGAGATTTTATAACATTCGTCTCGAAGTTTTCATTTTTGCTCGACAAGGCTCGCAAAAAATAAAATCTTCTTAGACTCGTTTCGTAGAATCTCATATGAAATGAACACTCATGTAAGATCCTGTACATAGAAAAATAGAAAAAAATATGTTCTCTTTTTAAATGTATGTGATGATAGTACACAAATGTATTTAAAAATAGAAATATCTTGCATTATAACTTGAAACTTAAATTGTAAAAAAAAACAATGCTTCCCAGACGTATTTTAAATAAAACACGGATATTAATTGATTTCCATGTTATTGTGTTTCAAGTTTCATTATTATTGTCATCTTTGTATTACGTTTCTATAGAAACACGATATAAAACCACATTTTTATTTAGCTTTTTACGATGCGAATAAAAATTCACATCATAAAATCTACTTGTTATATAAGACAGATGCACCCTATATGTGTTTATATATAGTAGTGCTTGCAAAGTTTACGACTTTATTTTTAATTTTTTGTTATTGTTTTCACATCTTTAGGTTTAGTTTTCCTCATTTCTGCGAAGTATTTCGCCGAAATATCCTGGTGCCATGGAGAATTATTATACCACAGTCTTTTCTCCATATTCTATTATTATCTCCATGGTTGTCATATCTCTGACGGGCTGGATCTTAACTAGAAGGAAGTATCCTCCGGGTCCATGGGCCCTCCCGGTGATTGGACATTACAAACGTAAGTTCTTTTCATCAGCTATTGTTGTGCTTTGGCCGAGATATGGTAAGTCAATAGACCACTAGAAGTTCTGAGTGATGTAAGTAGCCTTTTTGCAATATTTACTAAATCTAACAAAAATGTACACATAAATATTGGCAGGGCCACGTTGATTGCGGTAAAGCTGTTGTCCTTCGTCACATCTGGCTGAATGCTGACGTCACAATAGCTTATCTTGACATCATGGAGAGTCCCTTTGTGCTATATTTGGAATCTTACATTAACCCTTAAAAAGGATTGTAACTTTATATTACATGACGTCAAAATGCCAGATTTTTATATTTAGGTACGATCTCGATTTTTTAAAATCTTATATCAACTTGGAATGACGTCACAATGCATACTTTGGATTTTTTGGTGGATTTCCATCAGTAACGTGCTATAAAAAGTTGTCGAATATTATTGCAACAAAGAGTATATGCGTAAGAACGCCCTTTTTAAATATGTGACCGCTACAGATTATTAGATACAACCAGATACTCCTCAAGACTCGCATTTTCATGGACACAGTGACTTACCATGGATTAGAACGCATACTTTAATAATTCTTAACAAGCCAAATCCACATCGTTTGCAATTATGTCATCAAAATCAGTCTTCTTTCTTCCCCAGACACAACCGAATATATATATTTGTTACAGTTTTGCAAGACCCTGATGTACACGAGGCATGTGCACGACTCTCAGAAAAGTATGGACCTGTTTTAACAGTACAGTTTGGTAAGCATGGTGTTGGAAAATGTCAAATAGTTCCCATTATTTCCTAGTAAAGTGATTTATGTCGAGACAAAACTTTATTTTTATAAACAATCTGCTGATATTTTATTTACCTTCATATGAATATAAATATTACATTTAAATAAATGATCATTTTGTTAACAAACATTTTGCATTTTCTGAGCACTTAATTAGTATTTTCAAAACATATGTGATAGTGGAGTGAATGATTGATATAAACATTTAATTCAATAATTTCTCTGGAAATTAGTCGCCAGTGCTTTTTCTCCAAGTATTCCAGTCTTTACATTTAAACCTTTATACAAATTAGCTTGACTTTTTTGGATTATAAACATAACCACATGCAATTTGTACACAATATATGCCCTATTTTCCTCCTTTCTAGTTTGAACAAATATTAAGGTAAAAAGCATGATTTATTTCCATATATGGAAGTCGCTAAGTACTACAAACTTTTGGTCTGTAATTATGTATTCCGTTGATGACATTGATACTTTTTTGTAGAAATATAAAGAAAAGATGACATTTGATAAATTGATGAATTATTTGCCTAGGTAACTAACAATTCACTGAAGTATGCACACAATATAAAAATCTGTGTCAAAAAGTTTTGCAACAAAACTAACATATTTCATATTTTATTCATCTGGAGGCCAACATTAATTTTCTATAGTTGAAATATTGCATGTTGGTGTAGACTCAATTTCGGTTGTCATGGTAACATTTTGGTAGCAAAAATTAACTATCTGTCATCAACTCTGTCCATGCCCTCTTCAAAATCGATACGCACGTTAAAAGGTGACCTCAACTTTAATATATAACATTTTTTCTACAACTGACGCAGGACAAATAAAGTGTTACATCAAAACATTTTCAAAAATCATAGGGTTTGCAATATTTCTGTGATAACCATGGTAACAACCATAACTGATTTAAAAATATGGCAAATATTTTTTATCTCTTATTCAATGATACTCTTGATAATAAAGTTGTTAAATGAACATTTAAATCACTTCCGTTGGCTTTAGATGTATAAATGTAACATTTTTTTAGAAAGATCCAACTTTTGGCTGCTATGGTAACGTCATTAACGCAAAGGGGAAAAAAATCTTACAAAATTTGAAAAGGGTGTGATATGATGTGTCTTAATATATTTGGGTTGTTAACCAAAATTGCTGACGCAAAAGGGTAAAAAATCAAATTTAAAACAAAATGTTGGATTTTCGTGAGTTTCATTAAAAATTCTTTTGGGCTAAGGGGTGAAAAAATCGTTTGCCTTTGCGGGTAGGTATTGATTTTGACGTCTTAATTGTGTTTGCGAGCATAACGACATATTTTTAATCGGAAAACGACGGGAATTTTACACAAAAAATGATGACGTAATCGATACCTTCCCAATTCAATCAAGGTAGGTTACTCAACAATAGCAGCGAACTTTTAATTTGCAACTTAAAGGAAGAAGATTCCAAACTTTGTCATTTCTTATGATAATAAATGGGTACAATGATATATAAGTGGGTACAGTTCTTGCAGTACATTTTTGGATTTACAGTGATGGTTAAAACTTGCTCCGACTCAGAAGAAAAGCCCCAACCATTGATTGCCCTTTTTTATTCCATTCTACCAGGTCCTACTAAAACAGTCATCCTTAACAATATAGAGACCGTGACCGAGGCCCTTGTGAAAAGGCACGCTGATTTCGCCGGTAGACCTCCCGTTCCGTCAGGTATGTATATTTTTTAATTTGTATATCCTTCAAAACTCGCCAAATGCCGCTTACTATATATACATGTATATAAAACACTCCGCAATTGGTGAGATTATTTTCCTAAATGCTTCTTGCAAAATCCCTTATTGGATCCCAGCGTCTCCAACGCCAAATAAGAAAGTGTTAACGGCAGTTTAAGAAAGAAGAGAAATGCAAAAGAGCAGCACGTAAAATTCTTAATTATTCAAGATCTTGGTCTTTTTTTATTAATATTCTTATATTGTACATGTATATAAAGGATCACTAAATTAAAAAAAGAAAGTGTTATATCCAAGTTATATCCCTAATAAAACACCAATTTTGAAATGGTCAAAAATATACGGCCATCTTGAAAAGCTTAAAAGGCAAGTATTTTTTCATAATTCATACGTCAGTAAATCAATGTTTTGCATATAGAATAAAAATGCATTGTTCTTACTGTCTGATTTTATACCAGAATTGAATTTTGTTTGAAAGTTTTAAAATAATTCAGTAAAGAATTTTTTATTATGGTAATTATTTTCGTCGCATCACTAGGAATGCAAATGTCAGAAGGTGGTAAGGATATACTGATGGCGCAATAAACGCCGACTTTCAAACTCCACAGGAAAATAGCCGGATCTGCAATGAGGTAAATATGTTTTTTGAATTAGCATATCTCTACTTTACACTTTACATAAAAAAAAACCTTTAGTGGGTTAAATCTACTTCTTCCTACTTTAACACTGACACGTTTCGCTTTAAACTAGCGCACACCATACTTGTATTGAGCAAATCAGGCGGCATCATCCGGGGATAACTATCACTGACGTTATATCCACCTCTGGGCAATTTCATAATAAAACTGGAGGCAGTTCAGGATAAAAAAAACCTGACCATTTATAGGTCTCAAGAGACTTTCTTTGAAGATTACAGTGAGAGCGAAGTCCGATTTCAAAACCAGTCAACCACAGTATTCTGTTATTCCATTTTTTGATGTACATGAAAGGATCAAATTACTTCTATTCTGTTGCAGTCACATTTGCTACATGACATATTACAGGGGTCAATATAACGTCAGTGATAGTAACCTCTGGAGTAACGAGGATGATCTGGCGCGAGATAGACATCCTTTGGAAATGAACGCAAATGTTGGGCGGAGCTGATTTCCGATAATGTCATCTCCGTTGTAGTTTTTAACTGACATTGATATCGGACGGAAATGCTAATCAGAATAGTAATTCATTTGAAGATTACAGCTTACGGGCCAAAGCTAGATCTGTGTTATTTATGCGTTTTTAATGTTTGAATATTATTACCTACGGTTGCTCAAGTTGATAAATGATTGAAAACATTATATTTCATTCAATAATCCGATTCAACAAAGTTTCACAAGTCTTTTGAATGTTAATAAAAGGAATCCTCTTTATGAGGAACCCCATTTCGATTAAAACATATTAAAGCAAAAGTGCTTATATGCCAAATCGTTGATTTGATCTTATTCAATATTACGTAGTTTTATGTTTCTGAATAAGACAATTGTTTTTATTATTATTATTTTTCAGGAAATACATGAGCGGACCTCGACTCCAGATGGCCGTACATGACTCTATGAGACAGTTTCTACAATTAGTCAGGGAAACAAATGGACAGCCTTTCGTTCCCCACATCTGTATTGACTTAGTAGTGTTTAACAGTCTCTCTGGCCTCTGCTTCCAAAAAGTGTACGATTGACAACCTAAAACACTTCAGAAGACTGCCTCATTAGTTAATTTAACTCTTTATTTATTAAAGCGATTACATACACCCTCCAGGCTACTAGATGCTCTCCATATCGGTTAGTACACGGTGTCCCATGAATTACATAACAATAAAGGATTATTAGATTGCATTTATTGTAGATATAAATGCAATCTGGGGGAGAAAATTGGATGGTTGTGGCGCTATGTATATTTATCTGCCATCCAGATTGCAATTATATATCCAATAAATGCAATCTAGCTATCCCATAATTGTTATGTTAACAGTTTGTTTTCTATTTCAAAGTAAAACATAATTTAGACGCGAGTACACATTTGAATTTCCCGCTTCAACCGTTTCACCCTAACAGCCAAGGTCAACGTGATAAAAATAGCACCAAGAAAAAATTTGAAAAGACAACAAAAGCTCTCTGTTTTTAATAGTTTTCCAGTTTCCTGTTAATAATCCAGATATTTAAAAGATTTTTTATAGTTTCATAACTGAACTGGTTCATTCAACTACATTGTCAATTTTCCTGCGCGGACCAACTTTGTGTCAGTAAACCGGTTTCACATTCATGTACATGTAAATAAGTATTAATACACCTTGTCTAGACTGCATTTATTGACTCGTAATGCAAATAATGATTATCATTAGCTTAATGGGAGTATTTGTGGCAAAAATTAAATATAGAATGCTATCACTTTTTTTTATTTTTGCGAGTTCGTATCACCCGCGAAATACGATAATATAAATAAAACTCGAAAATGCTTTTCGCAGTATATCAAAACCGTATCATTTATATCTCACTTATACTTAGCTACGTCACCAGTCACCAATGATGCATAGAATTATTCTCATATAGATGCTAGTGAAACGAATAGTTGAGCAAAATAGACGATTTTGTTGATATTTTCAGATACAATTTTGAGGACCCAACGTTCAAGCATTTCGTTGACCTTGACAACAAGTTAGCATCTGAGTTTGGCATGGGCTTCATTGAAGACCTGTACCCGATTTTAACAAAAGTTTGGAACAGTCAAAGATACAAGACAGTGATGAAATTATATACAGAACTTCGTCATATTATCAACAAAGATTTTGAAGAACACAAACTAGACTTCGATGAAGGTAAGTTTTGATTTCGTGTTTAATATTGTATTATTTTATACAGTCTTTCTCAAATTTATCAAATGGCATTCCCACAACGCGGGTAGTTTTCGTCCAAATTACCGCGCTGTAGTTGACTATCACTGCAGGACATGACAAAACAGCGAATTAAACCTTTGTTGTCAACACAGATTTACACAAGCTAATCTTGCATTTGTTTGGTGTGGTAACTTCATCTCAGATTATCACTTATCACATAACAGGCCCGTCCATATCATAAATATCGTAGGACACCTGTGTAATAACACTTTTATTATGTCACATGCAGTTCTGACGTCATAATCTATATATGACGTCGCATGACTGTCTCGTAGACGGAAAAGTCACATCTGAGCGTATTTCTAATGTTATATATAGACACAAAATTCAAAGTTTTACTTACATTTCTAATTAATTAAAGCTATGTGAAAATAGATTCATACACTCGTGACTATGATATGAAATTTATCAAACATGTTAAATAATTAAATCGACTAAAAGCTCGTGGCTTATCAAAATATTGATCTCGTATGATAAATTTCATATCACATAGCCACTCATCATGATCATGTAAAATCCTCTAAGTACATGGTGTGACAGTTATATTGTTATGGATATTTTTATAGAAACATAGTGCGCTTAAGATGGATAAAGAATATTTTCATTATCAATAAAGTCTTTTTTTTATTTATCTCTTGATGATATTGTAACTAATCAGTACAAAGAATGACTGTAGATAGTCATGATTTCACTTTACACTTCCTAAGACCACTATAGGTATGTTAAATGAAAATGTAGACCACCCCATGGTTTCATCATTTGACACATCGTATACATTTAATTGCACCGTAGACGTAAATATAATGATTTCTGTAAGTACTGCCAAAATTCATTTTGAGCTCTAATATAAAAAATTTAAATAATATAAATGTAAAATTAAAACCTATGTAATGTAAGTATTGTAATTCTCATAGTGTTTTGTAACTTTTGATGGTGAATAGTATATTGATTCGTGAGTATGAATGTTACGGCACGTACAACTTTAAAATGATGATTTCTCTTTCTGTTTAAGGCAGTTTAATGTGTTTAACGGTTGTACTGTATAGCTCTTTAGACTCGTTGGGTCAATATTTCGCGGTTTCCTATATTCGGTGAAGTTAAGTTTCGCGGTTCACTGACCTCTGTAGTTCGTGAATTTATACGATATTATTGTAATATATTTCGCAAGTGTTTAGAATCCATAGATTTCTTTGGAAACGCCAATACGTTGTACAGTTAAGTAAATGTATTAGAAACAGGAACATTCAACTATTTAACTTTCTGTGTATAGCAGTACCAGTCTGTCTCGCGTTATCTAGAACCGAATGTTATAAGGATATTGTCACAGCGAGACAAGAATAGCGCTAAGTGCAACTTAAGTCGTCAGCATCGGAAGTGATTTTATTACATTTATTTAATGAATGAAGAAATTATATACATTGTACACGTGCAAAAGTAGATACTCTCTCTCTCCCAAATCATGCACATATGTTTGTTTATGCCATTTTGTATTCTTTGATATATTATTAATTATGATTCTGTAGGGAGAGGGCTTCATAAAGGAGGTGTTGCATGGCCGCCCACGATCGATTTTTATTTTTTTGGTGCAAATACATCAATCGGCACATAATACATATGGGAACAGTACTTATTCCATGAATAGATTAATCTTGCGAATACAGCGCCACCTTTTATAAGTTTTACGTCCGATTCCTACTTGTGCGCCTTTAATGTATCATATTAAGGCATACAAAAGCCAAAGATAAATTATTTTGGTGTAAGAACATAGCATTTTGTATTATCTTTTTAACGATATACAATGCTTCATCATATCTGTTGGGGTTTTCTTGCAATTTCCTGTTTTGCTCTTATTTTTTCTTGAAAATAGAGCAATTTCATTTCATTATTTTTTAATTAATTCCTTAGATAACAATGACAAACCCCGAGTACCCTAAAATTTTAGCAATCATTTATTGAAGCATGCAAATATTGTGTCGATGAATCACTGGATATGCCGATTTTTTAGCACTTTTTTACGTCTACCCCCTTTATTGCTTACCCAATATCAAAGTACTGAGAGTACTGAAACTTAAAAATGTAAAACGAAAACTGTCCTTCTCTCGGCTCTATCATGAATATTACTTGAGTAAAACGTATCCCATGTAAGTTGGTGTACCAAAGTTCGGTCGAACTGACATGTATTGACCTTTGACCTAGTTTTGCGTATATATCATATAGGACTATTCACAAAATGTTAATTTTTAGGGTCATATATTTGACTAGACAATCAAGCAAAATAAGGTCAATATCACATATATTTCCTACACCACTTGTCAGTAGTATTTCCTATTTTTGTCGTCATGGGTTTATTTACAAATTGATAAGCAAATGCATCATTAAGCAAAACGTATACCGGTGTAATTTATATGTTGACCTTAGATATTTCTCAAAAGAATATACTGTTGTTTTGATATGTCATAAACATGTCATGGATAACTAGGATTTCATTCTTAAGCCAAACACCTCATGTCTGACTATTATTCACACAATAAAACATGGTCAAACTATATACAGTAATGAAAAAAGAATCCAGTGGACTGAAATTGCGTAACTTTTTGGGGGCAACACATTGGATATTGCACGCTAGGAGCTCTTCAATAGACGTACTTGGTGTCTGATATATTTTTTTAAAATGTTGCCATGAAAGTAGGTCAAGTAAACAAATTATGTGGAGTAGTACAGACCCACTATTGAGTTCTTTAGGCATTTTACCTATTGAAAAGCTGTTTTTAAGATTTTCATACATTAGACCTGTCTGAAGCTCTTTATTCCAGCATACTGCAAGGTGTCTTAGTTATTGTCAAGAAGTCGTTTATGTTTGCCAATTTGGACCCTGTGATCTTGAATTAACGTTAAGGTCATTCATTTGACAAACAGCTTTGTAGCCCTTTATTCAAGAATACGTTAGGTCTAACATCATGTTCCGATGCCTTTCAGTTATTGAGAAGAAGTCGTTTGAATGAAAAGTGTATGCACACGACGGACGGCCACCGAAAGTACGATCACTATGTCACCCTGACCTATCGGGCAAGATGATTTAAGAACATTTGCCCTTCATCCCAACATGCTACATGTATAATACCAGGTCTCTAGTCCTCTTAATTATTCACAGGAACTCGTTTAAAGTTTTTAGCCTATTTGACCCTCGTAACCTTAAATGAACTTGGTAGCCTTTCATGCCAGCATACTAAAGGCCTTATCAGGTATCTAGGCATCTTAGATATTCACAAGAAATCGTTTAAAGATTTAGCTTTTTTGACTTCTGTGACCTTGAATGAAGGTCAAGGTAATTCATTTCCACAAACTTGGTAGTCCTTCCAGCATTCTACATGCCTAATATCAGTTTCTTTCGGATATTGAGAAGAAGTCGTTTGGCTGACAAGTTTACGAAGGACGAAATTCGAACAGCGCACGACAATGGATGAAGCATGGTGACTATAGGTCATCCTGACCCTTCGGGTTAGATGACCTCATGACATTAAAATGAACTAATGGGCGTTAGAAAGCGAGTAGGACGACTGTTGTCAGTATAATGTGACTGGGTGGGATGTGTTGCTTGATGTCTTCGGCGGCATGTTTCAGTGATATAGCACTATGAAAAGGACAAAAGTTCCACTATAGAAGAAGACACAACATGAATATAACGCAGTCTCCCATATCACATACCAGGCACTTCATACACGCGAGACACTGCATACATGGATGCCGTCCTTACATGACCCTGGCTGTTAATAGGACGTTGATTTAATCAAACAAACATTAAAAACGATTTTATAGAGTCAAGAATGCAGGAATCGGTCTACCGCGAAAGCAAACTGGTTGATTCGCTGATTTTTACTGACGTACTACTACAGCTATAGTCATTTAAGGACGGCATCCGGTGTATGTCATTTGATATATTCTACGGTGTTGCCCCACCAAAGGACAGAACCAAGAGATTTTTCCCCAGAATTAATTTAGTAACAATAGTATTTTTTTTAAATAGTAATATCAACATTGACCGACCAATTATGATTTAAACTAATTGATATGCGTATTACGGTCTCCTTTTGTTCTAAGAAGTTAGACGAAAATCTCTAGCAAAATGAAGCTGCTAGAAAGCAATGGCCATTGAAGGATGCACTTTCATGAAGGATGTTGGATGAGAAAAAAAGCTTATACTTATGTAATCAGTACCTGGTAAACGTTTTGTTAGTATTATTTCGCGATACCTATAGGCTACTAAAGGTAAACTGAGACATAGAGCCTCGTCTGATGTCTGATTGACGCAAGCAAAAAAGGTACCAAATTTTGTTGCCTTTTACGATCATGCAATTGGTATAGCAGGTGCAATTCTAACGCCCTTCATGAGACGATGGCGACATTGATTGTTCCCTTTAACCGTGGGCAAAGGACACATACTGTCGTATTTGATCTTTATTACCTTAATGCTTATACAGTTTCTGGAATGCAGCATGTCATTGTGCATATGTTAAAAAACAACTGTCAGTATTATGTGTCCCCACTCTTTCAAACGGATAAGTAGAATTTCCGAAAAATATTATAAAACATGAGTTTATGATGATAATTTCAAGGTTTGGTCAAAATACACACCTCATCATCACGTTCTTCTCTTACTGTAAAGTCGATAATATATGACAGTGTACTCTCAGTACTTTGATATTATGGGAAAAAACAGGGGGTAGGGGAAATTAATCTAAAAAAAAACGTGGCATATCCAGTGATTCATCAACTTGAGCTGTTTATGGTGAAACGATGATAATCTGAATATAATTTTAAACATTAAAAATTTAAGGGTACTCGAGTAGTGCCTTCTACTATTCTGTCGCTCAAACGAAAAAAAACGTGGCATATCTAGTGATTCATCAACTTGAGCTGTTTATGGTGAAACGATGATAATCTGAATATAATTTTAAACATTAAAAATTTTAGGGTACTCGAGTAGTGCCTTCTACTATTCTGTCGCTCAAACGAAAAAAAAAACTTCAAAAACTCGTATTTTCTGTCATATTTGATATTTACGTTCGATTTGTGATAGAATGATATTGGATACAACCAAGTGTGATATGTCGTTAAAAAGGCATTTTTATGTGGTATTTTCAATCACAACGAAAACGCGATTTTAATGTTTTTACTATGACTTATGCTAGGTAAAAGGCCCAATAGGCTTTAAATTTACCAGTGTCAATGTAGGGGGCGCTGTAGTCATAATAATAGTCCAATCGGGTTTTAAGTATTATAGACATATGTGTATTAATGCAATTAACTAATTTAAATTCAAAAATCAAAAATTTATCGTGGGCGGATTTTCACCCTATATGCAACACCTCCTTTGAAAACTTGTGCCCAAGCCAAATGTATATAAGATATCACAATAAAAAGTGTTTAAATCAAATAAAAATATGTTGAAAGTCAAGTGAATAAAGCAAACTAACCTTTTATGCGTTTTGTATACATCTTCATTACAATAATTACAGGAAACATCCGAGATTTCGCTGATTGCCTAATACTGGCCAGGAAAGAAGCCGAGAAGGACAACGATCCGGAAATTTTGGGCCAGCTTACTAATGTACACATGAGTCAAACTATGTCGGACATTTTCATGGGTATCTTTCTTTTATCAATGTTTCTTTTTATTTTTCATTTCAGAATATTTTATTGTCTGATGTTAAAGACAATTGGAATTCGGAAACAGGCAACATGTCTATACACGCCGTCTCCTTACTGGTGTCATACTACGTTGATACTGAGAGTTACTGCAGATAGGACACTAGTATCGTATAGACTTTTATTTCTGCCATGTTCATAATCTAAATGTATCAAATTATGAATATTTGAACAATGCGAATGAATACTCCAAACGACGTACTAAATATTATATATTTGCGTATTACAGAGTTATCTGCCCTTGCGGATACGTATTGACTGTGACGTCATTTATAAACAAGCATGACGTCATAGTTTTCAGAGAAAACGACGTGAATTTCGCTCACACAATGATACCATCAATATCAATATCTATCCACATGGGAGGTAACTCTGTAAATTGCCAAGATAGAATAATTATTGTTCATTGCTTTATCGTATATTTAAGAACTGTGGCATATACTTCTTATGTATTCATACCAAATACACGAGACTATAACGTTGAACATTTTCGTTTTGTGACAGCTGGCGTTGATACCACAAGATTTACAATGCAATGGGCACTCTTGTACCTAGCTGATCACCAGGATATACAAAAGAAGGTGCAGACGGAACTCGACAGAGTGGTTGGTAAGTATATTGTCCTAAATCACGTGAATGCAAGTATGAAAGTTCGAGATAATTTCTGTGATAACGTGTTTTATTAAAATCCGAATCACAATCATTAATATTTTATCTAATTGCTACTAATAGTTTTCGTAAAAGTATTTACATTTGTTTTTATTTTCAAATATTATGTAACTGATGTAACTGATAGTAAACAATCGTCCATATTTAGCAAGAGGTCCAAAGGGACGACCTTAGGGAGTGTTCCTTGCGTCATTACAAAAATGCCGCTTACATCACTCGGAAATGCAAATGGTCTGTTAGGAAGTTTGAAGTTGAATTCTGCAGGGCAGGTATGTTTTCATCGCAACCTGCATGAGGCATAAAACAGAGATTTTTTCATTGTGTAAATTATGTGTTATAATCTATTTTAAAGTTTATGATACATCAGATATATTTGTTTGAATGGTTTTCACAACTCAATTAATCAACCCTTATGGTTTTCACTACATCACCGAAGAAAAACTAGTACGTAAAATAAACCAAATTTATACTTTCTTCCAATTTTCCTGCACTTGCAAAAAACAATATTTGACTGCAAGGTATTTTGAAAATACTTGTATTATTACCTTACCAAAACTATTGATATGCAGGACGAGATCGCCTACCTGAGATAGATGATCGGCCGCATCTTCCCTACTCTGAAGCGACTATCAGCGAGGTGATGCGAATCGCAACCGTTGCACCGATGGGGATGCCGCATTCCGCAGTGGTAGACTCTGTCGTTGGTAGGTTTCCCTATTAAAGGGACGTTAACTTGTTTTAAAACTTATATGAAATAATACTGAACAAAAACGTAGTATATTGAAATATCGTTGTTCGGCTATCTAATTATCTCTGTACCTTGAGAAGAAACCATTAATTTAGTACACAGACCAGGGTTCGAACCCGGGATCTCCGTGTGAAAACCAAAATTTGAATTTTGAATTTGAAACCAGAATGTTCAGTTAAACAGTAACCTTTACAGAAGACGTATCGACTCAAGATTCAACTCATATGTGTGATCCCTCATAAGCTACAATTGTTAATCGTTTTAGAAAATTCTATCAATCCGTTCTCAAGTTATCAACTGTAATTCAAAATCTGGAAATAAATATTATATGGTGGTATAAACTACAATGAACTAAACAATAACTGTAATCACGGAAAATATTGCAGGTATTTATTTCCCATTACACCGGGTGTGTTTTCTGTACAACACCGGTAGAGGTTGACATAGGTCAGCCTCAATCCCATCTTCTTGTCGGTGCTTTATTGTTTATTTTATTTCATTATATATAATTATTTAATTGATATAATTGTATGTGTGGGGACTTTGTGGGGTGATGGCATCGCAGGAGTTAAAGGCATGAATAAATTACGTATAATTTGCAGTGATGTAGGTTTTCTTTTAGAAATATGTATTTTAGTAACGGCAATGACATTTCTAAAAGATCGTTTGATCACATGAACATTTTTCAAGTTGTCATTCAGAAATCGAAATTTTACAAAACAATGGATTTTTGGCAACTACACAATGACCTTTGCACTTGACCTTTCAACCTTTGCACTTGACCTTTCAACCAAAATTTCCAGGAGGGGTATCACTTGTGGCCGTTTTACGGCAACTAAGTGATAAGCAAATTATTTTGCATGAAGATTTTTTCAACCCCTTAACTCCCAACTACGCATTTCTATGCATTTTCATATCGGGATACCGTAATATGCCGTAAAACTAAAAAATAAGCAGGCAAAAATTAATTCGATAACTTCTTTTTTCTCTTCCAGTGAGTTGAAAAATTATGCCAACTTAATTCCTAGCATTTTTAAATTATTGACGTCGTGTGTCAGACGGCGAAATCGCCGGAGCGGAGATTCGACATTGTATAACGAAAAATGCAACAAGTAACAAGAATTAATACTTGTATTTCACAGTTTTTGCAGTTGATATTGTCAATTTTATGTGAAGCCACTTAAATTGAAAGACATCTCCTCTAGCAATAACTTTCTCGTAGCTTAAATACATGTACTAGTTACCATGTGTACTGCACAGTAAACTTAATGCTAAAAAAAATAAACAAAATATTCATTTACTATACACACTATACAAAATATATATATATAGGATTCCATTTCGTAACAAAAAGCTTGAAATTTCAGACTTATGCATCTATTAGAAAAAAAGTGCAGTAACACAATATACGACTTGCCCAATGTCACAATAACTATCTATTATTCGTCAGTTCAAGAGTCAATGATGATTCAAGTCATTTTTGTTTGAAAGGAGACGAAATTACATAATAACATCAGTAGCGTGACAGTTTGTTTAAATTCCATCTAACAAAGCAAACGATCAAATATCAATTGTTATGTGTAAAGGACATTTCAAGTGTGTTCTCTCAACTATGCATATAAGATGAACATTACGTAATTTTAAATCCTGTACAGTGAAAGCACAAATCTATGGTGGCCCGTTTGAGCCGTCACATTATTTTTATCTGATTGAAATAGAACTATTTGTACATTTATAACTTGACAAAGTGTACATGACAATTTACTCTGAAGAAGTTGTATATTGGGAATTTATCTACTTTAAGTAAATAAGGTCATATACTCTTTATCAAGTTATCAATGCCCAACACAATCAATACGAAAGGGAGATACAATGGAATATGGCGTTTTGGTTCCCCATAGTGGTAATACAGATGCAGTCTTCGTATAGGTGTTATTTGACTTCACCATACTATCAGTTTAGTGAAAAATAAAGTACACAGCCTAATTCTATACAGAAAATGGTCTAACATATTTATTTTGATTATTTCAAAATACTATAATAATATCCATATTGATGTATCCATAAATATATCGACCCCATTTCTCGTTATAATAAACATGTTTATGTGCAGAAAATTCAATGTAGTGTTTTAAGTATACCTGATGGCGTGTCAAGTTTTAAAATAAATTAGTGTATATACACTTGACTCTGCTGCTGTCGGACACCTTCACTAACTGCAGGTTTAACGACCAATCAGATTGAACGGGAAGTATTTTTAACCAAAACCACAAACAAACCGTTACTTGTACTTTGTTCAAGGTTACTTCAGATAAATATGGCGATCAGCAGAACGATCAAAAGGAAGGCAGTGCGTTTCTGCCATGGTGCAATACATTGTAGCACTACTGTATTCAATATGACCATTTAAAAAAAATATATGTATTTCAACTTCGCAAACCAAAGGTATTCAGTTTGATACTCTCCCTGAACCCTTGGCAGATCTCACGTTAGAAGTGAAGTTCCTGCTTTCAAATTCTGATTGGATGCGGCTAGGGTCAACCGACCAATGAAAACACGTGTTCTTTATATTTCAACAACACAGAGCAGATGTAATGGCAATGACCATTGAGGCAAATCAATGCAGTACGCACACATATGAAGTGTACTGCATTGCAATTTTGATTATATCCAATGGCATATATGCAAACCTATTCATCTGAACATCTTGATTTTCAAAACACATATGCTATCGGATTACTGTATACTAAGACGAAATAGGGAAGGATTTTTGTAGAATAGTATATTATGTAGAATAGTATATGTAATATTTAATATTGACATTCCAAAACTCATATATAATAATGAGACCCGTGCATAAATATAAAATATTTAATGCTGTTAACAGTAATGAGTCAAACAAAACGTTGCACAACATAATGAATATATCTTTCCATATTTCATTCGACTGGAAGCCCACATAAATGTTTCTAAAAGTTAAAAAAAATGTGTAGGCAGTTGCCATGGTAACACTTAAAAGCTTAATAATTTGTCATTAACTTTGACCCTGTTCTATTCAAATTTCAATATGCAAGTTGAAACGTAACCAAAATTATAAAATAAAACATTTCTTTCAACAGCTTAAGTAGAACAAATACAGCGCTAAATAAAAAAATAAAATAAAATTCATCGGTTATGAATATTTCTTGATAACCATGGTAACAACTAAAACTAAATTAAAAATGTGACATCCAATAGAACTTTCATTTCTTATTCAATGATATACTTGATTATTAAGTTGTTAAATAAACATTTAAATCACTTTCATAGGCTTAAGAGATATAAATGTACAAAACTTAACATTTTCGTTAGCCCCAATATCCGGTTGCTATGGTAACTTCTTTAACGCAAAACATTTTTTTACATAAAAAATCTGAAAAGGGTATGATATGAAAGTTTTAAATATGTATCGGTTGTTTATCAAAATTGTTGGTACAAAAGTGTGGGAAATCACTTTGAAACAAAATATTGGAATTTCGTGAGTTCCATAAAAAATCTTGAGAGTTAGGGGTTTATGCTTAACTAGAATAAATGCTTAACTAGGTCACTGTGACCTACTTTTTGAATTTTTCATTAGGTTTCTGAACTAAACTTCACAAACCCAATATTTATAGACAAAACCTGTAAAAAATGTTATCCTTATTGTAATATTTAATTGATTAGGACTCAAACAATAAAAATGTTAATTTTCACCCTTTGACCTTTGATCTCTGAAATTACCACGAGCCCAGAAAAAATCGGATATTCTGAATAGCATACAATATGCAGCTGACCCTAATGTATCTTCATACAAAACATTTAGCTTATCACTGAGTGGCCGTAAAACGGCCCAACGTGATACCCCTCCTTTGAAACAAAAATGCGAAAATGTCATGATTCAGATATGCAACATCTCATTTCAGGCGGGTACACAATTCCAAAAGGGACTACAGTGATGATTAACCATTGGGCTCTACACAACGACCCTCAGCACTGGACAGAACCATCCAAATTTAATCCTGAACGATTTCTGGAACCAGACGGTACGCTTTCCAAGAAACCAATAAGTTGGCTTCCATTTTCCGCTGGGAGAAGAGCTTGTATAGGAGAAGCCGTCGCTACGCACGAGCTCATCCTCATATTGTCCATAATCCTGCATCAGTTCAGAATCGAACTGCCACCGGGTATTACAGCCGACTATTCGCCCGAATTTTCAGGAATCGTTGGCTCCACAGCTAGAAAATACGAAATAGTAGCAAAGAAAAGATTTTGAATAACGAGATTGGAGCACCGATGTCGGTTACGTTTCTATTTCGATGAGCATTTCCACGTGGTTTCGGATTTATCAAACTCCCAATTATAATAACTATAACAATTACGATAGACTATACTATGTCACATAATCAGTATACATCTATAAACAGAGTTTTACGGGGTTACGTCAGCCATAATCTATAACATACTGTAACCCAACTATCTTTCGCGGCTACTAAATTTCGCGATTTCCGTTTCACAACATTTTCGCTGAGATCAAGTTTCGCGGATTTAAAATCGAACGAGGTTATCTTTAAATCTTATGCAAGAATGACCTATTTAGATATTAATTACATTGATTAATATAATTAGCATTAAAAACGTTTCATTATCTCCTGTATAAACTATCGGGGTTTTTTCACAACTAAAAATAAAATCGTAGGTACAAATATACAGAACTAAATTGATCAAAAGAGTGTATATTTACTGTTCTCACAACAGAGAGAAAATTTGACTGCATTTTCCATGTTCATAGTAAAATAAAGGTATGTTAATATATTACAAAGTTGTATTGTAAAGTAATTCTTTGATGCGTAATTATTTATTGTTTCAGTGATATTACACACTGAACAGAATTGCTTGAACTGTTTATTATGAAGGCCTTTATATATTTCCCATGGTAGTAAAAAGGAAGACACTCTTGCGCATCATAGAAGCGTCTCGCTTCGAGCGAAGCAAGGTAAATAACAGGTAATTTGCTTTCGATTTGAATCTCATCTACAAGGAAATAGTTGCAGGATCAATATAATACATGGTTAGTATCTTATAATAAAAGTTTTATTTTGGTGCTTGACACGGAAAGACGAGATGGCTCAACAAAGCCTCGTCACTTTGGCTTTCCGAAGTCCAAAATAAACCTTGTATTGTAAGATACTAACGTTTGTATTATCCTTTTATATACTTTTATTAAACTTTTGTATGTTCGTAGTTGTGCTTAACAGGATCAATAAAGATGACAATGAAAGCAAAAATCAAATAACATTATCATAAGAAGAACGCTACAATTGAAACCGTTCGGCTGACATGTTCGAAAAAGAATATGCACATGAAGTAACAAACAGTCGATTATTTAATAACAAGATCTTATAATTACTGGCGCAGTCTCTAAACAACTTCAGTTTGCTTGCAAATAAGTAGGTATCGCGTCCAAAAATAAATATAATATAGCTGTTTAAAGACACCATGTCGGATGAAGTTGACTAAACAATAAATCATTGATACGTCACGCATCAATTGATTCAATTACAAATTATTTCGGTCCGCTCTTCGACCTAGATAGACAGTGATGCGCACATGCGTTGATAAAGGATAGCAAAGCTCAATTTGTAAGTGCATTAGAGTCAAAACTATATGTAGTTTCATTCTCGATACTCCAAGGGTTACTATTACTGACGTTATATCCACGACAGTAATAGTAACCCCTGGAGTATCGAGGATGGCGTAGCTACGATGTAACCGATTATTGTTGCTGTACTGTTACTTCCAGATAATGTTCTTTATATGTTATCCTTAACTTTGTTATACGTGACTCGCATACACGAGTCACACATGGAAATTATTTTGATATTCTTTTGTTGGACGTTAGACCAAATTATCTGCCAAAATGAAGCTGCTAGAAGCAATGGCCATTGAAGGATGTTCTTTCACATGTTGCACGAGATTTTTATCCATAATAAGTCGTATGTATTCTGACCCCGAGGTCCATAAAGGTAAAATAAGATAAAAAAAGGGGGCCTCGTTTAATTGATGTAGCAAAACGATAATATCCCAAATTTTGTATCATTGATTTTTATTATTGATGCTTATAATCAAATACAGATTTTTGAAAAGCATTGTGCATATGTAGTAATTAAATTAAGTAAATTTAATTCATAACTGGGGTTACCTGTTTAAGCGCTAAAATGGCAAATCCCACGACGCGCCTGAAAAGTTTTTGTGTGTTTTGCCATTTTAGCACTTAAAGTGTAATATGAAAGGCAGATTTTACATATTTCCATTAATTTGTCCCCACGATTCAAAGCTATTTGGAGCAATTTGTCCATAATTTTTAACCAACATCTCATACTAATATTTCTAATCATGATCCTGATTTCCAAATTCTAAAGAATTAAAATATATTATTCTAAAACATTTATTTTTCTATTAAAATTCATTATCACATTTTTGAAGTGAAATATAAGGTTTTATTGGGAATATATCATCTCGTGAGGAGGAAACTTCCCCCCTCCATTCGATGAAATATAAAATGTTTTTCATCAAGAAGCAAGGCATATCCTCTATATAACATAATCTTTTGATCCCCCCAAAAATCATAGTATTATAACGAACTTAAATATCCTTCAATCTATCAAAAATATTTATACAATCAAACTAGAAATATTGAACTGTCTTCTTCACTACAAGATTGAATTGTCTCTTTCACTAATGCTCTAATGGGCCTTAGCGGCCAATTTACTATAAAATACCACATAATGTGGAAAATGTACAAAGTATATTTATTTAACCCTTTGACCTTGAATGAAGGTCAAGGTCATTCTTATGAACAAACTTAGTAGACCTTCATCAAAGAATGCTACAGTCTCAATATCAAGTATATAGGACCTACTACTTAATTATCGACAAAAAAATCAATTTTAAGATTTTAGCTAGATATTATCCCTGTGACCTTGAATGAAGGTGAGGTAATTAATTTGAATTAACTTCGTAGCCCTTTATCCAAGCATACTATAAGCCCAATATCAGATCTCTGGGCCTCTTAGTAATTCACAAGAAGTCATTTAAAGATTTTAGCCTATTGGATCCCTGTGACCTTATATGAAAATCAAGGTCATTCATTTGAACAAACTTGGTAGCCCTTCATCACAGAATGCTACAGCCCCAATATCATGTCTCTAGGCCTCTTAGTAATTCACTAGAAATCGTTTAAAGACTTTAGCCTATTTGATCCCTGTGACCTTGAATGAAAATCAAGGTCATTCATGTGAACAAATTTAGTTGTCCTTTATTCATCCCAGCATGCTGCAGACCATGTTAGGTCTCTAAGCCCCTTATTTATTGACAAGCTGTTTATAAAGATTTTAGCCTTTTTGACACCTGTTACCTTAAATGATCAATTATTTAAACAAACATAGCCTTTCATCTCAGCATACTAAAAGCCAAATACCAGTACCCTAGACCTTCCGGCTATTATATTGAATATGATTTAATAAAAAAGTTGGCCCTGCAGGTAAGGCGTTAGAATTGTACCTGCTGCCCCTATTGCATGATCGTAAAAGGTGACTAAATTTAGGATCTTACTTTTTCTCTTCTCCCTAACTGACTTTATCTTTCCTCATGCCTCCCATGGCAATTCCTGACTTTTGGTCTTGAGTGGAGCGTTCGGCCCTGCGAGGAAGGCTCTGGATTCTGTCCCCTGGTCGAGGCACACCAAAGTCTATAAAAGTGGTAGTTTCTGCTCCTGCTTAGCGCTCAGCATACAGGGAGTGGGACGACTGGTTCGCCCATTGTCAGTATAATGTGACCGGATGGGGTGTGTTGCTTGGTGTCTTCGGCGGCATGTTTCAGTGATATAGCACTATAAAAAGGTCAACAGTTCCACTATACAAGAAGATACTACACAAATATACCGCAGTCTCCCAAAACATGCACCCAGAACAACATACACGCAATACATCGCATACATGGGAGCTTGTCCTTACATGACCATAGCTTTTAATAGGACATTAATTAATCAAACAAACAAACAAACAAATTAATCAAAAGATCATGCACAGCACATGGAGGATGTCGCACAGCAGATGCCATCTGACGGAACATGATGACTAAAGGGCCAGATGACCTAAAAAGTAGCATCCAATTTGATTCAAGGAATATACACGAAACATAAACAAGATCTAAGTGAGGTTTCATTTGAAGCAGTAATACAGTAATCCTTTCATTAAGCGAGAAAAATATTGTACATGGAATCTCCTTACACTTAGTTTTTAATCATGAGAGAGTATAAATAAACAGCATTGAAGATACATCATTTTATTGTTTTTAACTTTTTTTTCTCCTTCTACAATTATGTTAGTTTGTGCGGAACTTTTCATGAAGTATCTTAAGTCGAACGTTTTCAAGCTTTTTTACTGATGGGTTGGACACAATATTTGGTCTAGGCCTTGTATGAGCCTGCGTTAACAAGGCAACATTTCCAAACTGTAGTTCGTTTTGATATACTGAAAGTTTTGATTCAGCTGTATCATAGAATCCAGCTTTTCTGGTTTTGAGAGCCTCTGGTAGACCATCACAAAGATATTTATGATTAAGAACTAACCAAGCTACCAACACAGCTGTTAAACTAATATGTCCCACTGAAGTTCTATGTTGACTGTGTAAGAAAATAGGAGAACTTTGAAGCAAAACATCATGCTCTGCATCGTAGAAATAGACTACCATTTCCTTCTCAGTAATGCCAATACATGGGGCAAGATATTGACAGTACTCCGGATGCCTTTTTTTCTGAAGAAAGGAAAACACGATTGTTTCTGCAATGATTTGTTCATTTCTGACAAGACAGGAGGAACTTGGCTTGACTCTTGGAGATGATTTTAAACCACTGTCCTCATGCGGATCCTCACCAGTTTTTAACACTACATGATCGTTCACAATTATGTCTAATTCTCCATGCCAAACCAGACCATGTCCTGTAATATAAAAAAAAAGATTCATTTTCCAAAACAAACAATGAATCATTCTTCAAAACAACAATAACATTTAAAGAAAAAAATTGTATCGATGGCCAATGATGAGCTTACAATACTAAACAAATGTATGTTTTGTTCTTAACCCATGTTAACAGTAAAGTTTTACCCTCTGGTGCAGTGATAGCTAACTTAACTGTGTGGTAATTAGTCCTTGATAAACCAATGCTGCAGGTTGAATATGAGGTCTCTAGGTCTCTTGCTAATTGGCAAAGTGAAATTTAGAGAATTTAGACTAGTTTGCCCCTGTGACCTCGAATGAAGGTCAAGGTTTATCATTTGAACAAACCTAGAAGTCCTTCATCCAAGCATGCTACAGTAAATGCCCAATATCATTACCCTGGGCCTTTAAGTTATTGAGAAGTTGTTTGAATGAAAAGTTTACGAAGGGTATATGGTGCATATCGACAGATGAAGTACAATGACTATAGGTCATCCTGACCCTTTTGATAGGACAATGCCAAATTCACAAGACTGCCTAGCAGGACAGATTGAATGAAAAATCCGGCCACACATAAATCAATGGATTTAAGATGTAATTAGAGTCTTTTAGAGATCTACAGTTTTCCAAAAGTCTACCAGGTGCTTTTCAAGAAATAATGAAATTAATGTAAACAAATGTCACCAATCCCAGATGGTTGCCTGGCACATACATATATATGGTTTTATTAGTATCTTGAATCTCCTATCAACCTTTACAACCAATTTAGATAGTCTTGTGGTTGTGTGCTGTAATTTAAGTTAATATATAGATAAAACTTCTGAGTTTGGGGTTTTTTGTTTGTTTTTTTTTTTGTATCAATTTTGTTTTTGTTTACACTACCATATTCAACCCAATAAGCGCCTATGTCCCTTTAAGCGCCCCTCCCCCTTTTTGAGGCCTCGATTTCAATTGTCCAGGCATAAACAAAGACCAAAACTACACAAAATTATATAGATTTGAAATAATATCAACTTATTATAACCACCTTTTCACTTTTGAAATTTTTAAATGCCCAGAGCGCTTATTGGGTCGAATACGGTATATTAAATAGCTTCAAAATCATTATAATTATAGCATTACCTCTCACTACAGGAAGAGGAAAGCAATAGGCTAGGTGAGGCATCCTCATCAGCCAATACAATGTCCGGACTTTACACTGTAGCTGAGAGGTACATGACATTCGTCTATTCTCTCTTATAATATCATAGCATCATAATATACAGTGTATTTAAAAATTCACAAAATTAAGAAAATAACAGAAAATTCCTGGCACAAATGAGGTATGTCGAATGGATCCCCTCCTGTGGGGGTACAGTTGTGTACGTCCTGTTTTGGTTTTTGGAATTATATAATAAAAAAAAAATTTTGAATTTTTGTTTATTATTTTTTTAACTACCGGTAGGTTACTTTTTCTGCTGATTTGCAGTAAATATTAAATCAATTACCTATACTTGTATCGCCATAGCTGCCAGAGATTCGACAACCTGTTTCTGAACATGGACAAGTACTCCATGTATCTTCTTTCCCTTTACAATGATTATCAATCAAGAAGTTTGATGAAATAGCCAGTTTTCCAAATAAGTGATTGGCCAAAATGATGGTGACTTCAGCATCTGTCAGCCCTTCAAACTTTTCCATTGGGACTTGTGCATCTATGAAAAATAGAAAAAAAAATTATATACATGTATTTCTCTCTGTTATCCACTTTATTGACGCGTAAATAATATTTCGAACATAAATACAGATATTGCATTAGAAAAAAAAAATTCATCAAACTATTTAAACATTAAGCTAAACAGTTAAGATTTACCTCTTAATTAATTTGATGAATTGAAAGCGACCGAGTAAAAGGAGTGAAAGAGACCTCCTGTGAGAAGCTGTATGTTTGTTATAGGGATGAACCCAGGTTCCCAACCCTGGCATCCCTCTAATTTGCTGGGGAATAAAATCAATTTTGAAACCTTAAAAAAAAAAAAAAGAAGATTTACCTCTTTTTTATGACATCAACAAATCTATGACATCATCTTGTCATTACAACTTTTGTACCTTTGTTTGTCTTCAATAGTTAGCATTACAGAGCTAATCTTATTAATTATATATGTAAATGACAAAGAATAAATCTAATTTGTATTTTCTGTCTGTGTGGTATAGCCATGAATTTCTTTGGTTTCACTCTTATTGCAGTTTTCATAAAATTTGGAATACATGAAAACATACTGGACTGGGTTAACTTTGATCTCCGGTGACCATACGGAACACAGCTCAATTGGTAGGCAACCCGCCTTAGTGTTCGGAGGTTCTTGGTTCAAACACCAGTATGGTCTCTATAATTTCTCCCCTCAATGCTGATACAGAATATTGGCACCAACTATTTTTTTTAAGTTGTAGTATAAAGATAGCTTTGTACATGTATATCTAACTATAGGGTGTAGCAGGTTTTAATTGTAAATAGTGAATTTCCAATTAGCTCAGTCGGTCGAGCAGCAGACCAGTAAGTCTGGGGCGAAGGTTTGGGCCCGGCTGGCGGCACACTGCTGTCCCCCTATTACATTTGGTGCCATAGACCACTCAAAGTGAAAGCTATACGAAATTGAGAGGCTTCATTGGAGATAGAACCTGGGTTGGTCTGTGTACGGGGGCTAACATGTTTGAAAGGAGGGGGGGGGGGGGGTAGTGTAGCAGGTTTTAATTATATATACTGTGGTCAGGGGACGCGGGTTCGATCCTGGCTGGTGGCACACTACTCTCGCCCTGTTACATGGCAATATAAACCAACATATTTTTGTGTTATCTATTTTTACTGGCTATTACAATTTGCAAAAATAAATCACTGCAAAAAGATTCAACTACAAGAGCTTTTTCCCTGTAAATCAAGAAATTAAATTGCATTGAAAATGTCGTTTAGCATAAAAATGAGAAATTAAGTCGCCTAAAAATATGTTGGTTACAGTATCATGTGTATCATTCAGGCTAAGACTTTTTTATATACTATGAGAAAAGAGGGAGGATGGCAGACTGGACTGGCACGGCCAGGTCAAACTTTGATGACCATGTGCATGTACATATGTAACAGCAGAGGAGAAAATGCAGCAGCTAGACAGTGATTCGAACCTGGGACCCTCCAAACACTACAGTAGCAGAGTGCTCTACCGACTGAGCTACCTGGTCACCAATGATCGACCAAGTCCAATCCCGCTACACATGTACCTCAATTAGTAGAAATCTTCATACAGTAGCTAGTGTTCGGTGGTCACTGGATCAAACCCCTATCTGGGCAACGCCTTTTTTATATTCAATAATAATACATGTACTTGAGTGTAACAGGAGAGGAGAAAATGGAGCGGGTCGGTGTGACTTGTACATGAGAATAACTGTTAAAAAGGGGGGTACAAGTGTGTTTTTTTATGTACCAAACAAATGTTTTGCAAACAAACTTTTTTTAAAAGAATTTTGTTCGTTTTTGTGAAATGACAAGTTGTATCTGGTTGTTGTGATATGTGTATGTAATAGTACCTGTGTCTGCCATCATAGTAAGAAAGTGAAGGAGAGTATCTAACACCAATCTGTCCACTGGTTCTGTAGGCATCACAGCGTCATTCAGGTACTTCAATATGATGTCCAGGCCTTTATAAAACAAGGACACAAATAAATGTTTCTCTCCGAAATCTCCAATTCGACAGAACGCCTTGTTGAATGGTTGCCCGTCGACGGCATTCGAATTTAAAACCGAAAGAGGAGTCAGTGTCACGACTGATGTACAGTCTGTATCACAGAGTCGCCGCAATTCATCCGTCATATCCTTCCGCAACTTTGACGTACAATTCACATGAACATGTCCATCTATCTCTGAACAATTATCCACACGACATCTCTTTCTGGGAGGATCAGCTGCCATAATCAAATGTCTTATAAACAGCTGATAAATGTGAATAGAAAACAAGATACCTCACGAGCAACAAAACCGGAAGCTACATATGATACTCGACATGCCCATGCGCAGAAAATGTAAAGGGATATTACTTTCACTTTCGGTTTGATCTAGCCTAATTTGTTCAAGACCAATGCAACCCGCATGTATCCAGATATAAAGAGAATCGTGAACGTGATGCCATTTATTTATAGGTAACTAGTGTTTGTTAACATTGGATGGCATAAATACATTAAAAGCAATTTAATATGCAATCTTTTTAAGGCAAAATATATATACAGGGTGTCCCAAAAACATGTCCCGATTTTGACAGGTAATAACTTTTGCAATACTCAACTTTTTATGAAAATTCAAAATGATCTGGAAAGCAGGAGGATCCAAATTTAACTTACTTGAGTACAAATGTACAGATTACATCATCATTATGTGTGATGATGTTATAATAGGAATGATGACATCATCGATGATGTCACATTTTTGTGACTTTCCAGCACCATGAAGATTCAGACTGAAGTTATTGAACTCTACAATGCGGTCGGAATATCCCCTACTTTAGTAAATGAAATGCTCTAAAAATGTCACCCAGGTATGCAGTCCATCATCAGGAAGCAGATTTACAGAATTGTGAGGTGGTAAGGAATTTCAGGAACAGAATTCATCATGCCATCGAAAAGAAGGCCGGACACCTCGCGCCCCATTCTTTATCTAAAAGTTATTGATTTTATTAACAAATCGCAAACTTAGCGAAACATGACTTTCTCTCGATTTTCAATATGAGTAATAACAAAAAGATGTTTGTCTGGGATGTTATATATATCGTTGTACAGAGCAGATCACTACTTTTCTAATGGTAAATAGATCAAATTCCTCCGTCTATCAAAATATTTTTTATAAAGCATCAAACTTGGGACATGTTTTTGGGACACCCTGTATATACATGTTTGTATATAAAAAATAAAAGTCAACGACTTTCCTCTTGTACATTCACCATTTCATGATTGCTCTTCAGTTTGTATATATATATATATGTCTGAGAAGGGTTACATTGGCAAACAAAAAATATTGTTAAAAAAAATACTTGAAGAAATAAAGCGACAGAATTTTTAAAATCAGCATATGTTGTAGATTATTGCAAAATAGTTTGATCTGTACAATAAATATATGGCGACATATCTCCTTGACATCGGCGATGAAAAAGTGGAGCTGTTTACATTATGCAATATCGATACTTCCGACTTTATCCACAGCGTCGACGTCAATAACTATTTAAAGTACGATTTATATGTTTTCTAAGAAATAGCTGTATAGCCGGTTATTTTCGCGATTTCTCGGGACATTGATATGATCGCAAACATTTAATTCGCGAAGTAAAATTGTTGAATGATATCTATCCTTAAATCCATATCGCGAAAATAAAAAAAATCTCTAACATGTGATTTTTTGGTTTTTAGATCAAATCGCAAAAAAATGGTTCGCGAAAATAACTAGAAATACGATTATTGAGAGCGGCGACTCCAGGACCATGAAACAATCTCAGACTGAAGTTTAGACTTAGCCAATCAGAAATGACTAACTTTTTGTAACATCAATCTATAAACTTAAGACAGTTTTGGACTTTATAATCCTGAGGCCTGTAGGAATACATGTATAACCTCTGAATATATAACTGCTACAGCATTTTGATAACGAAACAGACAACAAGGTTTAATATCGAAATCATAACCAATGCGTTCATAGACATGGAATCGCCCATAGCCTTTTTTTCTTTAAAAAAAACATATTTTATTGCTTTTAACAAACGGATTGGGCACAAGTTATGACAACTTATAAAAGCCCTCTCCACAACTATTATATAACAAAATTGGTGAAAGCGACATACACATGAAATATTATATTATAATCAAAAAATATAGAGAGAGAGGTAGAAAACAAAAGATAGCGAAAGTAAGAAGTATGAAAACAGAAAGAAAAGATTAAGACATAACCAAACTAATTTGTAGAAGTATAAAGTTACAGTACACACTGATTATATAACCACTGTAGCTATTGCATGGCACGTACTAACTACACAGTCATTTTCCATCGTCAGATCAATTGTCCATAAAACACATTCCGTAGATCATCCAGTCCTCTAGTCATTCCATGTGTGCCACACTCAATTTAACTAAAATTCTTTTAAAAACTAAAATATCAGGAAATACATAACAAAAGATAAAGATAAGGGAGATATTTCGACGAGGTTCAGTTAACCTGTTCACGCAGAAGTGAATTTAGAAACGGTCACTGGCACGGATAAATGTCTGAACAATTTCAAAAATATGTTCATTTGCAATAATTGGCAAACCAGCATTTCCAGACAAAATTAGATTTAGGGATAAAGGGTTATATGGTATCAACTTGGTTAACATTTCATGTCTTATATTTATATATAGCGGACATTGGAAAGAATAATTGATAAGCGTTTTCACTGTGGTAGCCACAGGCACAAGAAGGAGAATCAACAAGATTAACACGATACAAATCACAATTAAAATGGCTAGAATTGTGCCTAAGTTTAGTTAGTAGAATATTCAGATGACGTGGTCCGTAGTTAAAAAAAACACATGGCGGCTTATGGCGTTCAGGAGTGATAGCAGCTTTAAATTTGCTAACTGTAGTTTGTTGCCTGATTGGTTCAGAAAGATTGTTCCAATTTACTGTGGTTGCCGGTATAAACGAGGACTTAGTCCTACCTAGACTATAATTGTGCACTGTATAGTAATTATTGTTTCTTAGAGGGTATGAGTGTCTATCACCTACTAAGCTTGGTAGCGTCATTTTATTATGCATTTTATAAAATAAAGTAGGATTTCTTCGTTCTCTTCTGACATTTAACGTATCCCACCCGGTTTCAAAATACAACGATTGTTTACTGGCATATACCGGCAACCCAGTAACCACCCTTGCGGATTCCAGTTGAAGTTTTTCTAACATGTCAATATGAGTATTAGATAAGCCACTCCATAGTTCACATGCATACTCAAACACAGGTAAAATGAAACTGGTATAAATTTTACTTAGGGTTTTCCTATTCAATAGGAATTTTAATTGTCTTAAAGCATTTATTCTTTTAGACGCACTGTTACAAATATTTTCAACATGATCACCCCATTTATCATTGGCGCTTAAAGTTACCCCTAAATGTCTATAATTATCAGAAAAAGTTAGAACACTGTTATCAAATAATAACTCAACATCGTTATTTTTTAAAATATTTGAAATAAACAGAACATCAGTTTTGTTTGAATTTAATGTGACCAACCATTTCTTTGACCATTCATTTATAAGTTGAAGGTCATGATTCAGTACATGTTCAATCTCATTGCATGAATTGGAACCATAAATCAAAGATGTGTCATCAGCAAAAAGTCTGGCTATACTTCTCAAATTTTCAGAAATATCGTTTATGTAATTCAAAAAAAGAAGTGGCCCTAAGACTGAGCCTTGTGGTACTCCAGCTTTCAAAATTTGACTATTAGAAAACGATTCTCCAATAAAAAAATTCTGTTAACGGTCCTTAAGATAATTCATTATCCATTTATGAAAATTTCCTACAATACCATATGATTTTAGCTTCTCGATTAGACCCTGATGCCAATCTCTATCAAAAGCCTTGGGTTGGCCCATAGCTAGTAGTAAACCCAATACATAAGCAATCTTTTGTCATTGTTCAATCACCAATATGTAATCCCTATTTGTTCCTCAACATGAATGAACAGTCTCCAGCAAAATTCCTCCTTCAGCGGTTGGTCACTTGTACTGAAAAACACAAACATAGCCTTCGTGATCTAGCTAATTAAAATGAATATATGCTTTCTTGAACAGTTTCTGTGTAAGTACATTTGTTTTTAGAATTTGTTTGTATATGCTATATAATCTTTATTATCATCTACACAAAGAGTGCTTTTTGCTGTTTTCTTTGGCTGGAAGTTGAGGCTAATGTAAAGACAAAATCGACGACAAGATTAAGATATGATATCCTTTTTAAAATTTTGAAAATATGAGAAACTCATGATCTAAACTTTTATTAAGAAAAAAAACAAGAGGCCCAAGAGGCCTTGACGGTCACCTGTGAATTCAAAAGATTTTTGAAAAGTTTGCCAATTTGACCCCTTTTGGCCCCGCCCCTCTGGCCCCTGGATTTGATGTTAAAACACTTTCTCAGGTTAACAATTCTAACCAAGTTTGAAAACAAAGCAAATAAGGCTCATAATTTTATTTTCCTAAATTTGTTAGTAAATTTGACCCCCTCCCTAGGGGAAAATCTGAGATCCTAGGGCCATGAAATTCATAATTTTTGTACAGAGCCTTAAAACCTTCCAATCTATGAAGAGTATCTGGTTCCATAAAATCTGTGAATTCAGAAAAAAGATTTTTGAAGTTTTAGCCTACTTGACCCCTTTTGGCCCTGCCAACGTTCATAAATGTGTTTTTCCTAAATAAACTATAGTAAACTTGACTCCCTCCCAAGTCGGAAACACGAGACCCCAGGGTCATATAATTCGCAATTTTTGTAAAGGATCTCAAGACCTTTCAATCTATGAAGAATATTTGATTCAGCCATTTCTGGAAATTCAGAAGATTTCTGAAGTTTCAGGCTATTTGACCCCTTTTTGGGTCCACCCCTCAGGCTCCTGCGGGTCAGTCGTGGAAAAATTGTGAATAGGATTCAATGGCCATCTCATACTGATAATTCTGACAACATTTGACTTATTTCCTATTACAAATGACCAAATAATGCTCAAAAATGTGTTTTCCCTATATAAACTATATTAAACTTGACCCCCTCCCCAGGGGGGGGGGGGGGGGGACATGAGACCCCAGGGTCATATAATTCACATTATTTGTAAAGGACCTCAAGACCTTTCAATCTATTTGACCCCTTTTAGCCCACCCCTCAGACCCCTGGGATGCTGGGACCATATAATTCACAATTTTGATTGACTTTCGGCTATGGAAGGTTTCTGCAAAATTTCAACAAATTTGATTCAGGAGTTTTGGCGAAGAAGTCGAAAAAGGAAATTGTTTATCGCCATGCGACGGACGACGCACGACGGACGACGACGGACAAAAGACGATTAGAAAAGGTCACTTGAGACTTCGTCTCAGGTGACCTAAAAACGATTGATTAAAAAAATATATTTATGACAAATAACTTCAGTCGTTGGTCCTCTGACCCTGAGTTACCGATAGGACTTTTTTATCAGAATTCTAATAACAGATTATCTCCCACTTATTTGTCTTATGTATCTATTAATAAACTCTTTTTTAGAAAAAATAAATAAATTATACGATTCAAAGATTGATTCTAACAAAGACGGTTTTCATGAAGCCTTGCATTACTGGATCACTTCTGAATTTTCTATCAATGTCGACTTTACATTATATGTTTAAGTAGCACAATTTAATTATTTGCCATTTGTAAAAAGATACTTAGAATTAAAAACAGAAACGCTATCATTCAGCACAGAGTGTTCTTTATGCTAAAAAAATTGCGTTTAACAGTAGTTGTGTACAACTATTAACTAATAAATCTATTAGAAACAACCAAATCCCCAGAATATAATCTTTAGCCAAAAAATTAGCTTCTAGTGATATAATTGACCCAATGGCTCCTCTTATTTTCTTTGTCTCATCATTGATTCACAGTTAAAAACTCAATGCAGAACTTGTCTTTCATAACAATTTTCGTTACAAAAAAGTAGCTTTTATGCATGTTACAAAAGTGTGCATTTAATGTTATGACTTTTCCTAGTGAAAAATTTGAAAGATGAATTCTAAATTGCTCAAATACCTATACACATTTGGAGAGGGCGTTTAAAGGCATTTTGCCTGTTGCCCAATTCTGATTGTCTTTAACATCAGACAATAAAGCATTCTGAAATGAAATGAAATACCTATGCGTTGGTTCATCTAGTCTCCTGCTTCTCAAACATAGACTGCATGTTCTCTTAGCCCAGACAGAGATATCCACAGTTTTACCGGTGAGGGATTTTTCTGTCTCACCCTAGGGTTAAGACAAGCTACACGAGATCTTCGCACGTGCTCAACAATAGTATGACGTCACGACAACAGTATCATGACGTCGCGGTAATAGTATAATAACGTCACGACAACAATGAAATGCTGTCGCAAAGACGCCTAAGACGGCGACTCTTTGAGGTCACGTCATCCTCGCTTGCATAAGTGATACGTTTATTACAGACACAAAGTGGTGCACGGGGTTAGAGAAAAAGAATCATTCACCCTCTTTGGGGTGAGACAGGAGATCTTAACCCTCTGGGTAAGATTCTTAAGCTTACTCGGCAAAGCCACGTGTTTGACAACTCAAGAATCTTACCCCTTGGGTTCAGATTTTCCTGTCTCTCCCCAAAGAGGGTTAAAGATTCTATTAATCTTCACCTGATGTCTTTACATAATATTTTACCCTTACACACTTATTTAGGACAGATACATAACGCATACCTTGTACACATTGACAGTCCCGTCATAAAAACCAAGCCACATTTCATTAGCGGTCAACATGATGGACGTCGGCGAATGCTCCTGTTCCGGCAGAATGGTGACCATGGGTACACAATCCTTGGACAGCAACTTGACACTCCTGCTGTAAACTTCACAAATGATGATGTTATCTAATGGGTCGAAGGTAAAGTCGCTTATGGCAAAGTTTGTATCCGGTTTGTAGACTGTAGTATCAAACTTCTCCTCGCCAGGTATGACCGTGCCGTTACCTAAATAGCGTAGTCGTAACGTAAGGTCTGCATTCAGAAGAACCAGATGACCATTAACCTGGTTCATGTCGTTAAGGACACCGATAGCGTCCCCATTGGCATTACACAATACTTTGAAAGGTCTGACAAACAGGACATCACCATGTTTGTTATACTGAGCCCGTGCTTTATCCTGGCCTTGCTGAGAGTATCGAACCAACACTCTCTCGCTTTCTGTTGTGACGTCATAGCTAGTTGCATCTACTAGTGTCGCGTAGATGTCACCGTCAGGCGAGGGATATATGCACAAAGGATAGAGCTTCTTTAAGGAGAAGAGCACGGTGATGGTTGACTTAGCGAACATCGACATTATCCCTCCAGTTAAAACCGTAACCTGTGTGATATCTCTACTTTCGGTGCACACCAGCAGTGTCGTCTCAGACAAAGCAGTCGCACATTTCACAGCGTTGTTCAGCTTCACAGTTTTCTCAACGCGTCCGTGTTTATCAGTAAGTGATAGCTCCTTTGCATTTTTGCAACTCACCCATGCCTTCCCTCCGTAGCCGGAACATAGTTCAGTTATAGCATTTGCTTTAGAATACTTGAATGTCGACTCTAAGACACATACATGTACCCTCCCTGGGTGGTTAAGAGGAAATTCGAAATCAGATTCGGTTGAGTTGACCATACTATGTACCACCTGGGCTCTTTGAAGTGAAGCCATTTCTTCCGTCTCGGCGGTAGTTATCCCAAACATCAACTTCAGTTTAGTCTTGCTGATCTTTCCGGGAGTGAACGTTATAGTGTCTAGTTTTGGAAACGATGTATTGTATTCTTGTATATCTTCAACATTTTGAAAATGGTATACTACCTTAATGGCATCATTTTCATCCATAAGACGTTTTATTTCCTCTCTGTGTTTCCTCACTCTTTCTAGTTTTGTTGAGATCTCGTCGTCCGCTTCTTGTAACTTAACGCGATTACAAAGAAATTTGGCCTTGGTGTCGGATAAAAAATCTTCCGTCATCTTGTTAGTTGCAGCGATGATCTCCTCTTTTTGTTTATTAATTAATGTCGTTGTGTCGTTCTGTCCATCATCTTGTTGCGTTTGAAGGTCGTGTGCGTTTTTTAAATCCGACTCCAAACGGGATATGTGTTTGCAGTCTTCAGCTTCCTTTGAAACCAATTTCATCTTAATATTGTTTGCGATTTCCTGTGGTTTTCTAAAATCGTGACAATCATGACTCCCGTCCGTCATACATTCCACACATACCAGAGTGTTACGACACGTGACACACACCGCAGTTATGCGATTATCTGAATGTGTTTTGCAATGCAATGCATAGACTAAAGAAAATCTCACAATGCTAATCATGTGGTACAGAGAGTGTCGAGTCTTTTATTTGTTTAAGCAGTTCATCGATTTGACCTTTTGTTCAAGGTATCAAAAGATCTTCCGACTCGGCCCCTCGTCCAGCAGCGTCGACCACGTCTATAAGAATTTAGATTGAAAGATTAAGACAATCTTAGTGTATTTAAATTTTGTTAAAAAATAAGTGTTTTCATTTCAACAAATGTATACTGAAAATATTTTCAATGCAGGGTTTAAACATATTTCACGATTATATCCGAAAAAAAAATCTATGTTTGTATGTTGGATGTAAACCAAATCAAGTTTGATAGAGAGAGATATATGGGATATCTATTATCTTCTCTCATGTTTTATCAGTACTCTTGATATTCATCATTACAGAATACGTAATTTGTGGACTACCAACAGCATACGCAGTAGATAAACTGCACATTTCTAACTCAATAATGTGTGAATATACCGGTATATAAATACCATGTTATCTTGCCAAATACAAGAAGTCACAAACACACTGTAGGTGAAATCACCACAAGAAATAACATTTTAAAAACATAACCAATGCAAAATTCAATTTGAAAATAAAAATCAAATTTTGTCTCATCTACAACACACGCTAAATATACCTTTAAAACTCTATTCAAAGAACGCTGGGTTTGTCTTTTAAAATAATAATGTTTTTAAAGATTGTTATAACAAAGAATCTATCAGTATTAAATCACTGCTTACTACTTTATATGGGCTATAAAATAGGATTATGGTTATAGGATAGAGAAGGGACGGCACTGTAGATCATACTCTGGTCAGCACCTAACAAAAAAAAAAAAAAAAAAAACATCTGACCGATGGTAAACAGCATACTGTCCAAAGCAAGGCCACTATAAACATTTAGGAAGGATCAGGAGGGAAAAGCCAATGGAAGTACCGTAATGCATTTGGAGTCAATTTCACTTCACAAGCAGTATTTCATGATTACCGAACTCTTTCTTAGTGTGCCATTTGTACCTAATTATCTATACACACAATATCATTTCAAAATCAATATGATATATAATTATATCTAATAACATAATGTTAATTGGGTTACGCTGCATTTACAACATTAATGAGTATGTGAATAAACCTACCAGAGAAATGTGTACATTCTCCAATCAGACCTGATTTCTCGGATGCCTGTAGTGTGATATTAAGATACTATTACGCCTGTTCAATGTTCAATTTTATCGTCCCCTGGACGGTCGTTATCCTTTTATAAAAATAAACATAGACATGTAACATCGAGAATCTTTTTAAAACAACCCTGATAAAGCTCATGTCTGTTGGCTATCAGATTGTAAACTATTTATCTATTATGGCCTTTGTTTCTTTCCTCGTACAGCACAGCCTGTCCGCCATCATGACGTTTCGATCGAAGCGCAACGTTATAATGACGTTATGTAATATAGTGATCTCACAAGATACGCGTTCAATGTCGTGCCTCATCAATAGTGTTCACCTCCCTGGGCACTATAGTGCATATAATACTCATGTGTATAGCCAATCAAGGTCCAGGATTATGTCATGTGATGTACTTAAACAAAATTGATGTTCATAGTACTATAAACCAAATTATCTTCGAGTGCGGTTAAGTTCACGTATCTGGCGGAAAGCTATTTTTCGCGAAGAAACCTTTTCATCTACAAGTAACATAAAGTAAATGGTATTTTGACTGTAAACCGCAAAATTGAAACCCGACGAAAAAATCTTTAGACGCGGAAACGCGAAATTAAGTCTCCACGAAAATTAAGTGAATTACAGTAACATTAGTAACTTTTATTCCTATTTTTCTTACTTTCTGAATCAAAATTTGTGTTATTTCCTTCTTATGTACTACTACGCACAAACTTTAAGCCTCATATTTACGTTGTTATTTTATGTCTTGACTAAAGTTAGTGTTGATTATCCTTACAACATTTTTTCTCTTTATTCTCTGTTTTCCAAAATGAGAATGGATTGAATTTCTATTCAGATGGGGAGTTTTAGATGGTGCTTGTGTGGGGAAGGACATTTCATGTTCTTTTGTGGCGCGATTGTTTTCGGCAACACAATGGCACATTTGGCCCCCCTTTTTCAATATGTATATTTTTGTGTGATAAAATGTCGTGCCTCATCAATAGTATTCGCCTCCCTGGGCACTATAATGCAAATGATACTCATGTGTATAGCCAATCAAGGTCTAGGATTGTGTCATGTGATGTACTTATACAAAATTGATGTTCATAGTACTATAAACCAAATTATTTTCGCGTGCGATTAAGTTCACGTATCTGGCGGAAAGCTATTTTTCGCGAAGAAACCTTTTTCATCTACAAGTAACATAAAGTAAATGGTATTTTGATACTGTAAACCGCAAAATTGAAACCCGACGAAAAAATCTTTAGACGCGGAAACGCGAAATTAAGTCTCCACGAAAATTAAGTGAATTACAGTAACATTAGTAACTTTTATTCCTATTTTTCTTACTTTCTGAATCAAAATTTGTGTTATTTCCTTCTTATGTACTACTACGCACAAACTTTAAGCCTCATATTTAGTTGTTATTTTATGGTGTGGATGTATGTATTAGCTAGGGGATATCTATAATTAATGTAATTGTAATGTGACAAGCATTAATATAAATAATACATGCATAGGTGAGTGTAAATGATGTACAGATTGTAAACAGTAAAGAAAGTATGAGGAGGGTGGAATGAATACATACAGTCCCAAATTTCATCTGTAGGGTCCTCATTTGTCCTAATTAATGATTGTCGACAGGCCTTCAACTGGGATTTTGACAATTGTGCTTTGGTATCGCTATGTCTCAAAATGTAATAATAAAAGGATCCTTATAAAAGTCTGTATTGGTACATGTATGTAAGTTTCGCATTATCCTATTGTTCCGACAATTATTGTTTTGGATAATCAGGAAAACAGTATTAAGCAGCCATCTTGGATTTTGACATTTTTGCATAAAGTACGTAGGTCTTCCTCAAATAATTATTTCAGAGTTCGGTCCTTGGTTCTGTATATATAAATGGACCAAATCCATATACATATGCATATTTTGTACAACATATGACCATATTGAATTTGACAACTGAAATGTGTTGCTGCTATCCTGACTTTTTACGAAATTCCCCTTTGTGTATTCAGTACTGTAAACGTATAATGAAGGATGGTGGTTTTGTACCGGAATTCCCTTTTTATGTAGACTTTGCGAGATAACAGAGTATATTTTACGGTGTAAAGAAAAACCTGATATGATCTATTGGAAATAAATAGAACATTCTATCACCCACAATTTACACATACACTTTCACATATATGTCTCAGGTTCCAGCTATTTGGTACCAACATCGGATACAACTGCCAAATATTTTTACAATACTCGTACTGTTAAAAGTTGTACACCGTTTAATACAAGAGAATACCTCGAAACTAGATATTCGTCACTGAATGTACTTCCACATTCATTCTCAGGGACACGTTTATGGACAAAATAATAAATTACTATGCGCATATTTGATGTACAGCCATATCTGACGTTGTCGCAGATGAATGACGAGAAACTTTTAGTGTCTCTTTTTAAAGCAACACTTGGCGAATATGAGTTTGACAATGATGCTGTGGGCTGTGACATATATGCTTTCACATATATGTCTCAGATTCCAGCTATTTGGTACCAACATCGGATACAACTGCCAAATATTTTACAATACTCGTACTGTTGAAAGTTGTACACCGTTAAATACAAGAGAATACCTCGAAACTAGATATTCATCTCTTTGTGAACGTTTGCGGAGATGTAGCAAACTCTTCTCTTGAATATATCGTACAAGATATATATATTTATATATCAGTTACAACCACCGGGAAACGAAACTTGCAAAACAACCCAGCGATCAAATGTAACGATTGCCGCGTGAGTGTGGCTGTGGTATGTTTAATATAAACTTTATTTGTTTTACATCGATTACGAAACAAGTTATAAACTTATGCAAATCACTCTCAATGGCCCTGAACTTACACTACATATTTGTGTTATGTTCAATTATGGATATAAACAGCAACTTCATATTCGTAAATATGGCACCATTCTCTAAGAAACATTGAATATAATAAATTCGTAAATAACTTATATTGTGTATGTTTGGAAACTCTGAAACTGAAATTCACTTTAACACAAAGGTACTCTTTATCATTCTATAAACTACATCTTGTTAACATTTGTATAAACAATCTCTCTAATGTTTATTTGTACAATTATTCATACACAAATATCTACTGGTTACTTGAATGAAAATCTAACAATTATTTCTACAAAATATGCCAAGTTTCATTTGTGTGGAAAATTCTCACTTTTTATTCCTAAGGGTAATAAAATCTACTGGTAATTCCTACGGAAAGTCCCATACTCAATACTGTTTAATCTGCTGATTATTGAGACGAAATAATATAACCCGTCCAATATCAGCACCATCTTAATTACCCTCTTAGATTATTTAAGCCACATCTGTCAGTACCTGAGTTTAGATATGGAAAATATGATTGCTTATTTAAATTTCTGCAGAACCAGTTTTAATATTTCTTCCCTCAAATTAAAGTGGTATATACACGCACAGTATTCGGATTTGTTAAGTTAATTTGTTTAATTTGACCATACATTCGATCACGATTTGAATTGTTGTTGAAAAATTAGCAAAATCAAAATAATTTTCCCTTTTTTTTGTAAGTCGACAACCTACCTGAAATATCAGAGTCAGGGCCCTCATACTTTACATAGGGTACCGCTGTTTGGGGTATTCTGTAACATTTACAATAAAATTAATATGACAATATTAAAAAAACCGGTGCACAATTTGATAAGTGTATGCATCACGCTTCACTGGTTTCCTTTTACATCTTGAATTAAATTGAATTGAATTGAATTGAATAGACAATTACATTGTATGCCTAGTGCTATTGTTATCAGTCTGACGGTAGGAGATATGTCGGGTGTCAGTCGTTCTGCTACCGTAAACAAATACACCTTATATGACCCGGATACGATTACCTGTCAAAATCTATTTAAAACCCACTTGGAAATTTCTAAATAAACGAACACTTACATGGAAGAAAAATAAAAGACGCATATGTAAAGGTAAGTTTGAATTACATCGAATTTTGTTTAAAATTGTCGAATATTTATTTCCTGCCTTGCGAGTTCAAACAAAACAAAAGGTAAAAGTTATAATCGTTATCTAATCTACTTTGCCAATCACTGTCAACAAGCGAACCGACATAAGTAACATCTGACCTAGTTTGAGAATAGGTTATATATGTGTGTAATGGTTAAAGTCCCTTCTACCCTGCTTCTGACCAGTGTGATCCGTGCTGACCATTGGCCATGTTGTGTAGTAAACTTGGATTCTGGCAGATATCCATATCTAATATACAGCTATGTATGACGGCGAATCTAAACAAGGACGTTCTGACACATGACTCTCTGCACGTATGTGCTGAACAAATAAGATAACTAGGGTGCAACTCGAATTGAAAAATAACATAAAATAACAAAAAGCTGTATCCTTTACCATTCAAAATGTGTGATTCTGATAACATTGAAAGTCAAGTGACTCATTTATACATAAATCAATCTTAATAGAAATAAATATATATATTGTAAACGAAATACATATATATACTTTTGTAATCACAGGGGTTGTAATGTGATACTGGAGATATACATACTTAGAATGCAATGTCGATGTTTAATTGGTCAGGTTCAGGATGTTGTTGGAAGAATAACACTCGATCATTCGCTGATATACGTTGGATAATTAAAGCAATTGTAATTTGGTGGATACATATCCGAATACTTACCAATTTTTCTTTGTTTTTATATCAAGCTGACATTCTGGTTGGCCGTTTATTTTATAATCAATCTTGAATAAAACGAGCATTTCCATTATCCTAAAAAGTATGTTATCATCTCGTGAGGTAAATATGACGCCGTCGTTTGTAACGTCGTCTCTGATTGGCTAAAACAACGACGTAGTCATTTTGTATAAAAAAAAAAATCCCTCAAAAATTTCGAATTTCACATGATCAGATTGCAAATTTTCTGCGGATTTACACTGTGTGGAAACATTGTTGATGTACACCTCTGAGAAGTCAAAATATTCTTGTGTTAAACTTTTTTTCTCATATAGATTTTTGAAAAAAGGAGTTCATACCATAAAAGAAAATGGAATCAAAAACATATGTCCGTGTGCTCGTTTTTGAGCTTTTGTCACTCAAAGAAACCTAGTTGACAAAAATTGGATTTTATGAGAATTTTGCCGTTTTCACCATATAAGATAGAGATTAAAGCCATAATTTCTTAATGGGGTGTTTGATATGTATGAATGTTTGTAGAATTCGTTATCTAGTAGTCTTCTTTAAAAATATACCAGTTTTGATCAATTAGACTAATATTTTTTCTCAGAATAACAATATATGCTACCCCTATCCCTTAATTTTTAACTAGAAAATGCACCATTTTCAGCCATTTTTGCTAAATTTAACCCTTTATAGAAAAAGTTCTGGTATTAAACTTTTGTTATTATTTTGCATATCAATAGGGAAACGGTTGCTCTTTCTAAATCAGGAAGAAAAAATTGGAGTCCGTGTGCTTACTTTTTTTGCCCCATTTGAATTTTTGTTATTTTTCAGTATTTTAGAGTAAAAAATAAAAGTGCCCAAATTACCAATAAATGTAAAAATAAAATCACCAAAGTGTGTCATTTCACATATTAATGCTTAATATTTTGATTACTACGAACCTCGTAACAATTTGCAGCAAAAATTAGCTCAATGCAGCTAAAAATGCTGGCGCAGTGATGATATAAGTAAAAACAATTTCAGTAAAAAATGGTAAAACTGTGGCTCTACTTGAAGCGAAAAAAACACAATTTCAAAATGGCCGCCAAATGGGCCATTTCTTAAAATCCCCATATAAAAAATTCTCCTAAAAATAGAAATGTTATTTTTTGACAAAATTTGCGTCTGGCAACTTGCTACAGATATTGATATATTTTATTTGAAAATCTCAAAACTTCTTTGATCTATGATGCAACGAGACTTCAACGGGACTGAAACCTCAGAAGAATACATCCTTAAGTGACACGCATTAATAACAATGACATCAATGTTTAAATAAGTAAGCGAATGGCCTTAAGTATATGTTGTCTTCTTATAACTATTTATGACAACAAATTTTACGACATTGGCATTCATTTGTCATATTTGACCGTGGGATTGAAGTGATTTAAGATTGGCAAAGGTGTGTATTGATAGGTAAGATACTGCCAAACATACGAGAACACATAGTAGAGAACGCGATGGTAAGTAGTTAAGAGATCCAGCTTAGGATTTACCGTAAGTTCATTATCCTTTATCTTTGTTCTATCCATTTGATCTTTCTGTCAAGTTTCAAAAACTTGAGCCTGTTATTTTTTCTAGATCGATATTCAGTCATTTTTATTTTTTTTTTTAAATTTAGGTTCGTCTGATGTAAATTCGCACCATAAATACAAATCAACAATGCATTTTATTATATATTTTTGTTTAACAGTTGTGATATATTGTAAGGCCCTTTTTTAAAACAAATGCTTGATTTCCCCTCATAATTAACGTTTGATATCAATGGGGTAAAACGGTGCTCGTCTTGATAAGACGTCAAACCAATTTAAAGCGATAGTAGGTTATTCATATGAAAACTTCTATTGCTTATCAGATGGCGCTCCCTCCCCTGCCACGGCGTCTGGCTAAAATCTTCCACTCGCCTGGACCGCCGATTAACGATGACGATGAAATATACGCCGACTTTACAGAGGAAGAGGAAATGTATCATCAATTCCTCAAAATAAGTGGAACATCAGATGACGAGGGCAAAGATTCTGGAGTGTATTCCACGGAAGAGTTCTGCAAATTGAAACGTGAGTACTAGCTAGATACCGCGACAGGTAAATAAAACTTAAAGTTACAATAGACGTGTGTTCAATATACAGAGGTGTTCACTATACACAGGTGACTAATTTAGATATGTTATTAATATATTATATATATATTTTGTTACATTTTACATGCTGTAGCTATAAGGATGTGTTCAGTACAACGATGTGCACTGTAGACCATCTTTCGTTTGCGTGCGATTTACTTTCGCAAATTTCGCAATCACAGTAAATTCGTGAATGTGTATCTCCACAAAACATGTAAACATCGTTTATATTGATGAATGTTTACATTTTATTTTCAAAATCGCATAAGTTAATCTTCGCGAAGCTAGTTTGGAATAGAAAATGCGAAAATAGTAGCCGCGAAAAAAATAGTTAAGGAATGATTTTTATTTTTTGTTGTTTACTGGTGTGTAAACTGCAGTTTTTTTGTACAGATATTTTAAATGACGTGCGTTAGCGCGTCATGTTAAAATATCTGTACAAAAAATGCGACCAATTTCGACCAACCATTTCATTTAAATTAAGTGTTAAAATAAAATAAAACTGTGTTTTTCCATATTATACGATTGTTGAAACAGCCGGTCGATTGATGGTATCCCAGAACAGCTGGATTCAATTTTGCGGGAAATATTGTCAAATTCAGAGAGTACACAAAATATAGTTCCACATTAATTTGGTCTTTTTTCATCCCATTTATACAATATTTGTTAAATATTTTATTTTCTGATATATCATTTAAGATTTACATTACATGTATTATATTAAAGAATAGCCAAGGCCTAACCTGTTGCGCATTCACACTACTTGTGGAAGTCGTGTTCTGGTGTGTGTATTCTTGCGTAGCAACCACTGCGTTTACGTAAGTGTACACGATTTCGCAGTTGGTAAGGTTATATAGCAAGGAGAAAACGGAAATGTAAATACTATACAGTTATCATCAGTTAATAGCGATGGAAGTCAATATATAGAGGATACTAAAACTGTAGCATGACGTATCAGTATATGTCATTTCATTTATAAAAAAAACACTGTAAATCAACAATGATAAATCTAATATATATTCTTTCAGTAACGGGCGATATTAATTTAGGCGACATTATCCGCTGTGTGAACACAGGCGATCCTAAAGAGGTATCAGAAATGATCCAACACATACACACCTGCACTATTCCTGAAGCCGTCTCTGGCCGTGATCTTGAAACACTGGCTCAGCTACTGGACTGTGATCACAAAGCTATTGAAACGCGAGTCTCAAGACTGATGTCGGAAGTTTTACTTGAACTGGACACGAAGCGCCATCATTTCACAAATCTACTGTCGTGTTTAAGAATTTTGTTTGTAGTGCTTCAGAAGCGCGCCATGAAGCCCGATTCAATGCACAGAATACAACCCGTTGTGATCTTGGTGCTATTGGTGTTACATCATCAGTGTTTGAATCACCATGATAGAGAACAGATTTCAGTGGCTACGAGAGACACACTCCAAACTTACATAGATATAACGGAGAAGTTAGGGACACTGGATGCGACGCCTACCTTAGTTGACCTTCGTCTATCAATGCAAATGGTACTGGCGGGTCTTCATGACGTTCTGATGAAAGCCAAGATGAGTCATCTTCAGCTCGGGAACTTTAGTGAAGAACTACGTAATGACAGTCATAGAAAGCGGTTATCCAAGGAATTTAGTAAAATGTCCATATTGGAACACTACTCTCTAGTTTTTGGAGTCATGATACAGGTAATTTATTACTGGAAATCACTGAAAAGTTTTTATAATCATTCCTATTCAGATATAGTTAGATTTTGTAGATGTCTAACTATAGAAACGGTTTTGTTGTCGCAAGAATTTTGGCAAGGAATCCTTAACTATGAACACTATTTCAATATCTATTCTATTCTCTTGATTGTAAATTTTAAATACAAAATGTATTGTAAATACTTTCTTGAGCAGAACCTTTAATGTTCAATTAAGTGTTTATGCAGAGAATACTCCATATCAGTTTTCTATATTTAGACCCTTTTATGAACGACATTAAAATTGCATTTGGCAACGCTTGCTTACGATATCATAACTAAATCTTGTTAAGCATACGTTATCTATCTTATTTTGTTATTGAACGACTTAATACAATGTGCAATAGTACAAGTTCCTTTCTAATGTTTTCCTATGGCAATTGCCGTCTGCTGTGCTCTCATATTTAGATATATTTTGCATTTGTTCTCGACCTGATTTGTTTTCCATTTAAGTCAATCAGAACCTTGAAATTTTAACAAATTTCATACTCTCTTACGAGAATGTCAATAGTATGTATATTATGTACTTATTTACCTACTTACAGATATCTAAATTCCCTGTCTCAGTGGAGACGTTGGACTTCCTCCGTTTATGTATAGAATCGGTTTTAAATTTCTACAAGAAGTCAAAGTTGGAGAAACCGATCTACGGATTGCTTCTGCTTGCAACAAGGGCGATAATCAATGTGCTCGAAAAGTCCCACATGAAACGTGTGTACATTATATATTACTTTACTTTTTTGTTACATACAATGTTACATATATTTACAAGAACATATTTAATTCATCATTTCATGTCGTGTAACCTCGTCCCAATTACAAAGTCATCAAACGTAAAAACCCAAGCTGAGTGTAAGAGTTTCACCCGGTAAGTCACAAAGGTAGAGTTTTTGCTTTTATTACTTACATAGGATACATGTTTATTGTAATTTTAAGTATCATTCACACACGTATCAACTACTCTATGTTGTATTGAGTAAGGTAAATACGGCCAAGCAACGTCACATAATTTGCAAGCTGTCATTTAATCTTGGTTAATCCCATGTAATCCAGATATCCTGCATTCAGCGAAAGGAAGCCTACAAGATAAACTTTGTGACATTTTGGAAATGATCATTAGCAGTCCAAAAATCAGAAAGGATGTGCGTCAAGCTTTACAGGACGAAGTCACAGTCATTCTCTTTCACGAGTCTGGCCGAGTTGTGCAGAGAGTTACTGGAATAATTGATAAGAAAACGTCATCCATGTTAAACGAAACTCTGTTGACTTATCTGACTAGGTCTCTTGAACGCTTGAATTTTTCTTCTCACTCTTCAACAATGGGAGAGGCCAACCTAAAGTGGTACTCATTGCAAGGCTGTATCGTAGGGCATATTGACGTCACTACACACGTCTTCTTACCTTCCCTGGATACGATGCAAAATGGAACATTCGACTTGGACAAGTACCACCAAAGTGCAATACAGGTTGCACAGACCGCCAAACACTTCAACACTCTTAAGGCACTGAGAAAAATGTCTGCTCATGGACCAAGTGAACACGTCCAGCGTCTGTTGGCGTTTCAAACAGAACCTTTGCCCATGTTTTATGTGGCTGAAACACTACCTGAAATAACTTTAAGCCATCACCTACTGACGCACAGAAAGAATAGGAAATGGATATCAGAAAAACAGTTGGGACTTGTGAGTTTAGGAGCTGTGAAAGCGTTGCGATTTGTTCATGATGCGGGTTTTATTCACAGGAATGTAACAGCCGCGAGTTTCAGATACCGCAATCAAACGGCTGTCTTGGAAGACTTCAGCATTGTGAGAACCTCACGAACGCATTCTCACGGATTTGGTGAAAATAATACCCAAGGTATTTTTAACAATATTTTGTTACTTCTAAAATTACATTTTTAGAATTAGATTTTAATTAAAGATGCTCCACCGCTGACAAATGGTATTTTTTCACTATCAAAAACAGGAACAGACGATTTAGTATTTTTCTTTAGATACAAAAGTTACTTACTTTACACCATTACCACCATTGAAAAGTTTGAGCTGCTTATTTTACTTCAAGTTAAAAATATGAAAAATAATTAATTGCATCCTGAAAAAAGTCAGTGGCACTTTATCCTATATGGAATGAAGTAATGATTGCGCATGCACCAAAGGCGAACTAAATTATCTTATGTCATTTTTTGTGCTAATTAGGCATATATATATACACAATTAAACGCCAATTATTGTTCAAATAATGAATATCATTTACGCTCTGTTGGCGGTGGAGCATCTTTAAAAAGGTTAATTATGAACTAATACATAGTTTACCAGTTTGTGTTAACCGAAATGGGCGGTAAAACATTATGTATACATAGAGGATCTTACATGAGTGGCTTTATAATATGCAATTAATCAAACGAGTTCAATAATTTGATATGCCACGAGCCTTTATTCTATTCATCACAAAACTTCTATTAATACAATATATATATGTAAAACTTTTAACTTCGTCTTTTTATAAAACAAAAATCCGGCTTGCATGTGACGTTTCCGTCTACTGAGACAGCGATGCGACGTCATATGTAGATTATGACGTCAGTACTATATGTAACGTCATAATAGTGTCATTACACGATATTTATGACATAGCCATGTGACAAGGCTTGACGGGCCAGTTATGTGATAACTAAGTATACAATCATTGCTCCAGCGGCTGGCGAAATCCCTATTCGATGGTCCTCGTATGAGTCGCTGTGTGAAGACGAGTTCTCCTGCGCCTCCGACGTGTGGATGTATGGGCAGTTGTTGTATGAGATTTTCACTCATGGTTGTCACCCATACACTGACCTCTACGGATATGACCTTGATGACGTCATGGAAATGGTCAGTACAACGAACGGATTTATATCGCCATATTTCAAATGGATTACGTAAAATAGATAATCTAATTTTCTGTTATTTGAAGCCTGCTAGATGTAAGGTAATTACCATTATATGTATGATACTTGTTCTTGCAAAGCAACCAGAGCATGGATTCATAAGTGAAAAAAAAATCCTGACGTTACGTAATTGTTTCTTGAGAAATATAATTTCTATAAACCAATACATGGTTTTGCGAGATACAAATGTTACTTGAATAATTGTAAAAACGTACATATGGACAAACAAGGGCTCTTGATAGCAAAATATATTTCCTAATATAGTTAAGATAAAGAAGACGTGACATATTGTATACCCTAAAGTGTTTCACATAAGTAAGACATAAGAATTATGCGATATTTGAGCATAAAATGTTATCCGACACGGTAGAAACAATACAAATTTATTCTCTGCTGTTTAAATTAGGTACTATTTCATGATCTTAAACCGAAATGGTACCCATGCATTCCACGTGCTATCCATGACGTCATTAAAGGATGCGTGCGAACGCCTCCCAGCGAGCGGATGTGTCTACGGAATGCAGAGGAAACTATAGAGAGATGGCTAGATGCACCAATAAGTCAGGGTAAACGTTATATTTTGTTTGTTGTTTTAGTATTCTTTTTTAGTAGTTCAAAGTTACTTGCGTTTGTTTGCTTCGTCTTTTTTGCGAGTATGTTCAGTTTGAGAGTATTTTCATTTATACTTTAAAAAATCTCATTTTTGTATGAACTCACATTTCGCATATGTTCCACGGACGATTGAAAACAAAGTCCTTCGAAAACGTTTTGGATATCAGTAGAATTGAGATTTTAAGCTATGATGAGCCAAAGTCTATAAAAGAAGTCGCATGAATGGAAATCTTTTTTGTCCCCGCGAAATTAAATTGGCGTACAACTGTCATAATACAGAAATTCTGATAGTAGTGGAGGTTTCGTTAATTCCTACATTCAATTATTAGAAATATGTACATTGGATGTGTTGTTTACGTGTGATTATATACAATCTGATGATTTACCCAAAGTTAAATTTGACACAGCTTCTCATAGCGGCGAGATTACATTCTCTAGCAGAAAGAATCTGTACCCTGAGCTTAACCAACTACAGAAAGACTCTCCAGAACGAGTATGTTTTAACCTTCCCTAAAACTTTTTATTCAATAAAGCATGTAAGCGGACAATGTATGCTCCTTTCAAAAAAGTGCTTCCACTACACTGTGGTCTCCATTGAGCATACATGTATTAAACATACATTACACTTACTTTATGAAATATAATTGGAGCACTACACTTTTTGTCATAACCCAATTATTCTCTTCAGTTCAAAATAGATAATTATACAATCTAATTTCATTAAATGTACATTTGTTTACACTAAACTAGTGTACTGTTTTTTAATAACCGGAATGCAATACGTTTTATTCTGTGTATTTGATGTAATTTTGTTACCATGGTATTTGGCTGAATTAACCCGCCAGCTAATGTATTCTGGATTAAGTACTGTAGTATCTTAATTAAATGTTTTCATAAATAATATTCTAAATCTTCTGGAAAGAAACAAATGCATCTTATTCTCAATTGAATATTCATGATAATTTTTAATAATTTCAGGGGACGACATTGAAACTGAGACAACTGAAAAGTATTGGAGGTGGTAAGTCATTTGATACCAACTGAATCGATACAAATATACATTATTATGAAAAATTATTCCTACAAACATCAAAATATCTTTGCTAATTACTCATATTAACGTTGATGATGCCTTTTTGACAGGCAACATGCAACAAATATAGTACATAGAACTGATAAGAAATCGCTTGATTATGGTACATAATATGTACACAATACAATAATTCCTCATTTGAATCGTTGCTAGATCTATTGTGACCAAGTCTCCGTTCATCTGAGATGCAAACGCCCTTTCCGATTTTTTGCCAATGATATAAAGAGATAGATAGTAAGATTTCTGTATAGAAATGACCATGGCATTTATTCAAGGACGCATACATGTAGATCCTTAAAAATAACTTATAGTGGATCCGTAGAATGATAGAAGAAAGGCTACAGAATTTATTTAAAATAAACGACTTTATTCGAGGTCCCAAAGATAAATTGGATTGAATCATTTAAACAACTTCTTGTAATTTCTTAACCGAGGTCGCGGCCTTGTGTATGCCAGAACGGGGAATTGACATTCAAGTGAAAGACTTTGACCTTCATCAAATGTCGCAGGTATCAAACACACATAAAACTATGATTTTTCACATTTTACAGATGCCAAATCTTTGTACTACAACGGTCTACAGAAGAGGAAAATACCAGCTGATTCACTCCAAATAACAGAACGTGCTCTAGCAGCTCCGGATAGACCTGTTATACGAAAAGAGGTAAAGTATATATTGCAATGGGATTTTATACTCCTTACTATGGACAGGAGTGTATCAGTTTACCGGCTGGTCATCTATGATCGACCAAGCCGGGGAGGGGGCCAAAATCTTCGAACACCAGACTACACGTCTACCAATTACATTACCTGATCGTAGCCGCAATATGAAAAAACCTCATCTTTGTACACTATGTCAAGATCTTAAATTAGGACCTGAAGGTTGAATACGACGTAGCTTACACCGATAAGAAAGCTGCATTTAGTTCAATTCCCGTTCATTCGATATTTTGGGATTTTTGACGGTGCTTCTTTACAAGGTGGAAGGTCTAAATTTTATACGAAATAAAAAGAAATAAACAAAAGTTTCTTTAAAATGATATAAAAAACAGAAATATATCCAGGACAGATCATTATGGGAGCAGTATAGGTGTAGTTTATTCAGAGATTGCGTTTTATTGGTGTTTCTCTTCGAAGAGTCGATTCGAATATTTATATATTACTCAAATGAGTGTATTAACGTAAATAGCGGTGATGTATTATGGTTGTTTGATTTATGTCATGATTTAAGGTTGAATAGTATGACTTATCTTGTTGGATGGTATGACTTATCTTGTTGGATGGTATGACTTATCTTGTTGGATGGTATGACTTATCTTGTTGGATGGTATGACTTATCTTGTTGGATGGTATGACTTATCTTGTTGGATGGTATGACTTATCTTGTTGGATGGTATGACTTATCTTGTTGGATGGTATGACTTATCTTGTTGGATGGTATGACTTATCTTGTTGGATGGTATGACTTATCTTGTTGGATGGTATGACTTATCTTGTTGGATGGTATGACTTATCTTGTTGGATGGTATGACTTATCTTGTTGGATGGTATGACTTATCTTGTTGGATGGTATGACTTATCTTGTTGGATGGTATGACTTATCTTGTTGGATGGTATGACTTATCTTGTTGGATGGTATGACTTATCTTGTTGGATGGTATGACTTATCTTGTTGGATGGTATGACTTATCTTGTTGGATGGTATGACTTATCTTGTTGGATGGTATGACTTATCTTGTTGGATGGTATGACTTATCTTGTTGGATGGTATATTACTTATCTTGTTGGATGGTATGACTTATCTTGTTGGATGGTATGACTTATCTTGTTGGATGGTATGACTTATCTTGTGGATGGTATGACTTATCTTGTTGGATGGTATGACTTATCTTGTTGGATGGTATATTACTTATCTTTCTTGTTGGATGGTATGACTTATCTTGTTGGATGGTATGACTTATCTTGTTGGATGGTATGACTTATCTTGTTGGATGGTATGACTTATCTTGTTGGATGGTATGACTTATCTTGTTGGATGGTATGACTTATCTTGTTGGATGGTATGACTTATCTTGTTGGATGGTATGACTTATCTTGATGGATGGTATGACTTATCTTGTTGGATGGTATGACTTATCTTGTTGGATGGTATGACTTATCTTGTTGAATGGTATGACTTATCTTGTTGGATGGTATGACTTATCTTGTTGGATGGTATGACTTATCTTGTTGGATGGTATGACTTATCTTGTTGGATGGTATGACTTATCTTGTTGGATGGTATGACTTATCTTGTTGGATGGTATGACTTATCTTGTTGGATGGTATGACTTATCTTGTTGGATGGTATGACTTATCTTGTTGAATGGTATGACTTATCTTGTTGGATGGTATGACTTATCTTGTTGGATGGTATGACTTATCTTGTTGAATGGTATGACTTATCTTGTTGGATGGTATGACTTATCTTGTTGGATGGTATGACTTATCTTGTTGAATGGTATGACTTATCTTGTTGAATGGTATGACTTATCTTGTTGAATGGTATGACTTATCTTGTTGGATGGTATGACTTATCTTGTTGATGGTATGACTTATCTTGTTGAATGGTATGACTTATCTTGTTGGATGGTATGACTTATCTTGTTGGATGGTATGACTTATCTTGTTGATGGTATGACTTATCTTGTTGGATGGTATGACTTATCTTGTTGATGGTATGACTTATCTTGTTGAATGGTATGACTTATCTTGTTGAATGGTATGACTTATCTTGTTGATGGTATGACTTATCTTGTTGAATGGTATGACTTATCTTGTTGGATGGTATGACTTATCTTGTTGAATGGTATGACTTATCTTGTTGAATGGTATGACTTATCTTGTTGGATGGTATGACTTATCTTGTTGAATGGTATGACTTATCTTGTTGGATGGTATGACTTATCTTGTTGGATGGTATGACTTATCTTGTTGGATGGTATGACTTATCTTGTTGAATGGTATGACTTATCTTGTTGGATGGTATGACTTATCTTGTTGAATGGTATGACTTATCTTGTTGGATGGTATGACTTATCTTGTTGGATGGTATGACTTATCTTGTTGAATGGTATGACTTATCTTGTTGGATGGTATGACTTATCTTGTTGGATGGTATGACTTATCTTGTTGGATGGTATGACTTATCTTGTTGGATGGTATGACTTATCTTGTTGGATGGTATGACTTATCTTGTTGGATGGTATGACTTATCTTGTTGAATGGTATGACTTATCTTGTTGGATGGTATGACTTATCTTGTTGGATGGTATGACTTATCTTGTTGGATGGTATGACTTATCTTGTTGGATGGTATGACTTATCTTGTTGGATGGTATGACTTATCTTGTTGGATGGTATGACTTATATTGTTGGATGGTATGACTTATATTGTTGGATGGTATGACTTATCTTGTTGGATGGTATGACTTATCTTGTTGGATGGTATGACTTATCTTGTTGGATGGTATGACTTATCTTGTTGGATGGTATGACTTATCTTGTTGGATGGTATGACTTATCTTGATGGATGGTATGACTTATCTTGATGGATGGTATGACTTATCTTGTTGGATGGTATGACTTATCTTGATAGATGGTATGACTTATCTTGTTGGATGGTATGACTTATCTTGTTGGATGGTATGACTTATCTTGTTGGATGGTATGACTTATCTTGTTGGATGGTATGACTTATCTTGTTACGTATGTTTTCAAAGGGTATCTATCTTCATGTGGAGGAGCCAGTTACCCAGAGGTTTATAGATGGACCACTGAATGGAATGAAATCCGACGAAGAATTTGCCAAAAAACAACACATTGTTAACTTTCCTCCACAGAAAAAACCAAGAGAATGTACACACGATAGTGGACTCTCACACACCCTGGTAATATATAGAATAATTAACAATATCACATTTGATGTTCTCCTAACCATAATTGTGAATATAGATAATGTAAAACTTATCTTCGATGGATTCCCAAATTAGAGAAAATTCAATAGGGGATCAGGGTGCTATAAAACCTGTCAACCGCATGAGCGTAAGGTTTCCTACGAGAATGTACGTATGATAGTGGACTCTCACACACTTTGATAATGTATCTAATGGAAGTGATACTTGTGATAAATCCATATATGTTCATTAAAGATGCTCCACCGCTGACAAACGGAATTTTTTCATTTTCAAAAACAGCAGTAGACGATTTAGTATTTTTATTCAGTTACAAAAGTTACTTACTTTACGCCATTACCGCCATTGAAAAGTTTGAGCTTCTAATTTTACTTCAAATCAAAAATATAAAAAAATAATTAATTGCATCCCGAAAAAATTCCGTGGCACTATATCCTATATGGAATGAAGTTCTGATTGCTCATGACCTAAAGGCAAAATAAATTATTTTATATTATTTTTGTGTTAAATAGACCTATGTATACATGATTAAACACTAATTATTGTTCAAATAATGAATATCATTTATACTCTGTCGGCGGTGAAGCATCTTTAATCCAGCATTTTGTATTGTTTATAGTTGTACAGATGCTTTGATGGAAAATGCCTTCTAGATGTAGCCAATGAATGCATGTATGGCGATCCTATTGACTCCGAGAATGAGTTGGACTACGCTAATACCATTAAAGAAGCTGTCTTGTTCGTTTCTGACATGCACAAAATGAATTGGATCATCAGAGATATCTGCTGTTCGACTCTCTTCAAATCTAAAACGAAAGGCAAGGTATGGATGATATAATTACCAGTGTTTTGAAATAGTTTTTGTAAATTTGTGTTGGGTTTTTTTTTAAGACGATGTGTACTTTTTCATTTTTTTTTCACTTTTCTAGTATAAATCCTAATTAGGATTTGAATAAGGAATTCTACCATTCAGTCATTCCATTTCTGTTGTTGTTCTTTTCATGAGATACGATACAAATTATTTTTCCTGTTTGTATATTATATGATAAATTTACTTAAAAAAATTCGTTGTAATACTTAAAATATCAATGTCATATTTAGATTATTACTTTCACCTTGCAAGGTGTTTATGCCACGATTAGGCCGATTCCTGATGTGTCAATCTCCTGAAGGATACATAAAAGATACATCTACCAACACAGATGACCGACGGAACTGGTAAGACATGAATTTCTTAAAAAAGTAATCTTTCTTTTAAACCAAAGATGTAAGATCCATTCATTGAACGGGCGACAGCGTGAGAAAGGCTTTGGGCTCTATCTTTTGACTGGGACGCACCATTGTCTATAAAAGTGGTGGATTCTGCTCCTGCTTAGCCGTCAGCATAAATTAAGTGGGACGACTGGTTCGTCTGTTGTTAGTGTAACGTGAACGCGTGGGTTGTGTTGGCCAATGTCTCCGGTGGTTATTCATCAGTGAGAAACATGTAGCACTATAAATCATCTAAGAGTTTTCGTATTACACAGAGATTAAGAGACACAACATGATTATACCGCAGCTGCCCAAGACATTCACACACACACAACCATACAGTGGAGGCCGTTCTTAAATGACCATATCTGTTGATTGGACATGCAACATAATAACACAAACTAAGCTTTGCAGTATCCATTCATTTTAACAAATTTCCTTAATGTATACATTCCGTTGACAAACACTCCTTCTTAAGTAAATATAACCACTCAACGGTCCTCCGGAGGTCAGTTTTTACTTGTAACCGCAACTGCTATATTTCTATGAAAAACGACTTAATTTGAAAACCTTTACTAACCCTGTTCTGATTATCATGGAAAAACAACATACACTACTAACTTTCAATGGCAAGAATATCAAAGGTTTTGGTGTACAAATTTAGACACAATCACATTTAAAGCGTAATGATGAATACCGACAAATAAAAAAAGGAACTTTATTTTCCTAAATCGACAAAGTATGATCACTGCTGCAATCCGAATTCATTTTCACTGTATGGTTTATAGAACAAACTACAATAAACATACATTTATTGTTGAAGGATGCCCATCGATGTCATACAGGATAGGACTTACTCGATGGCCAGTGATGTGTACATGTTAGCCATGGCAATTTACGAGTTCTACACGGCTGCTTCAGTCGCCAGGAACAACCCATTAGGGAACCGCCTAAATGCTGTACCATTCGCAACAGTAGCTCCGGAACAGGTACTGTAATCCATAAACGTGATTGAAATTATCTTCCGTTTTTGCTTGTGAAATGGAGACAATCATTTTGTTTGTGACATACATCATACATCATAGCTCAAATCAAAGGTTATGTGTTTCTTGATATGGCATATACATCGCTTCTTGGAAGCTTCCCTTCTCAGCTTGAGACTGGCTGACATAATGTCTAGTTAACCAAGAAATGTCGATTATATGTTGAGAACGCTTTCGATGTACCGTTATGCGTATAGGATCTTAAGTATGAATACTCGTGCAGTTTTATCAAAACGATACTTACAAGTTAACTTCAAGAAGAACTTTTATACTGTTTCATATCGAATCATCGAGTGTCAGTTACCTATGATTCTATAACAAATGGTCCATGAAAAAAGTTTGATACATCGAGAACTTCGATTCATAAAACTTCGATTCATACATGGGTTAGTTAGTTATGTTATATAGTGAAGAAATTCGGGACCAGACAAAAAGTCCGATACAGCGAGAAATTCTATTCATCGGAGTTCGAATCATCGAGGTTTGACTGTAGAACAAACCTTAAAGATAAGTTTAATCACATAGCTTCAGTAACATATATATTTCAAAATATTTAAACGTGCAAATCTAGCGGAGGTGACCATATATATTGTCAATCTATTGCCGATTCCTGCTTTCAGTATGGTTACCTGGTATCATGGCATTGTTAACCTCATGGCATTACAGTGGATATATTACACTAGTGACATATACAGCAAAAATATTACAAGGGCGAAGTCACTGGATTTAGACGGATAAAAGCAATGAAGTGATATACTTTCCCATTTAAGCTTCTGGATAGTTTGTACAGAGCAGAGATTCCGAACCAACCTGAGGCCTGCCCGGAGTGGTTGTACAGACTGTTGAAACCGTGTTGGAGCAGGGACCCAACACAGAGGCCTACCGCACATACACTTCTGGCTAGTATGGAGTCTATTATGTGAGTCATTATATCAAGTGGCCATGTGTATAAACGAACGTATAGATATTGACGAAATGAATGGACTGCTGATCGTTTTTCCCCGACATATTTTATGCCTATATTATTACGGTGATGCACTGATAATGTTAAATCTGCGCGAGCACGGGATTCTATATTTATACAAGGATAATGAATCTATTAATATTCTTTCAAAGAGGGCGGTTGTAATCACTCCGACAATGGTGCAGGTATTGCATGCTGTTACTGATATTAATTTGTGCATTAGCATTGGATTATAGGTATTGTTGTCCTTTCCGTTAACGGATATGTCTATTCACTATAAGAGAGGTAACGCGGGGATTATAAGAGGGCAAATGGACAATGATGTTCTTTGGTTAAGGTTTTAGTGCAAGTGTTGAATGCTTTAACAGATTATTTTGATTTCTAGCTTGATAAGTGAGAAAACGAAGCATTTTTTAATATGTCAAGAGACCCCATTTCCCAAAATGTACTTAATTAAGCTCTGGTTAATAAAGGCTACCAGAAACGAGCTTTGCTGTTTTCAATTAATACTATGTTTTCCTTTTTTTCAATCGAATTTAATATTTAGACTTCTACTTTAATTTATAGTATATCCGAAGGCATAATTTTGCACGGTTTATATCATTAATGCTTTTTTCAGGTTGACGGAAGTGTTGGACGATGTGTCTGAATTTTCTTGCGGGAATAGTTCGTTCGGAACAAACAGCGCTCGAAGCACCTACGCAACTATAGCGACATTTAACAGTCGCAAATATCTACATTCACGTCAACCATCTCAGGATACAACGTACGACGTATCACCAAATCAACCCACACTGATCTCTGATGGATACATCCACGCTGTTTACGAGGATTCCGGAGAAGGCGCTGCGGCGATGGATTCCAAGAAAGAAACAGCAAGTATGTCGTCAGAAATGTTAAAACCGTCACCACCTACCAGATGTAGTGGCGCGTCTAACTTTGTAAATAATAATAACAACGATGAGGAATGGTCTGTCTCAAAGATGGATTCAGAGCGATTGAGTGATAGGCATCACAACTATTCCACACCTTCATTAAAGGATAGTAAAGTCGAAGAGTTAAGTGGTAAAGTTTACTCTGTGGTAACAAGCAACCAACTAAAGAATCAGCCAGTAAACTATGCTGATCCGTCCTCCAATCAATCGAATGATGAAAAAGTACAATATGTAGGAAAACAAAAACAGACCAATGACAGTGATGATAATGTTAGTTCTGGAAGAGAAGTGTGGGTTTAAACGAGGAAACATGAAGCATTTGTTACATCACAAACCTTTAGCATATGGGACGCTGTGACCGAGTGGATAGACCGTCATTGGGAGACCACAAACTACAAGCTAGGTTTCGAGGTGACTAGCTTTGTCTTAAAAGGGCCGTGAGTCGGTTTTAATCCTCGAAGTCTTCTTTACACAAAAAAAATATGGCATATCCTTAATAAATAGCTAAGGTTATTGATAGAGATGAAGTGAACAATTCAAATCAATTTCCTTAGCATATGCACTTCTGTTAATAATAGTTCACGTTTTCATATTATGGACATTGAACAAAATTGCAATTTAGACAATTTTCCATACTGGGATTGTAGTAATCACAAATTAAAGGTCAAGAGTTATTACAACTCATGCAAAACAAAGCTATGCCACGAAGGTCTTTTTATTTTGGATTTCAAAAAGGGATGCTAAACTAGCAGCTTCCAAACGTTTATGCAAAGCTATTACCATTCTACTTTTTCATGAATTAAAATCATTTTTCATTAGAAGGTTGTACAGATCAAAAGACAATGCAATACCTACCATTTTGTAAAACATCGTTTCGTGGCAATATTTTCAGGATTAACACATTTTAGAGGCGTTTCATTTACACAATAAGCATTTGGAAAACTTGTTTTGACTGAAATGATTTCGCGCTGATATCTTTTTGCAAAATATAATCGCCAGTAGAATACGCTAAATTTAACCACTCATGAATATAAGTTCATGAACTCTTGAATGTAAATCCCTAATTATTGTAACTTGATACTTCCTGAATAGTACATCGTGTGGCACTTATGCCTAATACTTCCATACAGCTGTACATACTTCGTGGTTTTGAGAGTACTATTAAAAAATTGCTTAAAAATTCTGTATTTGCATATAAAAGACTTATCTGCCCTTGTGGACAGGTACTGATTGTGACGTTATGTGTTTGCGAGTGTAACGTCATACCTTTCGGAGAAATCGACGTGAATTGCGCTCACAAAATAATGACGTCACAATGGATACCTACATGCAAGGGAGCTTATTCTGTAATATGCAAAGACGGAATTACATGTAATGATATTGAAAATTAAATTCAAGTGTACATATGTAATTACGATTGTAGCAATAACTGCACACCTGCTGCATGAACATTTTAATGTTATATCCGTACACGTTGTATTTTGTATCGCACTGTCTATCTAGCTCTTTATGGTCCTCTTTTGATGTCGCAAGATTTGTGTTTTTGTACAACGGTGAAGAGAACTGCAAACCAACATTCCGTCCCGTTTGATTTACTTTCGCGAATTTTGCGAACAAAGTCAATTTACTAATGCTCATCTTCGCTTATGAAATATTAACATCACTAATATTGATATCAGTTCCCATTCATTTTTAAATCAGCTAATTCGCTATTTTCACGAACTCATATTGAAATGGAAAATTGCGAGTAGACGGAAAAGAAAGCTGGTTGACAACGTATGGCGAACTAATATCCGTCCATCATGCATGAATAATTACTAAATATTCCTGTCTAAAAGATGGCAAAACAAGTATTTGTGGTTTGTTCATTCAGAAGAGGATTAGCTTTATCAATTGATTCCAAACAAATATTGTGCAATCCTAATATCAGTCGAAAAGTTACATGATCGTAAACACATTGCCTAATGTTAAAGGCTGTGTTTTAATGTTAATTAAGTAAATAAATGAATATTGCCTCCAAATCAATGTTGTCTTTTTGACTGACTCGAGCCAGTTAACATGTTGTCTAGTTTCACATGCAGGCCAAAGACTCTCGTTCTATCACAAGTTAAACATTATTATTGCATAAGTGTATTAATCGTACATACATATATCTGTATTGTTTCTCCCAAAACATTTGTACGGTGGAAATGTTATCGCGGTAAAATTGATGATTTAATTATTGTCGATTATGAACTTCGGCTAATGAAGCTAATAATATGTAGTAAAAAGGCGTCAGCATTTCGTGTTTACGTAGTTTAACATCACTTGATACTGTCTCGTAATAAGGAATTTAAACACATAATTTGAGTGGAGATTAGCTTAACGTTTTACATGACATAGCTTCGTAATTTGGATGGCGTTTTTTCCTTAATATCAATGTGATTATTTACTAAGCAGTTTGACCTTTACTGGTCTGTATGGCGAGAACACGACGTGCTCTGTGGACATTGACTGGTTGTCATCTAAGATAATTTTGACGGCATCAGTATAGGCTCTATCATTCCATTTCAAATTTAGCAGACAATTGAGCAAAATCATCCTGGCTTTCCGGTTGGACATTTGCTTAATAAAAGCTATTGAAAATAAAGAGAGATGGATATTATATAAATTGATTTTATTTTAAAAAGTTATCAAAGCAGTGAAGTACAAATTAAAAGCAATAAAAACAGCGCGTCAATAGAATTTAAGAATAGAAAACACACAAAGTACAATTGCATAATAGATAAGAAAAAAATACAATTTCTAAAACAAATTAATTGATATTCTGACTGAAAGTTTGAAGGTCGATTTTCCATCTTCGTTACTCTTACACTGACGTGAAGTATCTTGTAAGAGTGAAACCTAAAATAAATTGACTTGAAACTTACTGTTGAACACTTTTCTAACCTTGATTTAAAATCCGTTTCTGAACATAAAATATCAAATGGTCTGTTATTTCAGCAAGTCGAAATTTTACAGTTTTCGCGATTTTACTTTTAGGTTATATACGATTCAACGATTTCTTAATATTTAGCGGATGAATTTTTCTTAAAATGCTCCGCGTTATCGCGATAATATTATCTCTGCGGAAATAACCGCTCGTACACGGTATATCTTATTTCAATTAATGATTATATTTAAAACAGGCTATTTAGTTAAGAATCATTAAGCAAAACAAGTTATGTACATATATTACAGGTGACATTGATTACTGCTACTGATTATGAAGGTTATAATGATTCGAATCTTTTCCTTTATGCATTGATTCAAGTCTGTAATTCATCAGTGATACATAAGTGCTTCTTAAAATGGAGAAAGAAGTCGGACGAAATAATCAAATAATGCATTTGCAATCCGAAAAACCTTAATAATGTTACTATTTTATTTCTCCGAACACAAATACAAATTAACATTTTATCTACTTCTTTTAATCAGAAGTTTACATATCAATGTCTAAATTTCTTATTTATGCATCGTCAAGCGTATTTATGTCAAATCAAAGAGCAAAAACCATCAAATACTGTATAACTCCGAAATATTTTATATAAATGTATATAAGAATAGAAGTAAATAAATACTATAACTTTATATGCAGTTCATACTAAATGTATTGATAAGAGCACAGTGTAGTCGGTTATTTTCGCGGCACATCGCTATGAACGCGAAAATTTAATTCGTGAAAAAATGAGTTGAATGATTTCTACCTTTAAAATCCATATCGCGAAAATATAAAATTGATAAAAGATTTTTTAAAATCAAATCGCGAAAATTTTGGTCCGCGAAAATAACCGGCTATACCGTTATTTCTACATTGAACAAGGAAATTTCAGTGAATAGATATAATACAAAAACTGGTGTGTTGACTGAACTCTAAATATAGCATTCCGTGTTTGTTTCATTATAGAATATATAATGTATATCGATATAAATGAAATAGTATTCAAAGACAATAACTTCTAAATGAATAGTAGGTTTTTTATAATTTCTCAAAATATGTGGTGCATTGGTAGAAGGCGCAGGTATGTTTGGCTAGGCGATTGGGTGCCGTAGATCGTGTGTTCGAGGCCCGGATAGGGCACGAGTCAATAAATTGTCATGCTTTGTTAAATTGTGTTTCTTTGATATATAAATAGTTATTTTGTTAATGGTAATCATTTGAATCAAGAATACTGTGCTTTCTATAAAAAAAACCTCATTACATCATAAATGAAGCAATAATTGATTTCATCATAAAAACGCTATGGAGTAAAATATATGTTGATATATTATTTCTGGTAATGTTAAACAATGATTGAATATTACAAACGTAATGTTATTTCCCATAAACTATAAGAACACCTGCCTACAGGTGTTGACAAACTCAACTTTATAAAGCAAAAAAACATTATTAAAGTTATACAGAACATGCAAAAAAATAAACATCATACACATATATCATTGATAAGAGACGGGTTATCCAGAAATGATCTTCCGTTTTCACGGATGTAGATCAAGCCCTTCATTAATTCTCTTAATATATGGCGTAGAAGCTGGTACCATTTCGACACGGTTTGTTTTTGTTATGATACAATGCACAATTTCATACTTTCCAAAATATTATATAAAGTGTACACTATTAATGTTCAAAATAAAAATTGGCAATGATTAAAGTGTTGAACAAATAAATATTAATTTAAAAAACAAATTTTGTTCCTCAAGTGTCGTACCTGGTCTCCTTTTTACTATCAGAGCTATACGACCACGATATCTTTTAGTAGTACATACGAGTCTAGTAAATAGGAAGTGATTATATCGACAAAAATGTTCGGTGCCAGGATGCGCGAGATATGAAATTTAATTAAAATGATTTCTTCGGTTTACAAGTTCTAATTTACATAATCATCAATAAAGTAGCGGAGATTTTTTTCATCTCAATGTCAATTTTTGTATTGTGATGTCAAAAGATCTATTTTAATTCAACATGGTTATTTCCAAATGCTGTAGATTTCTCGCTGATTCGTATGTATGTCTTGGAGATATCGTGATCCAACCGTATTATGTCATATCAAATTACTTCTAAAAATCTATAATACACAGAGCATGCACAGTTTTATTTGTTCCTGAAAATATTCGTTAAATGTGATATAAAGCAAAAGTTAAGGCCGAAAATAAAACTGTACAGAAATGGTCCATATACCCACATTATGATGTAGACAAAGCAAACATATACCATTATAAATTCTAAAATACCGAATGGTTTATTATCATCACTACAAGAAATAATCGGAGCACACAGAGGGCGAAAAAAAAAGAAAACAAATATCACATGATCACTTTAAGTGGTCAAACAAGGCGCTTTAAGATTAAATCAAACATATATTTAAATTTTCATCATAATATTATGCATTGAATAAAAAAAGCACTGATAAAATACTGAGTATATTTACATTATGTCTTTTGGTTAAAATAATTATACGCGCAAAACGTTATAGATATATGCATATTAAAACCACAAATGTAGATATCTTCATAAATATGTTATATTAAAGGTAAAAAAAAAACCACATATACAGTAAATTAAAACTTATAAAATGTGTCAATTCTAGAAAAATATCTTTACACTAAGAAAAGTTTGACAGTTACACTAGACGTTCGCTTGCTCGAACCTCATTGGTGACTTTCGAAATCATCATTTAATGATTAGGTATTATTAATCATTTATAAGGTTATATTTGGTAAGCAAAAAATCCTATATAAAACATTTGCCATTAGTTAAAATAAATATGAAAATACTGAAATCTGGACCGAATTCATAACGTTTTGAGTTCGATGACCATACTATATCTTGATTAAGCATCTGTGCATCAAGTGATGATTATGCTACAAACAATTTCATAGACATAAACAATCAGTCATATCATTGTTAATTCATACACCATGTTTGTATTTTGGAAAAGTATCTATAAAAACATGGAAAAAAATCCTTAACATGAGCATCCAATAGCACATGCATGGTACAAGTCATCCTCAATACTCATGGAGTTATTTGTTGTGTCCCTAAACTATCTCATATGAAAACAGAAGACAGCTAAGGAGAAAAACCTGACCAATCACAGGCCTGTAGAGATTTTCTTTGAAGATTACAGGGAGAACGACACCAAACTTCAAACACAGTCAGCCACAGTGTACTGTTACTGAATTATTTCGATGTATTTCAAAGGATCGATTCACTGCTCATTTGTTGTCAAACATAGAACCTCTAGATTAACTATGAGATAATCAAGGGGTGGATATGACGACAGTGATAATAACCCTTGGAGTATCGAGGATATGTACATTATAAGATTAGTTGATATATTGGCTGTACGCTTGAATCAGCCATTTCTATTTCCATGCAAATGTATTACAAGACTCTTTCATATGTGTGTATGAAGGATATGGATATTCTACCCGAGGATCACAAAATGTTGTAAAAACCGAGACTTGCCGAGGCTTTCACAACGTTTTGTGATCCCGAGGGTAGAACATCCCTATCCTTCATACCCACCTATGACAGAGAATTTTTCTCTCATACTTCGACGTTTAACTACAATTTTACAACTACGACTTTCCGCCATTTTGTGAAATGAATACGAAAAAAATCAGTGAATGCAAATAATTTTTCCATGCATGATAATTGCTCGATGTTTTCAACGCAAATTATATTGTTTGCATCTTTTAAAACAAATACATCATTGTTTCAGAAAAAAGAAGAAGTTAAAATTGTACCGAGAAAGTAGTAATTTTGTTGACGCTGTGACGTCACGAGGCTTTACTACATAGGCGACATGAGTATTGCCCTAGACCAGCCAGTATTACACGTGTAGGTATGAGAGAAATTAGGGTCTTAAATGAGAGATCATTTCATATACCATAGATATTTTGCTAGCCTAGACGAGCAAAATGTTAGGCTTCTAGACATTTACAACAAGAACATGTTTTATGACATAGCTATAACAGCCTCAATCTGTGTTTTAATCAGATTGTAACAGCCTTCATTTCTAAAATTACGATGTCAAAATGTGTCGCAAAATAACTCCGACTGCCATTTGGTCACGGCGTCCTCGAATGCTGGCGTCATGCCATGAATTTCCTCTCCAGGGTTGCCAATGAAAAAAAACAAGAATTATTTCACTCGAAATAAGTAAAAGAAAATATTACATTGGCAAAGTAACCGGATAAAAGACGGATTGTCATAATAGATAATATCAGACATTTACATACTCTCATCGCACAACATCAGAAATGAGAGCAGGCCTGTTTAAGCAAATTATGAAACAGTTAACCTCTGATAACCCGAACACCAATAATCCGTAAAACCCACAATATGAACAAAAATCAGTGAACGGATTCGATTTTTGACCAAGTAGAGGGACATCAGTAGTCCGGACAGTTCACAATTCAGAAAACTCGGGTTGGTAACGTTAGTATCCGGATTATCGAGGGTCCACTGCACTCAATACTGAGTTGCTAAATTGAACATTTGTTTGATATTACACTTGATAAAAGCTACTTTGGATTAGTAATTTAGTAGCAATAAGAATGCTGCGAAAATATTTCCTGTAGAATGAACATGTCATTGGTGTAAACCACTCTCGGGATAATGTCCCCTATCCTCCATTTAACGGAACCACTCTAATCTCCTCGTCATTTTTCTCCGAAATAAGCCTACGTTCACAGAAGAGGACGAGACGTTCCAATTGGTACGGGGCAAGAAAAATATCCGTATTTTAACCAGGTTTCCAAATGCCAAGCTGCAGACAAACTGACATGCATTTTTCTAGTTTTTCAGTACTGTCAGTTCTAGCCCTGATTTCTCGAAACAAACTTCAGTAAAGTCATTTTTTTACTAAAGTTATACAATGAATTCTGTGTTCTTAGTTTCGAGATACCAGGACCTGTCGAATATGTTTAGTAGCTACAGATAGCAGGATGTTGGTCTTAACATGGAAATTTGAAATATAACGATATCTGTCTGGAGGACGACTTGCTTAATTTTGTTCCTGTATGTTATGCCACCTCTAGAAACACTTGTTCGCTATTGATTTACGTGTCTTTCACACCTTGAATACTTTCTTGAAAGGAATTTAAAAATATCTACGATCTATTTCATTCTGAGATTTCATATCAAATCAATGTCATTTGATAATACCAAATATATCATGTAATGGCTGTGATGAAGCAACGCAAGGCTCGAATTTTGCGAAAACATGATCATACTGTTATTGAATTGTTGTTGTTGTTGTTGTTTTTTTGCAACGCCCCGTGTGCGTTTTGCTTAAATTAAAGATCAACAACCAGTCATGAGTAAGCCACAATTTCAGTTAGTGTTGGAGAACAAGGTATGGTGATATGGTCAAAACAACACAAAATATTTAGAAAATATACAATGTTCTCCGTTTCAGCTTAATTTAAGCCAGCCAAATTTGATTTGCATTCAGGAAAATATGGAACTGTAGGCATGTACACAACACTTTACCAATGTCGAAAGAATGTAGTAGCATGGCATAACACCAGTGTCTCCTGAACACATCAGCATCTTAAATATCTATAAAAGACGCATCTGATGAAGTAATCCAAAAGCAAGAAAGGACTGGTGTCTAATGCATAGCTACGTAACGGTGCCGTCATCCATTCACGTGAATGTCCTGACAGTTGTCGTCTGAAATGGGAGAGAAGTGTGCCAACTGGTTGTTCTGTTCGAGGCATTCCATAGCCTCACGTAGTCTGTAGCACATATACGTTTTCTCATGATCAGGCCACTTTCCTACATAGACAAGAGCCGGTGTCACTTTGTCGACGTCTTCGTTTCTAGTGAGAAAGGAGACTAAACCACCACTGTGCCCAGGTTCTCCAAAAGACACTTCGGAATCCCCTGATTCTTCAATAAGATCCATTCTTCGTGGAACATCACAGAAAGGAATTTTGACACTATGGTCGTGCCCACAGTGCCATAATCTGTTATCGCCACTGTTGTCATCGTCTTCACTTGGTGTAAGATACTGGACGGCTACGTACTTCCCATAAGCTGTTCGGTTTTCTCGGCCTTTTTTGAAAACCTCCTTTCCCCGTAGCAGTCGGAAGTTTAAATCGGGAAAGCTCACATCCCTTTTACGGCCAGGTGTTGGTCCTTGTATACTCCTGTCAATTACACAGGATCCGTTCAAGCTAATGCAGGAGATATCCACGAATCCATCAGAGAGAGTGGTAAAAGGATGACTGTCTTCCACGCCGTATGTGTGAATACAGGTCCCGGTCGAAACAACACAGCCACACGGGTAGTCATTTTCTTGACAGTGGTTACATCTATTTTGAAAAAGCTTAACAAAGGCATTTCTCTGAGTAACCACGTGTTTGCATGTGAAATACACAACGCAGCCGTCCGATACACGTTCTGCAAAGAGAGTTACAGATCCGAAGCATTCCCTTCCTGATTCTCCCGTAAATAGATGAAACTGCACGTCCTTTTCTCGTGACCGGAAGTAGATCCGTTTATTTTCAATTCCTGACCTACGTGTGCGTTCGTCACCACGAATTGCGTCTTCCACTATCGTGATTAAGCATGGTAGGTTTTCACGCCAGGTGTCTTCGCAAACACTCACTTCAAACTCGTTTTTCCAAAATCCAAAAGATTTCAAGCCCGATATCCTGATTGAAAAAAAAAGTAAAAATATGAATAATAATGATGATAAACACAAGTCACCTCTCTCAAAATAACCATTTTGTTCATTGATAAAAAGGCAAACATTGCTTGACAAACTTGTTGATTTGTATTTATACTAAATGGTTTGTCTCGGCGAAAACGTGTGCATGATATTTCAGTAGATTCTCACATAAATATATAAATCAAATGACTCGAGATGTTTCAATATAAAATAAGGCAAATTCCTTTAAAAATAAATTTTGATATCGTGAAAAACACTCGGATTTATCAGACTTTTGGTTTTCTTAGAAAAAAGACCTAATTTATTTTTGATATAGCGTGTATCTATTATTAGCTTACTTCAAATTATCAAGTGTTAACAGTCTAATTGTCGTTAAATCCACAAAATATCAAATCAAGAGTTTCTTTTTATCAAACAGCTCGAATTTTGTACTAACTTGTGTTTTTTCGGCATCTACATGGCATATTGTGAAAGAATGGGTTTTACCTACCGTGAAAGGGAGGTTTTAGCGTAGATGTTTATATCATCATTGTTTATCGCCTCGGCAACTTCTCGGTAGTATTCGTAAAGTTCCTGCACGTGAGGTGATGTCATTTCAATGTACTCCCTTATTTCATTTAACGCATTTTCGATTTCGTTGCTCATCCATGTCGAAATGTTTTTGCCATCTTTAGCAACAATTTGTGCTATCTGACAGGCAATTTCGTTGGGACTTTTCCGAAGTCTGAATATACGTAGGTCTGTTGTCGAGGACATAATAGTTCCGGTGACAAATCCACTGAACATACAAGAAAATGTTTCCAAGATATATTCCGAGTAGAAGAAAGAATTTCTTCTGAGACACGGGATACGAGTACAACCCGTAGGGTGTGACCGTCCTTTTCTTGTTTTCAAGTTGTTCTCAGAACAACATATTTTCCATGTTTGTTTAATAACAAGGACTCCGTACTGGGGTAAGATATTTCCCAAAATTTCAGAGCATCGAGTCGGTGGTTGACCTGGCACCTGGTTTGCCAGGTCGTAAAGTTTGTTTTCAGTAGAGTTGAAAACATCAAGGAGTTTATCTCTGAACTTTTCCTTAGTGTTGCTTGTCTCATCTTCCTTTCCCCACAAAGGCTCTTTGCACAAGGAATGAAGTCGGTTCATCTCCCTGGAAACATGATTCTCCAGATTTTGAGATATCAACTTCAGTAGCATTTGGTCTCTCCGATGGAAGACCCTTGAACCCCGGCACTCGTCGGGGTAACTCACTTCCGGGATTCTTGTGACTAAATCATCCATGTAATGGTACATCTGTTTCCTTGAAGTCACCTTCTCATCAATCACAAACAACATTGTTCGCAAATACTTCTCGGTTGGACCAAGTGCTTTCAGAACTCTAATGACGTCTTGCTATAAAGTCAGAGTAATAGAGGTTTCAATATACGATAAATATTTATAATTCAAATTTGCTTGTAACGAGCATTTTTATTGGCTTAAACAAATTTCTTAATCAGCCCATAAAGGAAAAAACGGCGTCGCCGTTTGTAACGTCGCTTCGGATTGGCTGAGAGAACGGCGTAATGATTTCATAGATAAAAGAGTCCCAAAATGAATTTGAATATTGAATTTAGAATTATATTTAGTATATTGAAATATAAGGATTAATTTGAATAGATTTCTTATGGAGATATAACACAAAAATCTGAGTGTACTCTAAGTACACCGCGAACACGCAGATTTTAGTGTTATATCTCAATAACATGAAAAATCTATTCAAGTTAATCCTTACACAGCTTGGCAAATTGGGTATACCTTTGCCGTCAATAAATGTTTTTTCTTCAATAATCTATTGAAAACCATAAGGTGTAATGAATTAAACTGTTTTAATCATTCAAATGGACAGACAAACATGTATGATGCCTCATAAACATTAGTTACAACACAGAATTCATAAACTTGTTTTCTTGTTTTTATGCTTTATGTATGAAATCGTAGACCACTACACAGTATGTACTCATAACACTGTACTGTAGATGTCAATATAATGATTTTTGGTAGTACTACCAAAACTCATTATCAGCTCATATTCATTCTTGTGAAATCAAAACCTGCGCATTGTAAGTATTGCAAATTTCAAAATGTTGGTAGTTTTTGGTTGTGAATCAAATATTAAAAACTCGTCTTGATTCGTGATTATGAAAATTAAGGCACATATTACTTTAAGATTGAACGCTTAATGATATACCGATGGCGTGAAGATAAGATGTTGCCTACCCTCTGTGCAACGTGTTAAATTGCATGGTGGGTGCTAGTGATTTGGGAGCTAATGGTATTACTTTCGGAGTTTCTGTGATTTGTGTTACATGAAAGGCATTTAATTAGCTATCAAGGTTGCCAAACGTATCTAAATATATAGAAAAGCTAGAATATATAACAATCAAATATAAATACAAACATATAATAATAAATCGCAATTAGTCGATGATACAATACTCAACACAACAAGAGGCCTATGAAAAATAGCATTCAACTGGCAATTGCACAATACTACATAGTGAAAGTATGCAATACTGGCAAAACATCTTTGGGCCAATACACACGAATCAAACATGCTGGAAATTTCCTCAACAATCAATCAAAGCATGCTACAGGTCCGATATCAGGTATATAAGCCTCTTTAATAATTGACAAGAAGTCGTTTAAAGGGTAAAGCATCTTTCACCCCTGTGACCTTAAACGAAAGTCAAGGTCATTTATCTGAACAAACTTTGTAGCACATGCAACATGCTCAAAATAAAGTCTCTGCCTTTTAGTTATTGAAAATATGTTGTTTAAACAAGTCAGACTGTTGACCTCCGTGACCTTAAATGGCGTTTAGGTAATATATTTGAACACATTTAGTAACCTCGCATCCCAGCATGTTACAGGCCCAATATCAGATCCCTAGAACTCTTAGTTATTGATAAAATGTCGCCCTTCATCCCAGTGTGCTACATGCCCAATATCAGGTATTTAGGCATTTTACTAATTGACGAAAAGTCGTTTCAATATATAAGTCTATTTGACCCCAGTGACCTTAAATGAAGGTCAAGGTCATTCATATGAACATATTTGTCACAGCGTGTTACAGACCCAATAGCATGTCTCTTGGTGTTAACTAATCGACAAGAAGTCGTTTCAATATTTTAGTCTATTTGACCCCTGTGACCTTGAATGATCATTAATATGAACAATGTTGGTAGCCCTGTATTCCAAAATGCTGTATATCCAATATCAGGTCGCGTAAAACTCTTATATCGCTGTCCTATAAGATATACTTACGCATTCAGTTACCATTCCCTCTCCTGATAAAAGTGCCAAAAATACTGATGGGTGAGTGTGACACTTCATATCTTCTAAAAATTCATCAACAGAACAACCGCCGACTTTATTTTCTCCAATACCCATATGGTTCAATAGAAAATTCTCAACACCTTTTGACTGGTCCATTTTTGCTTTCGTTACTAAGAATAAGGTTGCAGGATGAAACATATTATCTGCAATGGACACTAAATCATTATGCAGATTTTTCGGTTTCTGTGGTAATGACTTCTTGAATGTTTCCAATTTGTCGTGAAGCTTGTCTTGCAAATACGCCATACGTCGGAATGTTTTGATGTTAAGTGTCGCTCGATAATATTCCATATCTGTAGGAATACCGTCATAGCAAAGGGATGCCATAGTTACCTATCGTATGCTAATATATATAAAATCCAAACTAGTCTCTTTCTTCGCATTTTAGTTATATATCATATTCTACCCGATGAATCACATGTTTTTGTAAATGTGTTCCGTATTTTTCCTTCTCGATGTTCATTTTTGATTAACACACTCCATAATTTATAATTTCATATAATCCTCCTTCACTATCCAGCCGCCATCTTTTAATTACCTAAGACCTATAAATACTTTTCTTGTAAATCCAAACATAAATAGATCTGGGTTAATCCTATATCTATAAATAGAATTCGTGGTTCCCATCGTGTACTATGTTTAATATTTCGATATTTTTAAGTAACAGTTCTTAAAGTTAATAAAACAAAGAAAAAAAACAATTTACCAGCGATCCATACCATAATGCATTAAAATCCTATTAAATTTCATGAACTACTATTACAAACAAGTTAATAGAAGCATCACATACTCTTCTTTCTACTTCCGGTTTACGATTGCTCTACTTTCGCTTTACATAATTTATGGTTGTGTATTATTTCTACGCCATATCGACAGCCCTTGTTAATTGTGATAACGTGCGTGTAAATTGTAATAGGGAAATTAAGCCGGAATTATAACCTTAAAGACACAACAACAAAAATCATCAAAATCCTTAGGATACTATGCGAAGACCGATATTTGTATAACTAAAGTACTGATAATATTCATTTTATTCGTAGGATTTACCAATATTTGCTTATTGTTTCGCTACCGATAAAACTTCATAGACATTTAAATTAATTTTTATACGCAGGCATATTTCAGAAATACGAATAAAATTTCGAATATTTGTAAGGCAGTTTGTTTTTCATTATTGTTTTATGTGCAAAATAAAATATTTGATAAAAAGTATGATTTATTCTTTAAAGCATTTGACATGATACTCGTGCAATGTCTTTATCTACGTGAGCTATTGCCTTTTTCACTTCAATAGAACATAAAAAATAGTAAAATATTGCAGAACTCGCGAAATTAAGCAGGTCAGCACATTCCGCAAACAAACATAACCAACGTTTGATATGAATATAGAATTTATATATAGATTTTTTCTGATTTATTTGTAATAAAAGATGACAAAGTAAAATAGCACTGCGCAATATTTTTATTGAAGCAACAATCTCATAGTGCTTTCCATGCACTGACATGGAAAAACAATACACTGACATGGAAAAACAATGCACTTAATTTGATAAAATAATATACTAAAATAATATAAAGCGAAGCAACACGTGATCAGTACAAATGATATTCTACGTATTTGTACATAATACATATTTATAAACCATGGGTGATAAACATTTATAAATGATCTGCATACATGAAAACTACATTTGTGCATTCCATATATAATAAAAAGGGTTCACACGAAAACAAGTGCTAGTTATAAAGAGAATCCGCAATTCGATAAAGTAAAATGCTACAGATATACTTATTTTTCCTCTGTAACAATCAAGATTTGGCTGCCTCTTAAAGAGTAATTTAAATCGGATATTCACGTTTAAATGAAATGTCTTCAGGTAAAAGTATCGATCATGCAACCTTATTAACAATTAATAAATCATTAATGCAAGTGGTGATTTCGTACACAACTTCACTAGGACATGATTATAACGCACGCTGTCAGACCCGAACAATATATATTTAGCGAGTAGCCTGAAATTTAAAAAAAATCATTTGAAACAGACGTTACAAATCATTGTTATTCGTGCTGGTAAAATTCTCAAGTATTTTTTATAATTATCAAACAGTGATAAAAATAAATCTATGTTAACACGAGATCATGAAAATTTAGGGCGAATTTCAGTTTGACTTTTGATATTTACACATAAATATTGACTTAGATATATTAACTAAATGATAACATTGGCCTTAAGCTTGTATACATATATTGAAAGAAAGAAAATCGTAATATTAGGAAATTAGATTTATAACTATTGCCGACGGTAATAATGATTTTTGAAACAAAATAATCATTCAAATTGTATACATGTACATATAAATTCAAAATCTATATATTCATTATTTTTTCCACCCTGTTAAAACATGAATTATCAACATAAAATATATAATACAGGTACAAATTATTGCATACTTGATTATTTCAACAACATAGCTTTCGCTCGACAACATTTTGTCGTTTACCTATTTAATAACGTTAAACTATAAATATGAAATACAATATAATGTTGATATCACATACATGTATGTTGATATTGCTGAGATTTATTGCTTTATTGCATACACATTATTTTAATTTTTCGACCATTAACTGAAACTTAACTAAATGAGAAAAATAAGAGAATAAAAATTCATTTAATCTCGTTTTGAAAATATAAATGAATAATGGTACGAAACTATAAGGAACTGCATGTTTCATACTCTGAAAACATGCATGAATATTAAATATGTTTTCCATTAGAAAATGAAACTTAACATATCAAGATCACAGAATTATCTTGATATTTTATATCCATGATTGAAAATAAGCATTAATGATTGTGACATCGCTAAAGAAAACGTCTCTTAAAATTCTCAAATAAGCCTTAATTTGTTTTTTAAGACTATCTCACGTATATTGCTGGACAAAATGATCATCAATTCTAATTACTTAAACATGTTTTTGCACTCGAGTACAGCACATTTCATAACACAACAAATCTGACGCATTTGACAGGAAATTGTATTAAAACCCTTTTAGAACATTGTCAACATATGATAAATCGTAGATGTAAATCTTCATTTCAACAATGGAAAACCCTTAACAAACAACTCATACCAATATAGTATTTTTATCACATGGTAAACGGTCGCATACACAACATACTTATGAATATATTTTTATCATATAATATTCTAACTGTTGTACTCGTAACATTACAATACATGTGTATATACAACAAATATTATGTGTTGTCACAAATGAGATTATAATATGTATATATCTCTCTAGTTTGTGTAATATATCTCGGACTTAATATAATGGACTTGTCAAGAATCAAAATCCATCCGTCTCATAAAGTCAACATATTTGAACAAAAATATTAAGTAAAGTTGCAATAAATCATACGTTATCGTCTCATAAGAGATTTTATAAAATTATTCTGGAGTTTTCGTTGTTACAATAGCTCACCATCTTTTTTGCAATCTAATTAAAATTAGACTTGTAATTCCGCTCTCACTACAATACTCTACGTTACGTACTTGTATTGAAGTGTAACGTTGAGTATCGTAGTGGGAGCGGAATTACAAGTCTAATTTTACTTAGATTGTCTTTTTTGAAAACTATAATGTCTCGTTTTACATTATCTTTAATATGATAATTTGTCCATAACAGATATTTTGTATGTAAAATTGCATACAATATCACACGTATATTTGAACTGCTTTACGTAATTATAATACATAACATAAGATCAGAAGAAAAATCGTGTTTCATTTGATTATAACAATTGGTATAAACAATATTCAAACAAATATGACATATATATATAAAAGATTATAAACTATCATAATTTTCCATATATTGTTCGTAAATATTTAAAAACAAATGTAACAATGTAAATTGATATGACATACACCCATCTACCAGTAATTATTTCGTAAGCAGAGATCAATAATGGTTTCTGTATTATGCAACGTCATCACTTATTTTCTTCTACACAATCACGTGTCCAAAAACATAGCCTGTATTCATATCTCGCGATCGTAAAATATATTGTAGTTTTGCGGTGATGACTGAAATTGCAAATTAACATGTTAAACAACAAAAAGGAAGAGGTACCTTTCAAATATGTATTTGATACAATAACTTACAGGTACATCTAAACAATCAGCGTTTTGCATATAACCGTTGGAAGAGTCACAGTAAAGCCCCGCGCCATTTACTACTCGTGCTTTATCAACACGGTAACAGAACTTCTCTATTTAATCTTGAGGCAACTAAAGTCGATATTTTTGGACTAGGAAAGATATGGTGATTCAAGTCACAAGACACGCTTGTTGCGGCATTGATAAAATCTATATTTTTCTATGCATCATGTGTAACGTCACATTAAATAGCAATACTAAAAAAATCTTATTGCTACGAAGCTCAAATAATGCAGGTTATCAACTTCTTACTTTAAAAAAATGATCGGAATGATCTTTTTTTTAATACCAGGCTAAAGAGTGTCGTCATCGAAATTTACTTCATGCAACGACCGACAGGTAATGAACAGTTCTCTGATTTGAAAGAACGAAATAACAGGCAGCTTCTACAGGTTAGACACATGTTACATAATTGAATTTTAAATCAAAATGCATGTTGTGCGATATCAGATAGAATTTATTTCGTCGTTTCATGGACTTAGTACGGGTATATTATATTTTACACGGTAACATTTTCTCCAAGTATTCACGAAGTGTCTTATGGCGTATGCAATTATAACAGAGGTGTATTGGTACTCATGTGAGCTTCGCAATAAAATTTACCGGTAATAGCAAAACAGACCATAGAAACGCCAGGATTTTGAAGTGACAAACTAAAATATCGAATTTTAGTCACACATGACTAATGCATCTAAAGTTAAGCATCGACATTTATGGGGAATTATCACTATCAATATATATAATATAGTACAAACTCACATGTACTGTAAAAGATTGCCTGACCCACAAATAGGCCTAGTTGAATTCAAAATGAAATTTTCATGTCAAATACAATGTTATTGATGACGATAGAAAAACATATGCCGAATGAAGGACAAAGTAAGCGAACTATAAATCAATGGTACCAAGAAGGGCCCAATACCTATATAATACGTCTATCTGTCCAGGTCATAGAAACATCCACCTAGACCTATAGGTCTATGTTTTCGTTCTGCATTGCCGTTGTTATGGGTAGAATGATCTTGTTATAGGACATGATACTCGGATAGTTATCGCATTGTTGCTAGCTTGTAGATCTTAAAATATATTTATTCTACAATTTGCGTTGTTGGAATACTATACATCCACGTGCGTTTGAGTTGTCGATAATGATAACAAAACATGTGTATTTCATGCTTTCAGCACGCTTGAAGATACGACAGTCCCGGAAGACACATTAATATAAGCATTTTGACATGTCCCAACTAAAATTATTTGTTGTAAAAATTACTGCATAGATAGATTACGTAGAAGACAAATGTGTTACGTCATTTAACATCACAATGAAAGGACAGAAAGATAATCTAACTTGGCTCAACAACAGACTGTTCTTAACTCTCACACTAATACAGCTTACATTTTACATATGCTGACCATGATCATATGCATGTATTTTAAGTACATTAATCATTTTGTGATAGGTAAATCGAACGTGGTAGCCACATCATTACTAAGGACAACTACAGAAAGGCTGCTTGTAAGCAGTGATTGCCACAATAGCAGTTGAGAAAGCCACCGGAAGGAGGTGAAAAATCAAAACATCACAGGTAACATTAAATGATTGAATATTTTGGTGCTGTTACGGGTGTACAAGTGTGACTAACAATCACATCTGTTGTACAAATGTGGTATAAGAAGCTTATCTGGACTATCCATAGATTATGAATATCCTATGTAAAACTTACAAAAATATATCACTCATTGTCTCACTTCTGCCGTCCATATATTAATTGTTAGCGTTCTCAAAGTTTGACGCAATAAAATAATTACATGACACATTCAGATAATCAGTAATAATTATACTTTGTACTGAATGATACAAACAAGATATACACAAACAAAGAAGCAAAACATTCCTTAATCAGCTGAGTCGAATTATATATGGAGGGACAGATCATAGGAATTTAACAAATAAACATGTAAAATACTATTGGAATGTCTGAGCAACTCGATTTCCAAAGGGGTTACAAATTTAAGTAAGTCAAAATAAAACATAAAAGTAAGTTCCAAGGTACCAATGCAGCCTTTTTATATCACAGTAACATTAATTTTGAATGTGCATATTACAGAGTTATCTGCCTTTGCGAGTAGGTATTGATTGCAATATTATGTGTTTGTGAGCATAACATAATACGTTTTGGGGAAAACGACGTGGGACTGCGCCCACAAAATAATGATGTAATAAAGGATATCTACCCGCAAGGGAGCTAATTCTATAAAATGCGAAGACAGAATATGACATAAGAAACTTGACTGACTTGTCATCTAGTATATGACCCTGTCATAAAGGTCATGTCGACAAGACAAAAATCTGACGTTATTATGACATCATGCACAATCAAGTGATGTCGTTTGCTGTTTCAATAGATTCAACTTTCACATTTGAGCCATATATATAGTCCGTCTTGTCAAAATTGCACTCTGTCAATAAATGTATAGACATTCATGTTTTGTTGCAACATGACAGACAACATTTGACACAATAAATGTACATGTCTTAAGTAATATGTTATCTATGCGATTTGTGTGTATTGTATATACATAATAGTAGGGATAAATTACATTTACTAACAATGTGTCATACATATAGAACAGTTTTAATGTCAGTAATATAGATACATGTACGTATTCAGATGCTCTAAATCAGTTTGATTTCGTTAACACTTACATGTTGAAGCATTCTTGTCTTTTCAAAAATAATTCTAAATGCATAGCTATAAGGAAACGTTGACAAAATGAATGCGCATCGTCTTGGATTTCTATTTTCATATTAGCAAAAAAAAAAATATTTGAAAGCATGATTGACTCTCCTTATGAAAAACTAACACATATTTACAGTATGAAGTTTAAAAACTTTAAGGCACCGACAGTTTTTCTGCAAAGATTTTCCTTACCATTGAATCAGTTTTTCAATTTGATTTCTTGCGTAAATTACGTAAGTATGTCTTTCCTTTTTCTTTCTGTCATATTTTTTTTAAAAGTTTCTAGCCTTTCATACTTCTTCCATTCCAAAATAATCGACTTCACTTTTTTATCTCTGATCATAAGATGCTGTTTTTTCATGAGATCAAATTTTACTTACTATCAATAATATAACTAACAATTTACATGACATGGTAAAATAATTGTCTCTTCAAATTAAAAATCTGTTAAAGTATTTCAACTAAATAATTAAGGCATCATTAAAAGGAAAACTGGGATAGTGATTGGTTCCAATTAGTGAGATTAAATGATAGATACCTTTAAAATAAATATACATTATTTTATCGAGCCAGTATCCATGTGGCACTTAATGGCATCAAATTTAGACCTTTCTTAAAATCATATCACAAACTTAGCCACAAATCTATTTGCAACATTGGACATGAAAATCAGGAGAACTTGCAGATAGGGAGGGGATAGTTATTGCGTCAAATTGGTACTCCTATTTTGAGTATTATCAGATTACGTTTACAAAATGATGATAAGCACAAAGATTTTCTGCCATTAACAATCTCTATTGTAATATCAAAGGGAGAGAAAATAATATTACAATAAAATTGAAATTGTATTAGAAAGTTGGCCTATTGTTAGTATCATTGTAAAGTTGAATCAAAATTATTGAAAAGTAGAGAAAAAAAGTCCATGCCTTCTATACATTTGTTATTGTAGGTTTTAATAAATATATCAAGCTTATGAAGATGAACTTAAAGGACTTTTAAACCTATTTAGTCTTTGAAGAAATGGCAATGAGTTTTGATACATTCTGGCAAGTTTTCCACAATTAAGCATTACCATAATTAAGTGTACTTGTGTTTCAGAAATGAATTAATGGTACCATCACAGAATATTTACAGACTGTAACCCCACAGTGTAATCTTACCAAACGCATATGGCATTGTTCAGTGTATGAATGCCAGCCAATTATTTTGACAGCATTATTAATGTGAAATCACAATTACCATGCCAAGGATCGCAGGCGATTGCTGTTGAAATGGCTGTTCCGGATCCATCATTAACGATATAATGACATTTTCATTCCTTACAGATGCAAAACCTTAATTATAAATTTAACCATTGCACTGTATTCAGTTGGCAAGTATGGGAAGAGGAATACCGACTGGACAACCTCAAATTCAATATAAATCACTAGCATGGTGCAGTAAATTAGTCTTTTCCCAGTTGGCATTCATCATCCCATAATTGCCAAACTACATATAGCTGTATAGTTAAGTACCAGGTATACTACGGAGGTAAATAATATAATGCAGCATCACAATTAACACGCACACTTCTAAACATTAACAATGTTATAAGTACTTGGAATGATTAAATGTTGTAAAGGAATAACAAAACAATCCTGTCCGCTCAAAAGGGATATATTCATTCTCTTTTACTAACATCCTTAAATTGGAGATGAAAGAGACAATATTGATATCAACAGCTTTGAGTGGATAGGAACTGACACTTAAAAAAAGTCAAGGATGATTCTAAATGTTGAGCTAAATCAAATGAATACAACAAGGCTCCTCTAACTCGAACTTTCATTCCTCGAATACCCTTTATTCATTGAACTGATCGCATGGTTCCCACAATGCCAAATTTATATTTCATATAATAAATCCCATCATAGCTCAAACAGATATTCCTTGATTACTTCTTATTCATTAAACAGATATTTGTCCCCTTTCCATCAAATTCGTGTTGATAAAACCATACGTTTGTCACACATGTGTTTGGTCCCTGATAATTTCATTAGCATTTCTAAAGTGTATTTTTATAACTGATAATGTTAGTATTATGAAATCTAAATTCTCATTCTTTGATAATTACATGTTGTAAAACAGACGTTCAAATGTTATAGACATGTATTGTTTGTCGTAGTTTGAGATAATTTATTTTGACTGTCGATGACCAACCTCTGATTAGTTGAATACCCTGTATTCCTTGAACTATTAACCGGGTTTGCTAGCTGCTGTTCAAGTTAAAGAGGTTTTACTGAATATGTAAACTGTAAAATGGAAAGAAAAAAAAACACCCTCATTTTCAGACAATTACAAAATTAACTCATTCACCCCTGAAAAAACACTTGGGTTCTTCTAAATCAAAGACTAGACCAGTCCTTTATGAAATTTCAGGGGGTGTATGAGATATTATATAGAAATAGGAATAACAATGATCTACCAAAAACATTACTGTTACCTTTAAAACTGCCAGTGGAATTTAGTACATAAGGCCTCTTTTTCATTGGATGTCGAATCGTATAATGTCTGATTTGAGAAACATTTCAAACTCTGCCTCAAATTCCTCATATGATTCATATGTGCTGGGCAGTTCTATAGAAAAACTGCAAGTATGGGCAATGGGCCGCCTCTCTATTCCAGAGAGATTAGAAAAGTTTACTGTAATATTGCGTCGAGGCACACAAGTCTGACCTGTGATAAACTGCAGCAGCATCTCTAAGTCGTTTTGTGACAGGTTTGAAATAAGATCTACAAAATATCCATAGACCTTTCTCGTTTGTGAGTTCAGTTCAGATTCATCCGGACGGAGGCATGCAATGATTTTTTCAGCAGTTGGTTTGAGACGATCGTTCAGAATCTGTAAATGGTCAATAGTTAATTGACTCCAAAATCTGTCATAATGGATTTCTGGAATTCCTTCTCGTATCAGTTCACACAGGGAACGCGGTTTTAAACATAGTTCACTTCTAGCCATTTTTAGGAAATGTTCTCTGAAAGTTGATTCTTGAATCAAGCACCCCATATCAAACCTAGTAAATAGATCTTGAAGAGTGTCTCTTTCCTCCTCGGAGAGAGAGCTAAAGTCTGTCAGAGCCCTTCGCACTATTCTCGCATCGTCCTGGTCTAAAAATAACAGGAAATCTTCAATGAGCGTACTCTCATCAATATTAGTGGTATCCAGTATGGTTACCATAACAACAGATTTACACAGTGGAACAGGTATGTAACCCAGTATCGCTGTACTGTGAGCAAGAATTCGACCAAGTAAACGAAACTTGTATTCCTCATCAAGTCTATGTGGCGGGAGGTATGGAATAAGAACAGAATGTCCACGGAAGAAAAGTTCTGAAACTTCATTCCAGAATGAAGTAAAACAGTCACGGCTTACTCCACCCCAGTCGGAACCTTGCTCGTCCACCATCTTCACATGGAGATAGGAATCGACAATCATTGGATCTGTGTAGATGTCAAACAGATTCTGTACAAGGTTTTCTCTGCTTACTTGTACTTGAGTCTGTGCATTGTGTAGTGTTTTTCGCAGCTCCTTCAAACCTTTACAGAAAAAAAACTACATTTAATCATTGACCTCAACACATATTGGTTGCTGTTAATTTTAAAAAAAATAATTAGTTGAGCTAAAATGCATACAGTACTAATATTAGACAATTAAGCAACAAGTAAAACATGATATTGACAGTATTTGATTGGAATCAGAAAAAAATATGCTTCTCAAAATTAGTTATAAGATTTTCTCCAAATTTGTGGAATTTGTGTTAACTTAAAAATGTTCCAGAAAATCAATCTTGCAAGTATTTCCAAAATACCCAGAAAAACCAATGAGCTACTGTAAACAGGAGAACTCACCGTGTTCCACTTCCTTGATGAGAATGCTTCGGTCGACTCCCTCTGCTCCCGAAACTGACACATCACTAGCTGCCACAACTGGAACAGGAGGGTCTCCATCTTCATTCTCATTCTCATCTAAAGTTCAAGGTCGACAACGACATAGTCATTTTGAGAGCAATTTTGAAATAGATGTTAAATCATATGTTTGTGGGCAAATTATCTGTCAAATTCAATAATCATGTTCATAATATATTTGTTTATTTAAAGGTTTATTTATCTAAATATATTATATCTTTTAATTTATTTTACATTTTTTTTATTCAATAACATTTCACTAAATATGTATACAAACAAATTCCAGTACCTTTCCACTTACTAAATTTTCCATATTTAGAAAAGAAACTGTTTGTTGGGTTAAAAAGTGTCAACCGTTCCTAACTCCTGTCTTGTATCTACATATATACTTGATTTGTTATGATTTTCGACAACCATAACATGCAGAAATCAACACTTTTTTGTCTATCAAAATTAAAAATACAAATTACATTTCATTTTCTTTTAATTTGATTACTACATATCATATTGAAACATCATTGAATACTTAAATCTCTAACCACAATGCAAGGAAAAACCAACAGCACTCCCTAATAATAATGCATCATTTCTTATGTCTGTGTTTAAAAAAAATCCAAGAAAACCTTTACCTGTGTTTTGATTATCTCTTTGAGGATGAGGAGGTAGTGGAACAGGTGTATCATTTCCTGGAGAGTATACATTCAGCAGATCTCTCCAGTTTGTTCCCCTGTCCCGGGACATCGTGAAGTATGGATCATCGCCGTCTCGATTCATGTTACTGATGTAATCAGAGTAAAACTCATCGTCTTCTGAAATTGAAATTCAATATCAATGTGAAAGTACATAAACAGTAATCTATGCTTTGTTTATGAAGAAAACTCAAACTTGAAAATTTTAACCAATAAATCTTTCTTATTTTAAATATCATCAACAAGAGACATTGGGGCCTGTATTTACCTGGTTATTTCAATCAATGACAGATTTTCTCCGACTAAAATATTTAATCTACACACTTGAGGATTTATTTCATTTGTTTTTGAGAGTACTACTGTTCATACAATCAGCATTTCCCTTTGTGTTTAAAAGAACTTTAAAACTAAATGACACAAATGACATAGTTATAAGTGTCTAATATTTAATTAATGTTGCTATTTTATCAGTGAGTGATATTTTACTGGTATCCATTCCTGAATTCATGGAACAACTCTTACATTTTTCTTCCTTTTAGTCTACCCTCACTAGTCCTCTCTATTGAGGATGGCTACATGTAGGGGTTCTACCAAAAAATATTAAAGTGTATTAGCCAACAGTTCTAGAGCAAAAGTCTAATGTATAGACAAACTACTCCCTTTTGAGAACCTCCCACCAGGCTACACTCTCATAAATATCACATGTCTGTAATAACGGAAACTTACCAAACCTGCGACAGCACTTGCGACAAATGGTCCGACCACAGCAACGGAAAATTTTGCGAAAGCAGAAGCTGCAGCATTTACCAACTTTCTTTTTTCTGTAGATACATGTTATGAGATATTTTATTACTGTATAAACCTTTCCAAAAGTGTCACAAGCTTTAACTTTGTCTCAATGATAAATTTTCAAAGAAAAAGACACTTTGTCTCAATGATAAATTTTCAAAGAAAAAGACAGCTTTTAAATAATGACATTTAAAATTCATAACCGAAAAGTTATTACATTCCAGTTCGTCGATCCATTGAAATAAATGTCAATCAGCATGCATTTTCTTGTTATTATTTATTCAGTTTTCTGAAGTTTTAAATTTGTATATTATATTAAAGTCTCTATTTGCTGAAATAATCTCAATAAAAACAGACAGAATATATATATCCGTTAATTGTGAATCTGAGACATAATCTGAGCTGTTTAATTAACATTGGAGTATCAATTAATTGATAGATGAGGACCATCCTAGTGTCTCAACACAAAACTATTACTCACCCAGCACAGAACATTACTGCGAAAAGTGCAAATCCAATCACTGAAAATATAGGAAAATACAGTTTCAGGACAAAAGAATCAAACTACATGTATGCAGAAATATACAGGGCTTCAATTAATTGATTTGAAGAACTTCAATGTGAAACACTAGAAGAAGTTGGTGAAGCCAATGAGATAACTTAAAGACTTGAAGATTAATACTAATGACTTGTCATAATAATAAAATTCCCATACAGTAACTATAAATGCTGTGATTCCCTTTGCGACTCCATCTCTATTTATTATTTTAATTTGGCTGTGATCTTTATACTGCTGGTGTTATAGATAGGGTTACCAGATAATTAAACTTGCACTTTGTGAACCCCAGGTTCTTGCTTCTTAATCATTCAGGAATCTCCCTTCAATTAACAGTAACTTTTTATATTAACTCAATGTTTGCAAAATTCATTGTAGGTTTGGATTTCGATTTTGTCATTTAATATGGCATCTCAACGGGAACAATAATCCATCTCAAAGTTAAGGATGTGCTGGAGAAAATTCCTGATATACATTACAAGTAGAAATCTCTACTCATGATTAGAATAGATGCCCATGTCGTGCCTCATTAAGTCATAGCAAGCAGTGAAGGGACATAAAGGAAATATAGAACACTGTATGTTCTCCCATCCCAATTCCAGTTTCATATTGGGGCATAAAAATATCAATTGAATAAACTGAATGTGTGAACAGCAACTCACATCCGATGACACCAAGAGAAATGAGTAAAGAGCGATCACTGTCATCTTTGTCGCCGCCCTGGACTACAGATGGGGAGACTGTTGTAACTGGAATCCATGAACCTGAAACAAATATATCCTCTGATGAATAATAGCATTCCAAAGTATTTATTTCTGTCATCAAACCTGCTTTACATTAGGTGGTTGTACTCACACCACACTTCCAAATTAACAGGAAGTCGTACTCACATCACGCTTCCAAATTCATTAACATATATATGTTCTTACTCATATTTTAAAATGATTAAATATTTCCTTTTTTTATTAGTTTAACAGCCAGGGTCATTTAAGGACGTGACAGGTTTGTTGGTGGAGGAAAGCTGGAGTTCTCAGAGAAAAACCACCAACCAGCAGTCAGTACCTGGTTACTGCCCCACATGGGATTTGTACTTAGAATCCAATATGAAACTTCCCTAACATTAGGTAGCCAAACTCAATCAAACGTTTATAAGATTAGGTTCATATATACATACATAGATTGTGTGGGTAAAAATGTGTCCTGTCAGACAAGGGGCCATCCACTTCCTGCGCTTCACAGAAAATCGGTTGTGACTTATTGATCTTACAAATGACCCCTGTAATGGTCAGCACACTATCATTGACCGATATATTGTAGCTGACGTCCAGTTGAGGGTATATCCAGCGTATGTTCATCTGGGGTTTGTAAAAGTAGGGCCCAGCCGACTTCCTCTCAGCATTACATGTTAGAATACCATAATTTACCCTTCCTTTTGTGGTGTCAAAGGTTACATTGGATGGAGTTATTTTTGGTTCGTCCAATTTTTCTGGAAATGAAAATAAGATTATCATGATGGTACAACAATAGGTTAATCCATAATTAGCTTATAGTTGTTAAGTCATTTTAATATCAGTTTAACTTTTTATTGCAATTATACATTGTAGTTAATATAATAGAAAATCTTTACTTCAATGTAGAAATCGCTTTTCAATAGGCTTACACATTGAAAAGCCTGATATATGCTTAGGTCAATTAAAGAGTCTGATATACAATACATTCATCTGAATTTTGAACAAGCTGATGTTGCCTGATGACGCATTATATGTAGTTCAGTCACAACAACATTGATTGGATATAACATCTGTAATGTTCATGCAAACAACATTACAGAAATACTCATACTAGATAGCCATGTATGAAATTATTCCCTGTAAAATTCATGCAAACACAATGTGCTTGTGAGAACTTTGCAGCAATGTCAAAACATGTTTGCAGCTATAGCTATGATTACCGGTTAACTTCTTACAAAAACAGTTCTGTCAAACAATTTAGCATGGAAAATGTGCCTGAAACTCTCCACAATGCAGACTTTCTACTTCTCAAAGAAAACTGCCCTTGCAATACAAACAAATTTCACTCACACATATGTTTAAACTTACCAAGAACGATAAGTGTAAGTCCATATCTTTCCGATGATGACTGAACTTCACAAACATATGTGCCATTTTCTTCTGGAGTTATAGTTTGTAAAAGAAGGGAGACAACTCCTTCCGTAGAATTAAATGTTACCACATCTTTGGGGTCATTTGTTATCATTCCCTGTGAAGATATTGTTGCTATCTGGGATCCGTCAGGGTTGTAGATAGTGTAGTTTTCTTCAGTTATGAATTCATTTATCTTAAAATTCATTCTTGCATTTTCTGATTTGTTTGCCTGCACAAATCCTCCATCTTCATATAGAACTGAAAATTTAAAAAGTTTATAAATAGTAGTTTAAATACAACTTTTAACATACATTGTAATTCAACACAATTTCAACATCGCTGATTGAAGTGTCCTTCCTTATGGCCCTCTGTGGGAGACTTTCCTTAATGGGGAAGGAAAACATCATATGAAAAGCGAAACATTAAAAAGATATTCTAAATTAAATGCTTAATTCTGTTTAGTGAGATGTGCCTGAAGCAAATCACATTGCATTTCATGGTAGATTTCTTTGCAGATAACTAAATAAAATGTGCATTTGTAAATGTACTTATTTTAGCAAAAGATTTATTTTTATAATTAGTGCTTTTTGCCCGATCTTTGAAGCACTGGTTAATTCATACACAGCGCTAAATTCTGTAAAATGGTAGTTCCCTTATTGAACCACAACATTGTGCTACCTGTAATTTATATCCATGCTAATAATCATAATTCAGAGTTTTTCACATTTGTATTAAATTTGATTTCGTTAAAGTAAATATGTTTACTGTATTGAAATGGCTGATGAAGAGACTGAATCAAAAAGACATCTCATAGATATACCTATAATGTTAAAACATCTCATATGAGTTTATTTTAAATCATCTGTATTTGATTTGGCTGTTTTAAACACCTAAAAAAAACCTGAGATAGGAATCACATTCTGTTTTAGTATATTTTAGAGTTATCTGCCCTTGCTGGTAGGTATTGATTGTGATGTCATGGTGTTTACATGCATATAAACGTCATTCTTTTCGGAGAAAATGAGTTTTGCTCACAAAATAATGTCTTCATACAATGGAAACCTCTCCACAAGGGAGGTAATTCTGTAATATGCAAAGACGGAATAAATGAGTGTATGGAATTATAATCTGGTCAATAAATATATTTTGGTTAGTTAACACTCACCATGAGTCTTCTGAATTACCAAAGATGATGATTTTCCATAGTATCTGCAACCATACATCCCCGTATCCTGGTCCAAGACTGGGTTCAGGATTGTCAGAGTTAGGTCACTGTGACCGTCGGCTTTGGAACTACAAGTAACATTGTATGACCTTAGAATAAAGGAACTGTCACATGTATGTTTCACAATGGCTATGTCGGTGACCTTTGAACTCTGTGGCGATTGGTGGAAAAATGTGACAGTGGCAGAATGAATGTCTTGTGTAGCACAACATAGCGTCCAGTTTGATCCAACGAGAGGAACCTTACACAGATGTATGGCAATATCTGGCTGCTCTCCTGAAATGCAATTCAGATATATATATATACTGTATAGTCGGCGATCATAGCAATGACATGCAAAATTGCAAAAATACCATCCCCACAAAAATAACCGGCTATATACAGTAAATCAATAGTTTATATTCAACATGCTTACAACAAATTCATGGTTATAACATACATGTAGTCATTTTTATTCAACAACAAAGTTCCTTTACTATAATAAGTCTGTATAATGAACTATGTTTATAACGAAGTGATTTTGTTCATCCCCAGAAGTTTGCTATCAAATCAATACAGCTTTTTACTGACATTTGCGTATACATCTGAACATAGTTTTTTACAGTTTCTCGGGAAACACTTGAATTCATGGTCGAGCTCTCATGCAATTATGTGAAAATATGCGATCTTGCAAAAATAATGTGATTTACATTCATTGATGTACGGCAACAACTAGTATTATTTTGGACAATCAATTATAATAATACTATCACTACAGTGGACATCTAATACCCCGATGCACAAATTTAGTAATAACTCTATTAACAGGGGGATATTGCAGACCCTATATAGTTAATTCAACTCCCTATTATGTTAGGGTTCAGTGTACAAAATTTTGTCAAAATCTATAAAGTAGTTTTGTAGGAGTTTGCCGGACTAATAAAATCTGTTACCTGTAAGTGATCGAGATCGGGTTATCTCGGTCGAGGGCTAAGATTTTGTAACATATTCCCAACCGAGGCGTTAGCCGAGGTTGGGATGTTACAAAATCTTAGCTCGAGACTGAGATAACCCGTTCTTGATCACTTAAAGGTAATAGATTTTTTTTCTCTCGCGCCTCTAAGATAAAATAAAACCATCTATAAACGCATTCAGAGTAAAATTATCCCGTCTTGGGCCTCCTGGTTCAAAGCCGATTGACCATTTCATCTGCGCTTCGAATTTACTCATTCCGCGTAAAACTATAGTTCGGTTCAAAGAAAAAATCACGTAAAGGTACCAGACAGATCGAGCGAGATATAAAAATCTAGCACCGGGTATCATGTGAGATTTCCCTGTCCGAGGTGCGAGAAAAACCTGTCTATACAAACGGAAGGACAGACCGAAGACAGGAGGACAACCCAATTCCCATATAACCCATAAACCCACCTAACCCCTTAAAACTGTTAAAGCATATATCATTTAGCAAATACTACGACTTTAAATGACAGCAGTAAGACAATTTTCTGATGATAAGATTTACTGTAGATATTTCAACCAGTTTTCATCTCTTAGGTACAATTTTACATTTGAACACTTACCTCTGGTTAGAGAGATGAGGAGGCAGAGAAGCCATAACCAATGAACCATAACATACATAATGGCCATAATCTATCCTCCTGAAAATACCAGCCTGCAAAATAAAAATAAACAATAACATTACCAATAATCCATGCCATGACTACCGTTACAATAGTATAAACACCTACATCAATGCATCATCATTATGGAAAAAAATATGTAAATACTACATGTGTAACTGTGAACTGTTATTGAAATAAAAAGTAATGTACTGTACCCTCTTTGTAGCTTTGATTAACCCCCCATAAAACAAGTTTAGTGCACATGTATTTAACAAATTTCTAGAATTGGTAACTTGTAGTAAATATGAAATTCTTACATACAGTACATCAAGCAAACAAATCTCATATATATTTAGTGCAATTGTACATGTATATAGCATGTTATAATTTTTTGATAAATAAACAAAAATTGTTGACCTCAAATCCAAAATATATTATGTATTTTTGATCTAGAGCAGGCTGTGCTCAACGTTACTCCCCAACTATAGACAACATATACATGTAAATGTATACGACACTCACGCCATCCCCACACCCACAACAGCTAGGTATATGATGTAAACAGGAACTCGCGGAGATAAACTTTTCGTGAATTTACTTGGATCGCAAAATTTGCAAAAGTAAATCACACGTGAAAGAAAGTTGGTTGCATAAACAAATTTTTTATAAAAGCAGAAATGCGCCTCCTGATCATGACTAGTGTGTCCTAGGTTCGGTTTTCACTGGAACAAGGACGACAACCCCCATCAATCAATCAGAACACAAGTACTGTACCAGGAACATTACATGCTTCTCATGCTGTCTGAAGGCACATACCCTACAGGTTGACAGGCCTGTTTGCTGCCATAAAGTTGAACATGCTGAGGCTGCAAGCATCCAGGTACAAACAAACGGAGCAATTAATCACCTAGCCACGAGCTCATTAAAACGTCAATACATACTTTGACATGAATTCATCTGCACAGTAACAAATGCAAGCTTATTGGATTATGTAGTTGAAATGCCAGCATCCATATGGATCATTTATAACATATAATGTAAAGTCTTATCTGATTATTTTACAGCAATTTCTTCCTAAAATAATTTACTACCAGCTGCAGTGATAATAGAACCCATAAAACCCATGTATCAATGACAGCAGCAGAAAGAGTATTTTAGATTTGGAGGGGTGTGCCTAGGGGCAAACAGGAAGAGGCACATTTACATAAATGGTAAACTAAATTAAACTAATGCAAATTAAATGCAACTTTACTAAGTGTTTACAGCGTAATCCCTTAATTAGATTATGTGTCTTACAACACTGTATCCTAAAATCATGTTCGTGTTACTTTTTCTGAACCCACGTGTCTTTGTTTAAAGCATATTTCATCACTACCTCATATTTTTTATCCAACTCGAAAACGAAAGTGGACACCCAAATGACTCATCTATATCGCAAAAATAACGATCTTATCAGGAGTTTAATAAATCCAGATGCATGCAAATGACATATATCCCAATAAGAACCTAAATTACGATACATTTATCCATATATGGAGCCGTGACATAGCATTGGTTATTATCTTACCTGTAGAGTTGGTAAACTTTCGCATTGATGTCCGACATCTTGCATAGTTGTTACCTGAACGATCTGCGTCAGTCAAAAGCTTGACGATTCAAACGTTTTCGAGGGTAAATTGTAGCCTGTTCCCGCGCTAGAGCCACTGATAAAAAATTCGCACATAAACCAAAACTTGCGCATAACTTAAGTCTATCAGATTTCTTCAGAGGTATACCAACACGTCAAAACAAAAAAGGCATTACATTTACATATACTTTTTAAACGTTGAAAACTTATTCCAGGTGATTTAGTTTTTCCAATGTTTAGGTTGGAAATGGACACTAAATTTCATTGAAACTGAAATTAAGAAAATTAGGGGAAACCACCAAATTGAATTAAAGATGCTCCACCGCTGACGAATTCATGGTACTTTTTCCATATTAAAAAACAGGAACAGCACCTTTCCCATATACACGTACAAATAAATATCAGTTATTGTTCAAATGATGAGAATTATTGTTTATGCTCTGTCAGCGGAGCATCAATTGTACAAACTGGTATTTTCAGTCAGTGAAAAAAAGGGAAATTCCATTTAAAATCAATGGTTTAACTGTGGGCCAAATGTATCGTAGATCACTTGACCAACTTCAAGAAATGAATTCTTGACAAAAAAAACCCCAAAAAAACGTGAATTTAATTATAGCCTTATAATACGGTGGAAGGAAAATGACAAGAAAAATACAAAGTTATTGCGCAATTACTGTACTTGAATTGCGTGTGACCACAGTCCTATACTGCGTGTAAATGCAAATTTGTATTTCGTAAATTAGGAAACTTTGAAATGTCAAAATACAATCATTGTTATTAAGAGAAACATATATGCAATCTATGTGCATGTACAATTATAGCTACCATCCTGGAGTGGTAGCAATCGTTTGTTTTGCTTGCCACTACCTGATTATAAATAATCTGTTCACTTTGACCGGTTTGTCAAAATCATTTAAAGTTGTATTTCTTGCAATTTTCACTGAAACAATACATATTGTATGTCGTTTTAACATTTGATATTTGAACATGGTCATGTATCTTGATAATTTAACTCCCCAAACCCATATGTCAGCCTATAAGAGAGCCGAAATCTAGGGATCATTCCTGGTTTTGTCGGAATTCCGAATCGTATCACGTGACTGACGTCCACACGTCCTGCACGTGGTGATCCAGATAACGAGCATAAAGGCACATGTGTTTGTTTACGTTTTCCATCTGACTAATATGAGCAAATCGAGCTGGTATATGTCCACTTTATTTTCTCGTAATAACGACTTTTTTTCTCGTTATTACGACTTTAAAAACTCGTAATAACGACTTTTTTTCTCGTAATAACGACTTTTTTCTCATAATAACGACTTTTTTCTCGTAATAACAACTTTTTTCTCGTAATTAGGATTAACGACTTTTTTTCTCGAAATAACGAGAAATTCAAAAAGATCACTAATGTAAATATGACCCCAATCGGCTTTCGTACCAAAAGCAGGTAAATATAAATCAGAATTCTACGAATTTAGCCGGAAGTAGCGCTAGCCGATCTTCGCTGATCCTAGATTAGACGGTTAGACCGATTGAATTTATCAAATCGCATTATGGCATTTATAAATACAAAATTGAAATGACAGTTTTATAACTCATTTCATACCATTTTTTTTAAAATAACAGTCCATAGTTTCAAGTCAAAATGTTTTAATGCAATATTAATAACATATTGAAGTCTAAATACTTTAATTTCAAGTCACTCAATTTTGAAACAAAATGGCAAGCAAACTATTACTGTATTTGGAAGTAAACACACAATCATGTGATCACTAGTTACCCATAATACATTTCTATATTTCGGCCAATGAGATGAATGAAGTATAAGCATGTGACTTGTTTTACTACGTTTTTACTACAAAAATAATGCAAATATATATTTATGAAATTCCATGTGGTTCCCGACGTTTGAGATAAAACCACGTCCCGGGAGAATTTTTATACCAAAGGTTGAACCAATATTATATTTGTACAAGGCCATTACTGAGATCGTAATAAAAATATACAAATGTAGCGAGTGATGGAAATGGACAGAGCAAGCCAGATTTAAATATTACTTATTATTTACTGTCTCTGGGCAAGCTTACAAGTTAATCAAGCTGTTCAATGTGTGATAGGTGATAGAAACACAATAATATCGGCTTCTTGTCAGGAGCGTCGCCACACAGATTACTGGGTAAAGCAGGGGCGTAGGAAGCGGGGGGGGGGGGGGGCAGGACGGGACGGGGCAACCAAACATGTCTTTTTGCCCCCCCCCCCCCCCCCCATTTCGCCGAGTGAAATGTTTTTAAAATGCACATTTGAAAGAAAAAAGGGTCCTCCTGCACATTATTATACTTCATTTTAGAAAATTTTCCGCTGCGCGGCCAGTTTCCTAAAATGTTTAAGCACGTAATGTTCAAATCTTTAATAATGAAAATTCAATACACACGAACTAGACTAAAAATGTCCATCAAGGGATTATACTATTTTTTTTAAAAATGCTTCTTAAAATATTTATTGGTTTATAATGTGCCGATGGTGTGAATCCGGTATGTTCAGATCAAGCTGGGTTGCATAATGGTATGACGACACTCACAATTATCATTTCTAAATGCATGTAACTTAAAATCGCACGTCTCCGGCGCTCTCAAATTCAACAAAATGCATAGTAAAACTCATCTCAACCATTCTAAATCGTATTTTTTCCCCGGAAGAGAACCCAAGACTCCCCAAACAACAAAATGGAACGCATTCGGTGCCCGCAAATTCATTAAAATACATCGTAAATCTCATCCAGCCATTCATATTGAAAAAAATTTCCCGGGGAAGACCACCGGACCCCAAAACATCAAAAGCTCTTCTCAGTCATTCGGCGCTCGCAACTTCAACTAAGTGCATCGTAAAACGCGTCTTTGCTATTCTAAATCGTACATTTTTTTTCCAGGAAGACCATGGACACCTCCCGCCCCCCCCCCCCCCCCAACACTAAAATATCACGCCTCCGGCGCTCGCAAAATCATCAAAATACAAAATACATCGTAAAACTCTTCTCAGTCATTCTAAATCGTATTTTTTTCAGGAGATACCCTGGACCCCCCAAACTTGCAACTTCGCGTATTCATTTATTTCCTGTTAGCGACCCCACTGTCTATAGATATACACAAGGATTATCTGTAAATTAATATATGAAAAAAGTATATCAATCATCTTCAGTGGATGCCGCGAAGGTGAGGGGGGGGGGGGTACGAAATATTGAGGATCTTTGCCCCCCATTACGTTTCATCTTCCTACGCCACTGTAAAAGGATTGAAGCCCTGTGAATACAAAAGCCTTTGTACATTTGTATACGTACATTTTATACAACAATATGGACAGTTAAAATGGTAATATATAATTACATGAACAGTATAATGTACTGAGTATACATGTATTCATAAATATATCTACACTTTGTTTCAAATCAATTCGAAATTTTGAGCAAAATACCTCGAAAATTTGAGTTAGTAATTCGAAATTTCGATATCGAGAGAGTATCGCGAAATTTCGAATGCAGTAATAACAAGGAAAAAAACGAAGACAGATTTTTTTTTCGCTGCAACATCTGGTCCCAATTATTCAAAAGTTGATTAGCTATAGACTAATCATAGTTTACGACTATTTTAAAATCAAGACAAAATCATTTCTAGTTATAACATTTTTTACTTACATGTACTTGCTGGTTTTAGTGAAGATAGAATCACAAATGTTGCAGTAAAATAAAAATATTGACATTTTCACTGCAGTCCCACTATGTCGTGAACAAGGGATCCAACTCAATGAATATGAATGTTGTCATACATTTTTTGTATTTGGTGAATGAACTTATGAGTATACATGTATATGACAGTCATGTGATTTTTTTCAGATAATATGAGTTTGAATTTTAATTATTTAAAAAATAGGGAATTTTATTATAGTAGATCTAATATCCCGATTTTTGAATAATTTTTCAAATCTCGTATTCTTTGGAGAGAAAAAAAAACCACGACTGTCATATTTGGAGAAAATGACGTCACAATGGATATTTCCCGGCAAGGGAGCTAACTCTGTAATATGAATTAATTGATAACAAAATTTATTGTATATCAAAAATATATATTGACAGAAATTCAGGTACAGTAATTTATCTAAATATCATCTATTGATATCAAATTTCTTATTACCGTTATTTTTTTTCTTGAAAAAAATCACGATAATAAAATGATAAATTATTGTGTTGCAGTTCCGCGTTTGCTTTCTCCGCACTCCGTTTTTTCAATTATTACATAATTTAATGGCGACCACCATGAACAACAACGCGGATGACGACGATCTACTTACAGCGGAAATGAGTAAGTTATAAACTATAGTTACATGTATATAGCCGATGTCCTTATCTCGCCGTGATCCAAATTTCACCTTTTTATGAGAACAATGGATAATTTTGATTACTATGACGTCAGTAATAAAATCAGACAACAAATTACATCTACCTTATAATCGACCTACTTCATCATATTGAAGATCATGTCGATATTATTGAAGGTGTGGCTATGAACAGAGCAAGAGAAGAAAATAATTAAATTAGAGATGAAAGACGGGGTTTGAAGGAGTCAAGCGACTTTGAGATTACAAGATCTGGCGGAAGAGAGTTCCAGTCTTGGATAGTGCGGGGAAAGAGTGTGGGAGTGTCGGTAGGGCGTAACTGTGAGGTCAAGTATTGGTCTTTTTTAGTGATTTTAAAAAGCATATTTAGCCTTGCGTTTTTTCTTCAAACCGATAAATAATTATAAGCTAGGCCACTCTAGGTGTTCAAGCATGTCACTAACGCTTGTGGTGTTATGGAAACTGTTAGTGACATATAAAGCAGCTCTGCGTTTGGACCATTTCTAGCTTATATATGTCTCCCTTCTGGTATGGGTCCTACACTGTACAAGCACATTCAAGTGTGGGACGTACTTAAGATAAATGTATGCTTGTTCTTTGATCTTTTTTTAATTAATTTTTAGATTTCATCTAATAAAGCCAAGGGTCTTATTGGCTGTGCAGGTGATGTTGCTGATGTGGGAGTCCCATTTTATGTCGTGTTGGATTGTTAGGCCCAGATATTTTGCCTTATCAGTGTGTTCCAAACAGTGACCATGAAGATAATAATTATATTTTATGGCAGGTTTAGTCTTGGTAATCGAAAGAATATTACATTTCTGGGTGTGGAATTCCATTTTCCACCTTTTTTCCCAGTCAGCAAGTTTATCTAGATCATTTTTGAGTGTTTCTGAAACTTTTTATTGATGTAATTGTTATGTACGAGATAGTGTCATTGTCGAACAATCTAACTGAAGATGAGAGGTGAAGTGGCATATCATTAATGTAATATAAGAATATTTTTCAGATATTACATCCAGGCAAAATAATGGCTTATTTGTGCCATTTCTTAGCTTATTAATTAGTATAGCATCGATTCGGTGGCATCGTGCACGTGACATGAAGTTAACAGTTATACATACCACATAACACAACATAACAATTTATATTACCAGTCTATTATACTTGATAAAGTTGAAGATATAAGATGTACTTTATAAAAAAATTACCGCTTGATTTCAGTCTTATTATATAATTGTGAAAAAAGTCATTTTTAGGGGGTAGGGGTATAGAGAGGCTAATGATTCAAAAATTATGCTGTCATTTTTTTTCATATTCTTTCATCGTAACCCAAACAATTGTCTAATTATTGTAGACAATAAATAAAGAAAATTAAACCACACAATTTTTTGAAATTAGGTATTTAAGTTGAAATTCAAATGCAAAAATTGGCCCTTTTAAGGCCTCATTTATATGCATTCACATAAAAAAAAATCACAATTAATGTATTCTTTAAAGTGGAAACAACACTGAGGTCATTGATAGCCATATAAACTTACATATTAAAGATAAAAAATGTTGTTGTTTGTAATATTTCGGTCAATTACCAAGCTTTGAAAATATGTGTGTAAAATTGTATTTTGAGAAAAACATATGGTAAAGTAGGGATATTTGGAGTACAAAATTTCCAAAACTGCATGGTCAAATTGAATAGCCCACCATCATCATGATGGTGGGCTATTCAAATCGCCTTTCGTCTGTGGTCCGCCCTTCCATCCGTCCGTCCATTTACAATTCTTGTTATCGCTATTTCTCAGAAAGTACTGAATGGACCATTCTCAAATATCATATGTAGGTTCCCCTAGGGCCCTAGTTGTGCATATTGCGTTTTGGGACCGATCAGTGAACAAGATGGTCGCCAGGCAGCCATCTTGGATTTTGATAGTTAAAGTTTGTTATCGCTATTTCTCAGAAAGTACTAAAGGGATCTTTCTCAAATTTCATATGTAGGTTGCCCTAGTTCAAATAAAAGCCTTAATTAATAAACAGTTTATCAACCAATCTTTCGGTGAGAAAATTTTAAAGAAAATTAAACGAGGGGAAATTTTTAGGCCTAACTGTATTGAACCACCTTAATCGTGAATTTGAAATAAAATTAGAATCTCAAACTTTTCAATGGTGGTAATGGTGTAAAATTATTATCTTCTTTAACTGAAGAAAACTACTAATATAATTTGTCTTCTCCTAATTTGGGAAATTGAATAAGGAATAATTTAGAGGTTTTGTCATCGGGTATGAGGCTGAAATTTGGCTCCAAATCACACTGAAATAAGCCCTGCCAGATATCTAATTATGAGATCTCAATGGCAATGAATATTGTTTTTAAACAAGAAGATAGTGGCATGAAACAACCCGTGAAAGGTAGTACAAAATTCCTTTGATAATCAAAAATTGTTTGACTAACACATCACAAAATATAACTGACCTATGATATTCAAAATCTAAACGCAAATGCGAATTGGTGTACATTAGTATTTGGATTTAAGATTTCATTACTTTTGTTTGTTTGTTTGTTTGTGTTTCACGGCCCATCGACAAGTAAGGTCATTTAGGGCCAAACTACACGCGTCGTGTAGCAGGACAGAAGATGAATAATGGTTGTATGTAAAAGATAAGGATAAGACATAGGTAGCCAAAATGAGAACTGAAAAACACAGATTGTAAAGTTTGATTTTATAAAAAGATTGTATGGGGTATTAATTTTGGTTTGAACTCATGAGAAAACTCATGCAATGTTGATGAAACGACAAGATGTAATTTTTGTTATTTTGTAGCTATTGATGTGTAATACCATATGATTTAATTATTTAGAGCATGTTTGCTTTGGATCTTTTCTAGATGAATGGGAACCACCGAGTGAAGCAGAGATGAAAATCATAGCTGCCCGAAGGGAAAGATCCGACAAAATAAGTAAAATCATGGGAGACTACTTGCTTAGAGGTTATAAAATGCTGGGCATTGTTTGTGACCTGTGTTCGGTAAGTGCATGTGTACCGGTACTTTATAACTTAATAAACCTATATATTGTGAAACTGTTCGTTACAGTTAAATCAAGAAAAGCAGCAGAACATATGATCACATTTATATATACTTACTAACATATAGGTGACATGTGTACCATCAATAAACTTGTCATAATTAGAATTTCTTCTCAAGTTCTTTTAGTGCAATTTAGCTTTATTTAACTTGCCTGAAGTGATCTTGACATGATTCCAACCAAATTTTGTCAGTTTTTCGGGTTGATCTGAAATATAAAATGACCACCATGGCCACCATCTCGAAAACAGATTTGGAACTTATTCTTCTCAAGTTCTATCAGTGCAATATAGCTGAAACTTGCCTGATCCAGGTATGGTCCCAATAAAGTTATTTTTGGGGTCATTCCCAAATCCATGATAACCACCATGACACCATATCTACCTAATTTTCTATTTGACTGTTGCCAAGGTTGTCAAAATGACCTTGTTTATCAATATATTCTATCGTTATGTGTGTACTGTTAAATAGAGTATCAGTGACAGTTCTCAAATTAAAGATCCATCCTATGTATGGAATTGTATTTCAAAAATTAAAATGGCTGTGTTAATTTCGTTTGCTACCATATATAATAATTATAAATGTGTAATGAAGGAGTTGTTTTTCATAGTTATATACATGTATATGATAGAAGGTTTAATAAAACGTTTGTAGACTGAGTATTTGGTCAACATGTGTTACGTTGAACTCTCGGACCAAACTGTTAAAGTGGTCCTCTAGGTTAACATAACTCATATGCTAACCTCAAATTCTGTCATCAAATGTATTCTGTATTTGCATATTACATATATATATAGTTATCTGTCCTTTCCAGTAGGTATTGATAATGATGTCATGTGTTTACGAGTGTTACATTATACTTTTTGGGAGAAAATGTCGGTAAGTTTCGCTCACATAATGTCATGATAGGTGGTTTTATATATTAATTAGACCATTCTGATGGAGACAAAGGCTGGGGAAAAATACTGTATTACCTGTAAGGAATTGGATGCAGACAATGACAAGGATGATCCTGGTAAGTATGTCAAAATGGTAAACAAATCAAGACCTTTTTGTTAAGTCATGTTGACTAGGGATTCCTAGGGTAGAGACAGAGTCTGGTCAAACTCTTTGTCTTAGTTTGTAAAGTGAGAGTCTGGTCAAACTCTTTGTCTTAGTTTGTAAAGTGAGAGTCTGGTCAAACTCTTTGTCTTAGTTTGTAAAGTGAGAGTCTGGTCAAACTCTTTGTCTTAGTTTGTAAAGTGAGAGTCTGGTCAAACTCTTCATCTTAGTTTGTAAAGTGAGAGTCTAGTCAAACTCTTCATCTCAGTTTGTTAAGTGAGAGTCTGGCCGAACTCTATGTCTTAGTTTGTAAAGCCAGAGTCTGGTCAAACACTTTGCCTTAGTTTGTAATGTCAGAGTCTGGTCAAACTCTTTGTCTTAGTTTGTAAAGTGAGAGTCTGATCATACTCTACATCTCGATTTTAAAGTGAGAGTCTGGTCATACTCTACATCTCGATTTGTAAATTGAGAGTCTGGTCAAACTCTTTGGCTTAGTTTGTAAAGTGAGAGTCTGGTCAAACTCTACATCTCGATTTTAAAGTGAGAGTCTGGTCAAACTCTTTGTCTCGATTTGTAAATTGAGAGTCTGGTCAAACTCTTTGGCTTAGTTTGTAAAGTCAGAGTCTGGTCAAACTCTACATCACGATTTGTAAAGTCAGAGTCTGGTCAAACTCTTTGTCTTAGTTCGTAAAGTGAGAGTCTGATCATACTCTACACCTCGATTTTAAAGTGAGAGTCTGGTCATACTCTACATCTCGATTTGTAAATTGAGAGTCTGGTTAAACTCTTTGGCTTAGTTTGTAAAGTGAGAGTCTTGTCAAACTCTTCATCTTGATTTGTAAAGTTAGATTGAGGATTACCAAACAATATTCTGAAAACTAGAAAAAAACCAAAGCATTTGATTGGTTAATGATGTACTTTCCAAGATGGCTGCTCCCATACAGCTTCATTAAAATTCACAAAGGTCAAATAGGCTAAAATCTTCAAATGACTTCTTGTCATTTAATTACAGAGGCCTATAGAGACCTGATATTGGGCTTGTGAAATGTTGTAATAATGTGTAACTAAGTCTGTTAAAAAATAACCTTGGTATTTTAAGAGTTTAGGATCATGTAATTATTGGTTTTACTTGAGGGGGGAAACGATTATTTAAGTAAATTTTATCAGTACATAACAGTGACAGATGTATAAAGATCATTTTTCTGTGTGGAAACAATACATTAAGACAGCCAAATGATCAGAATTAAATTTTGATTTAGTCTTATCATATTTCTTTTATTTTCTAAATGCAGTTGTTTTACTATATTTCTTCTTGTTTCCTAAATTCAGTTGTAAATGCAATTGCCGCTCGATCCCAGGTTTCTGAAGGTAGCCATTCAACATTAGAGAATCACATCTCATCAGCGGTCGACATTTCCACGAGTGAAGATCATCAACCAGTGCGGGTCACCATGATGCCACGCGGATCTGGCCAGCCTACTACCACCTCCTCTACCACAGAGGTACATCACGTAGATATACCTCCTGTACTATCCTCTTCAAGTCACAGTTTCCCAGCCCCCAGGGATTGCCCCTCCCCAGGGCCAGTCACAGAGGTTAAGGCGGAGACTGTAGATTGTCTGTGCAGGAAACTACAGTGGGCGTCAGAACAGTTGAAATCCGAGACAAACCTTGTGCGCTGTACACAGCTTTGTGAATTTATTAAAGCTAGTGCTGATGCGATTCGTAGTCTCAAGGATCTGTGATGTATGAAGTTGTGTTGTGTGTCAAAAGCTCCAATATCCAAACTTTTCATATTCTCCTTTTCTGTATTTGCATATAACAGAGTTATCTGCCCTTGCAGGTAGGTATTGATTGTGACATCATGTGTTTATGAGCGTTACATCATACTTTTTGGAGAAAACGATGTGAATTGCGCTCACAAAATAACGACGTAACAGTCAGTGCCTACCGCAAGGGAGCTAACTCTGTAATGTGCAAAGATGGATTGTACTATTTGTCGACCTTCAGATTGATAATACTTTGTGATGGAATTATTTATTTATTGTCAGTACCAGTATTGATAAAGTACAAAAGTTTCATAATAAAGTATATGGCGAATTCAGTCAGAGCATGTATTGAAGTGTTGGTTCATATTAGAAATAAACAAGTTTTAAGGTGTAGGTGGTATCGCTGTGACCTTGCCCCAATTTCTCGAAACAGAAGTGCAAATTTAAGTCAAAGTTTTTCTCCTTATGTAACTTAATAAAAAAATTATGCCTTAAGTCAGTTTTTGACTTAAGTTTTTTTCAAAAAACACAATGGACACAAATGACCACATGTGGTGAGTTATTGCTAAAAGTAGATGGCTCTCCGCTATACATGCACACCAGCTAAGCCTTGTATCCCCATCCTATGATACAGCAATACTGAAAATCAGCCGTCTTTTTGTGTGAGATAAAAATTTTAATGTTTCACTGCTAATTATAGTTTGTGAAAATAAATGACCTAGAAATGGTTTCAACTACAAGTGAAATAAAGCTTTTCCTTGATGTCAACTGCCTATAGTGCATAAATGATAATCATCATTTAAACAATAACTGATGTTTAATTGTGTACCCGTATATGTGTGTTTTATTAACACTAAAGTACATATAGAGAATACACGGTTAGTATCTTACAATACAAGGTTTATTTTGGTGCAAGACGTAGGAAAGCCAAGATGACGAGGCTTTGCCGAGTCATCTCGGCTTTCCGTGTCGAGCACCAAAATAAAATTTGTATTGTAAGATACTAACCGTGTATTCTGTTTATCCTGCAACCATTATGGCATTCAAAATGAAAGCAAATTGACAGTTCCTTACTTTTTTTCCGCTCGAAGCGAGACGCTTCTTTGATGCGGAGGTAAAGATTCATTCACTTAACCGAATGAGAGTGTACTCCTTTTTACTGCCGTGGGAAATAAATAAGCGCATTCACAAACAGTAACCGTAATTCTATTCAGTGTGATATATCACTGAAAGGAAATGAAAATACTCAAATAACAATAAATACCCATTAAAAAATTACTTAACAATACATACCTTTGTCATGAGCCAAGAAAAAACGACACCGCCATACGAGATTTTCTATATTGGAAATAATGACGTCATTCGGTGAATGTGACGTCACGTTTTAGCGGGACTGAATGACGTTTCATTCACCAGAAGGTTCTAGTTCTGGGTCAAGTTAGAAAAAGTTCCGTCAGATATGGAACAAATTCAAGTGATCGTATTGACGGATAAAGCATATTGTATTGACGGATAAAGCACAAGTTTATCTGGCAGTAGTTATCGGTCAGTATGTGGGACAGTTGCAGGATAAAACAATTTATTTTGTTCTTGGTGCATGCACAATCAGTACTTTATTCCATATAGGACATAGTGCCAATATAACTCTTTTGGGACACACTTAATTATTTTTAAATATTTTCGTCTTGAAGTAAAATAAGAAGCTGAAAATTTTCAATGGTAGTAATGGTTTAAAGTAAATCACTTTTGTAACTGAAGAGAAATGCTGATTCGTCTACTGCTGTTTTTGATAGCGAAAAAATATGCTGCTACGTCAGCCGTTAAGCATCTTTAACTATAAATCATGAATTTATATCACCGTGAAATACAGTAGTTGTAAGGCATGTAAATTAATTTGCCACGAAAATAAGTTGATTTACAGTACTCGATAGATATGTAAACCGTATTCAACCCAATAAATGCCCACGGTATTGAAAAATGGGGAAATTGAAGGGTGCTTAATAGGACCAAATTTAGGCTAACATTTCACAAAATCATTGAACAGCTCTCAGTAAACATGAATTAATTTACATGAATAAAATTGAGAAATCTTCATGGTTTTAAGATTCAAATCATTGTTAGTGAAGTTGAGACCTCAAAAACGGGGAGGGGCGCTTATAGGGATGGAGACACTGATTGGGTCAAATACGGTAGTTTACATATAAGGGCTTTTAAAATAAAGTGACTGTTAAAGGCATTTGACCAATTGTTTTATTACTAAAAAAAACAAAAGATACTTTTCAAATGAAACTAAATAAACTGGTACATATTTCAATTTTATTGCAGATTTATTTGATGCAAAAACAAAACACATACTATACATGTTAACAGATAATTACAGTAAGAATTTTAAATAAAAAAATTCAAGTAAATTAGTTGATTTCAGAGACATCTTACATTTCTAGTGTACTCTGAAGTGTTTCCATGGATATAATTTCTCCAAAATAATTATTTGATTGGGACAATATTGTATTTGTAGATAAGAATACTTTTTACGTATGTACTTTTACAAATTCTGGTATTCGTGTTGAAAGAAGTATGGCGCATAGCGACCTGAGTAACCCAAATATGCCTAAATTTAAAAATCTAAAAATGAATAAAGAAATAAGAGGTTTATTAATACTTTTGCTTTACATCTTAGTTTGTTAATTGCTGTAGTAATTATCAATCAACCTCAAAGTTGCATCATTGTGCAATTTGTGACTTAATTTTTCCTCAATAATTATTTTCATATAAACCATCAGATGATCAACTTTTACTGAAATACAACTTTAATCCTATTCCTAAAAAGGGGTCCGCTGGTAAATTAATACCAGCTAGGCTGTGTTCAAATCAAAATCAGAACAACCCTCAGTATCAAGTCTGTTTAGCTCATTTGGTTGAGTAGCTGCATGGCAATCAAAAGATTCAATGTTCAATCCTCCAAAATGTCTGCTAATCATTTTTTTTTTGACAAGAATTTTGCTTTGTCAAATGAAAAGAAATTTTCAAATTTTGAATTATATGCGATGACAAATAAATTATATTATTCAAATAAAAAGAAATGAAAACTACTTATCAGAAAGAAAATGACAATACATTATTTTCATTCAGTATCTTTCCAGTATAAAATGTAAACATTGTGCCGGGTCAACCCTGTTAGGCAACAAGTCATTATGGATTAGTAGTTTAAAATACACTTTAAATTTCTATAGATATTTCAATCACATAATTACTCTATTCGACCCAATAAAGGCCCCCTCCCCCCTTTTTTAGGCTTCAACTTCATTTACTTCGAATAAAATGCAGACAGAAAATATGAAAACTGTATTGGCTTCATTACTGATTTATTTTGCGAATTGATTTAAATGGCTTACTTTGTAGAATAATTTTATGAACGGCTAGTCCGATTTGTTTCTATTAAGCACCCCCCTTATTTGCTTTATTTTTAAGCGCCCTGGGCACTTATTGGATCGAATAATATACTATTTTATATATTAATATTTTGGCATTTGCCGTTTTAATGAATCAATAAAATAGATTCAATTTTGGACCACGAAAATCCATAATACATCATGTGAGATTTCAGTTTTAGTACATTTTAGCATGGGCAAAATTTGTGCCTGGTCGAAGTCGTTACAGACGGAAAGTGACCATTTCTTTTTAAGGTTCAATATGGCAAAAACATAGTTCATTCTTTTGCAAATTCTGTTTCATCAAATTTCACCAAACCTATTTTTTAGCAACTCTAGCCAAGAAATAAGTAAACTAAGATAGGATAGTAATTATTTACAACATCGCTATGTATATGCAACATTTCACAATTGTCTTAGTGCAATGGAAACATCTGACATAATCTAGATTGTTTGTTTGATATATATAAAAAAAACAAATAGAAAGCTTTATTTTTACATCATTAAATTTTGTGATAAACAGAACATACACAGGGAATATATCTTCAGGTCAATTTGATCTGAGATATCTTGATCTGAAATTCACATGAAGATATGCCCATGTAACACTTGTGACTTGTTACCAAAATACACCTGTCATAAAGCCCATGAAACATGAAAATATTATTCCATTTTTACTCACAACAAAATAATTATTGTAAATTAAAGGCCCAATTTTCAAATTTGCCTGAATTATTTTAATTATTCAAAAGAATTTTTAAGAGAGAAAAACCTTGCTCAAATAATAATAATAGGAAGTTGGTAATGATATGGAAACTTGATTTAAAAAATCAAAAATGTAAAATACATGTAGTAATCTAATGGTGGGGACAGCAAACCGAAGTTTGCCAACCTTCTTTAAGTATGCCCGAAAATAAAGTGTACCATATGACTTAAACAATAAAACCTGTTATGAACGAAAGACACTTATCCTGCATATCGTTTTATCTACATAAACTGGCCAATTGCCGATTTTGATATTTTACATTGTAGATGTTTTGATAGATTCAGCAGGAAATTTATAATGACTTTGTCTTAGTGTCACATTGTCACTTCTGATCAATTAGAATAAAAGCAGCATTATTGACTTCATTAAGACTGTTAGGTCTTCAAATTCTGGCAACATATACTTATAGATTTAAATAAATTGTGACAGAAGAAATGTTTTAAATGTATACGATATGTAAACTTCTTAATACATGTATACTGCAAACCAACTTTCTTTCGCGTGCGATTTATTTGCGAATTTTATATCCGTGAATTGATACCTTCCATAATTCTTGCACAATTATATTTAATGAAAATTTCATTCAATGCTAAAGATGCCAAACTTGATATCCGTGAAAATGTTTTGAAACGGAAATCGCAAAATTTAGTAGCCGTGACAGAAAGTTGTTTTACAGCAACTTAATTTTGCATGTGATTAAATTACGCATTATTCCAGAGCGACAAGAAATTAAATAGGCATTTAAATGTGAAATTAAGTAGGTTGACATTACTTGATGTATAGTGATCGTAACATGATAAAATATTTCTTATGTTTGTTACAAACTGGCTTCACAAATATTTCTTTGATTGGTACAGTGTATCAATCAAATCTTGTATCTTAAGTGACTGTAAGCTCTGACACAAGTATGAATGTTACCATAAGTGGTAGATAGCTCTGACACAAGTATGAATGTTACCATAAGTGGTAGATAGCTCTGACACAAGTATGAATGTTACCATAAGTGGTAGATAGCTCTGACACAAGACTAAATGTTAACATAAATGACAGAAAGCTCTGACACAAGTCTGAATGTTAGCATAGGTGGCAGATATAGCTATGACACAAGTCTGAATGTAAGCATAAGTGGCAGATATAGCTATGACACAAGTCTGAATGTTAGCATTGCGGGTCTACACTGATACACTTAAATGTTCACAGCTTGCAAAGTTCCAAGCACGATCAACCACAAATATAGGTAATGAAAAGGTATTACTTTGTGTTCAGCCCGAAATAGGATTTATACAAGCACAATAGATCTTCCGAAGGCTTCAAGAGCTCCTTTGTGTCATCACTTGTAAGCCTTTCAGTATTGGTAGTGTCAAATACTGGCCAGTGAGGCGCCTTGTCCCAGAATTCGGAGTGGAAGAAAGGAGTGAACGGGATCAGGACTTCGTTGTCATCTGGCGCATTTCTCAGTTCCTGACGCCATTGTTCTAGAGGAAGAGGTGTTAGACCCATTCCTTTGAAAATGTCTTTAAATGGAATTGTCTGAGGGTTGAATAAGTGGTACACTTGTTCATGTTCGTCACTTTCGTTACAGATCTTCAGTGCGATCTCTACCATTGCCTTGGCGACATAATCCACGGGCGTAAGATCATAGGGGAAGTCCATGTCGGGGAAAGATCCCAACTGTGCCATACCAATCAAGGTTGAGGCGAAAAGATCGTTTCTTGGACCGGCACCATCGACTGAGCTACCGGATATCCGCGCTGGACGAAATATAGCACCACCAGGTAGGAACTCCAACGCTTGCATGATGAGTTTTTCACTTGCCCACTTACTCTTCCCGTAACCTCCCTCCAAGCTGCATGGGTCTTCACAGAACTCGGATTCATAGCACATTCGATTTGTTGGTGATGTTTTAGGTGAGCTTTGAGGGAAGAGGAAAACGCTGAGAGATGAAGTTGAGAATATGTACTTAAGTGTACCAGTGACGGCGAACTTAATGAATTCCTTGGTGCTGTCGACATTTGCTATCTTGTGGTCATCATAACCACTGTTGAAGTTCATTTTGGCAGCGTTCATGAAAACAACGTCAATGACGTTACAAAGTGCTGAGTAAATGTCCGGAGCTATGCCGAGATTTTCTTGTGACAAGTCAGATATCACAACAGCGATTCTGCTTCCATATTCAACTTTCCACAAATTGTACTTTCTAAGGTTTTCCACGATCCTTCCGTAGCCTCTAGTTTCTGTAGATTCTCGTACCATGCAGCATACATGAGCGTTCGTCTGCTCAAGAATCTCTGACAGAAGATAAGCTCCAAGAAATCCTGTCACTCCAGAAATCAGAACGTTTCGTGGAAATTTCATGGAACATTTCTGTACAAATGCGGAAAAGTGACTGAATTTTACAGAACCTCGCCTAGCATGTTGTGGCATTATCCGTGGATCTAGAAAAGAATCTTTTAGTATTTCCTGACGAAGGTCACCAATGTCATTTGATTTATTTTGAGCAGCTCTTCGGAGCATGTCTTTCTTCCTTTTTATTATATCGCTGAACTCTTCGATTGTGTCTGCCATTCCTAAGTCTGTAAACGATAGCTGAACATGGAGCTTGTCTTCAAATGATCGTTGTAGAAGCACAAGCTGTAGGGAGTTCCCGCCGAGTTCGCTAAAAGACGTCTGTCGATGAAAGTCATGTACGGCGGATTCATTCAACTTCAGAATGTCGCACCAGAGATTAGCAATAGCCAATTGCGTTTCATTTAAGTGACTTCCTCCCCCAAATTTCTTTTGTTCGTGTACGGATTCATCTTTTTCCAACAGTTTCCTGTCAATTTTGCCATTTAATGTCATCGGGAAATCGGTCACCTCGACTTTTTTAATGAAGGTAGGTATCATGTATTTCGGAAGAGCCTTCGTCAAGTACTCTCGTAACTCGGACAGAAAGACGAAAGACGGTGCCACGTATGCCGCTATACTGACTTCTTTGGATTGGTTACACTTATGGGGTACAACAACTGCGAGCTCAACTTTTGTGTGTTGAATCAGAACCTGTTCGATTTCGCTGAGATCAACTCGCTGTCCTCTTACTTTTATCATGTCATCCAATCTGCCAACATAAGTGATGTTACCGTCCTTTGACTGAAATGCATGGTCGCCGGTTTTGTATAACAGGCATTGCTGATCAGTGATAGGATTCTGTATGAATCGTTCTGGGTTGCGGTGAGCTGCATGGCCGATGTAACCTTTAGATACGCCAATACCTCCAACATAGATCTCGCCGACAACATCGGGAGGGACTGGTTTCATGAAGTCATCGAAGAGATACACACACATTCCTGGTATTGCTTTACCTATGGACAGATCTTGAGTATCATCGAATTGGGCATGAGAAGGCTTGAACTCGTAACACGTCGCACAGACAGTTGTTTCTGTTGGGCCGTAAGCGTTGAAGAATTGTGTTGTCTTGTTGTCAACTGTCCATTTCAGGGCAGTCCCTAGCGAACATGCTTCTCCGGCAGTTATAACCTTCGACAGTTTCGGCAGCTCGTTTGGACTGTATAAGTTGAGAGCAGATGGTGGTAGAGTTATGGTGTTTACATCCAAGTTGTTCATGGTATTTACAAATTCTTGCCCAAGACGTTCCTTTTCACTAAGGGTTACTAATGTCGCTCCAGAAAATAAGGCGGTAAACATTTCGGATATAGTAGCGTCGAATCCGATTGAAGCAAATTGTGCGATGACATCGTGGCTCTGAAGACCCCAGAAACTTATCTGGGCTTTAGCAAGATTGATGACACCTGAATGGGTTACTTTTACTCCCTTAGGCCTACCAGTTGATCCGGAAGTATACATTACGTAACAGACATTTTCATCTGTCATCTGAGTTGCATTATCTCCTTGTGATTGGAAGTTCTCGACGCCATTTGCAGGGTTGTCTCCATTTGATGCAAAGTTGACCTCCTCATTCATTTTACCATTTTGTGTGTTTTCATTTCTTAAATCGTCGTTTGCAGCTTTAGGGGTGTTTTCCAATCTCAATTGGTTGGTTTGTAATTTCACAAGCATCACTGCATCGCGATCAATCGGTACAGCATCTGACCCGACTGGTTTCACATCAAAGCCTTTAGACTTTAAATTGTTATACACTGAGGCAGTTATTAACATACTCTGTACTCCCGCGTCTCGTACAGTGAAGACTAGTCTATCTTCTGGATAGTCAAGAGGAAGTGGTAGGAAAGCACGACCAGCTTTCAAAACTCCAAGGACAGAAAGAACATATTCCATTGAATTTTGTATATGAAGGCCAATTATTGTTTCATTTTCGTTCGTTCCCTCAAGAAGAAGTGAAATCTTTCCTACTAAATTGTTGCAGGTTTCGTATGTGCAGCTTAGTGTTGTTGAACGAAGAGCTATATTATTTGGAGAAGCTTTACACTGTTCTTCGAAAACGTCATAAATCCTTTGCGTAGATGGTTTGAATGCAGGTGGTTGTTGATACAGCAGCTTTAACTCTGCATCAGGTACAAGGTTGGTCTGACACAATGACTGGTTCAAGCCCTTTGAGGCGACATATCGGAGAAATGTTGGGAAATGTTGAAGAACGTCATTGACGTATTGGAAATTCTTGCCAAGTTTTTCTTTATACATCAAATGCATCTTTTGGCCATCTTCGTTGAACAATAGCAGTATATTGCAGTCATGAAGAGCATGTTGTGCTATGGCAATAGGCGACGCATGTTTCGGGAGGTTACCTATAGCTATATTATGATTTGGTGTTCGTTTCTGTCCACGAAGCTCTGGATATCTATAGAACATGTCAACCAGAAATGATCGTGCGTCTCTATAAGTCTCTATCATCACATAAAGATCGTGCATGACGACATGTGTTTTCTCCTGAAGATCAACCGAGAACACTCCTGGGCAGATGTCAGAGTAGAGCTGACGAGCCATCTCTGGTATACTGGACTTGTCTGCTAGGATGCCAAGAGACACATTCGAGTTACAGGTCATTCGACCTATAAATGCAACAAATGCGGATACAAGGAGTTCGCGAGTGTGGGTATGAAAGGTATGTCCATTCATGTTCGGAACTGGCAGCGGAATGACGATAGACTTCACATTGACATCCGTTGAAACATCTATGATATCCGCAACTACATTCATCCTCTGTCGAAAAAAAGTTGTAGGTTCATAGACTTTCAACTTTCGTCTCCAAAACGCTTCTTTCTTTCTTATTTGCGTCAGATGTTGCGTGTCAACCACAAAATTGCTTGATAGCTTTGCACCAATGTATATTCCAAGTTCTCTATATTCAGAAGGTGATAGATAGGATCCGTCTAACTTTGTGATGGACAACAAAACTGGATTTCCTCGTGTTGTGACCACCAAAGTGTCGTCAACAATATCTATGATCGTTCCATCTTGTTTAGCGTTCGCATCATGAAGCGACTGCGATTCTTCAACATTTGTGACGAGAACGAAATCTCCAGTTGATGTTATTATTTTTGGACTTCCCAGCGCATTATCATGGTTGCCGAACTCAAGTCCTCTTCCAAGGTTGCATATCTCTGCACAGGTCAAACTGAAGTTTAGAACTCCAACATTAGGCGGTATAGCATGTAACCCATAATACGACCTCCCAACGCCGAGTTGTTTCGTTCGAGTTATGTTACCGTTCTTAATCTGTTTTAGGAGAATCTGGAATGCAGATTTTGCTGCTTCTTGGCACTTCATATTTAGTGTGAAAGCGGAATCACTACGGTCAATTTTGACTTCTTTAAACTGGAGAATGTCGCCGGTATCGATTCCCGTTTCAACGACATGCCAGGAGATGCCATGGTGCGTCTCATCGTTGATGATAGCCCAGCTGGTGGCATGAACCCCGGCGTAAGTCGGTAGTGGCGAATCATGGTAGTTGATTGACAATCGTTTAGGTATTTTCAGTACAGCCTCGGTTAAAATTCGGGGGTTCGAGATGCTGAATAGATACTCAACTGAAATATCTTTTAAAGCATTTTCAATATTTGCTCCCCTTTTCCAGTGAAGTATTTTTTTCTCGTCACAGAAGGTTTTAACTGTTGCTGTGTCGGTGAAGACGGCTAATACTGTAAAGCTGGCATCTACCAAATATTGTAGGCATGAAAGTAGCAGATTACCTTCCCCTATGACCGCACAGGAGATTGGCAGGTCGGGAGTGGGAACTGGGACACACTCAGGAACAGAAATAGCAGGCATCCTGATAGAGTACCTGAAACACATTAATGGGTTGCAGGTGAGTGTTGGACTGAGGTTTTTTCAATAGGGTAAATGGTATTGGTAAACTAATTCAAATTTTCGATACGAACTCATTATTTGTTTATGGGCAAACTCAGACAGAGGTCCTACGCTGCAATTGAAATCTAACCATGGACTGAACCCAGGTAAAATCATCATATTACTTAAATGCAAATGTATGCGTGGTTTTGGAGTTGTGCGTTTCTATCTATAACACTATTGCTGTTGATTTGAATTTATTTTCATAGTAGATATATATCTGAGGATCTATGATACAAATTGGTCTGAATATCTGTGTAGTTACATCTGATGATTTATCGACACAGGTAGTCAATAGATTACGGTGATGGCCCGGGTTATGATTTGATACTGTAAATCAACTTTCTTTTCGAGGCTACTAAATCTCGCGATTTCCATTATAAAATATTTTCGCAGATTTAAACTTGAATGCACTCAAGATATCTTTGAATTTAATCGTGCAAGAATTTTCTAAGAAATCAATTTCCGGAGATAAACTTTCGCGAATTTACCTTGATTGTACAAAAAAGTTGTTGGTTTACAGTATTGGTTTTGATGAAAGCTTGTAACAAAATATCTGTGCATTTTAATAACTCAGAAGAAATGGTTTAAGTTGAAAATCAAATAAAAACGAAACACGAAATAAACAGATTCCCAGATTCGGGCATCTATTACTACTACTTACTGTTTTGGCGAGTATATATGAAAAATCATTTGTCTTAAATGAATACTTATGCAAATAAATACCATTTAAATACTTTAAAACACTATTCAGTAATGGAATTTATATCCTCGAATCTGATTCTATAACGTTTTTGCTTTTTCAACTCAATACACTTGTAAGTATCCTAATTCAATTTTTAGTATTAACCTATATAAAAAAATGCATATCATATAAAGGTCACCCTTTTTAAATCAGAAAAAAATAGGTCCGAGTGGTAACTATTTTGCCTCATTTAAATTAGTTTTTTATTCTTTGATATTTTGGCATGAAAAAAAATGTGCTCAAATTACACTCAAGTGCAAAAAGAAAGTCACAAAAGTGATTATTTCCAACATTAACTCGATCATTCCCACAATGATAATGAACCTAATAATAAATATATACCCGCTACAGCAAAAATTAACTCGATACTGATGAAACATTTTGTCAGAGAGATGTTTTAGAAAAAAAATAATTGAAGTCAAATTGGCTAGACTCAAAACAAAGAAATTTTTTTTTAAAATGGCCGCAAAATAAGTAATATCTTAAGAACTTCTACAAGCAATAACATTCATTTTTTATGGGTAACTTTGCACATGACAACTTGTTACAGTATTGATAATTTCTTATTTTGAAAATCTCAAAACTTCCTTGATCTATGTTGAAAGAACACATACTTAACCCACTAGTACAAAACGCGACACTATTGACAATGGGTAGTTTAGATATATGAAATTGGAGAAAGGTACCTTTAGAGTACTTTCTGAGATAAATACTCTATAACAAACTAGATTGTGCAAGAAACTAATTCAAAACACATGCTTAAAATTCGAGATAAATCTCTTTAGAGCCTTTCATTGTTAGCTAGGTACGAAAAGTTTTCCTTCAGTACTATCACAAAATTAACAACAGTAAAAGTAATTTTTTAAAAATATATATCATGGCGATTTGTGGAAATCAAACTTCTGTTGTTTTATCTTTTATTAAAACATGACTCATTTGAGGGCATTTTAAAATGTATGCTTATGATTTGTAGAAACGAGGAAAAACACTTTTTTTACTTCAAAATTTTCACTTGAATCGCCATTGCGACAACAATTTTAGATACAGTAAAACCCTGTTATGTCGCCATCCGTTTACCGCAAAACCCGCTTATCGCCATGAATTTATTCCTCCATACAAATACACCTGTTATACCGCCAAACCCGCCTACCGCCATCCACCATCACATTCGCGGAACAAATGCTTTCTGTTTATTTTTTGCTTTTTATTGCAGTTAATTATTTTGATTTGCCGAAAAATAACAAATATTATAGCGAAACAAAAATCTAACACACTGACCACTAATTTTGAAGTTGGTATTAGAACCTTTATTTCGTCTACAATTCCAAAATTAGATAATCAGAATTTTGTATGAAGCGTTAAATTTGTAAAAAAAAATTAGAATAATTTGGTCTGCAAAATTTAGGTGTATGGGGTGAAACATACAAGTGTTCTGAGCAAATAAAACGAATTGACAACGTGTTAGTATTATTTTTTCAATATAACACCTTTTACAAGTATGTGAACAATCATACATATCATTTTTTTTAGTTTCAAAAGAAAAGAAAAAAAAAACATTGACTTTTTTTCCCAATTTTACATGCCTGAAAACATTTGACATTGCATTTCAGTTAGAACGAAATTTGCTGGATAATAAACCTTGTACAATTCGATGATTGACAATATAATTTTTAAATCAGTATAATATAGCCGATATTGTTGGCGATAAAATACAACTGTTTGAATAATCGTACAAATATGATAGGAAATTCTGCAAATGATTGAATATTAGGCAATAAGGATGTATTCTTCTGAGGTTTCAGTCCCTTTGAAGTCTCGTTTCGACAATGAAATTTTCAAATAAAATCTATCAATATCTGTAGCAAGTTGCCAGTTGCAAATTTTGTCAAAAAATTACATTTCTGTTTTTAGTAGATATTTTATACAGGGATTTTAAGAAATGACCCATTTGGCGGCCATTTTGAAATAGTGTCTTTTTTCATTTGAGTAGAGCCACAGTTTTACCATTTTTTACTAAAATTGTTTTTACTTGAATCATCACTGCACCAGTATTTTTAGCTGTATCAAGCTAATATTTGCTGTAAATCTTTACTGGGTTCATGGTTATTAAAATATTGAGCATTAATGTGTGAATTGATACACTTGTCACTGTATTTTTTACATTTAATGGTAATTTCAGCACTTTTCTTTTTTTTACTCTAAAATACTGAAAAATAACAAATATTCAAATGGGGCAAAAAAGTAAGCACACGGACCCCCATGTTTCTGTCTGATTTAGAAAGAACAACCCGTTCCCTGTTGATATGCAAAATACCAGAACTTTTTCTATAAAGGGATAAATTTGGCAAAAATGGCTGGAAATAGTGCATTTTGTATCTCACAATTAAGATGTATTGGTAGCATATGTTATTATTCTTAGAAAAAATATTAGTCTTATTGATCAAAACTGATATATTTTTAAAGAAGACTACTGGAAAATAAATTCTACAAACATCCATACATATCAAACACCTCGTTAGGAAATTATGGCTTTTATCTCTTGTGTATATGGTCAAAACTGCAAAATTTCCATAAAATCCAATATTTTGTCAACTAGGTATCTTTGAGTGACGATAGCTCAAAAACGAGCACATGGACATACTTTTTTACATCTATTTTCGTTTATGGTATGAACTCCTATTTACAAAAATCTATAAGAGAAAAAAGTTTAATACAAGAAAATTTTGGCTTCTTAGAGGAGTACATCCTTAAAGATGCTTCATCACCATAAATGATACCCATCATTTGAACAATAACTTATGTCAAATTGTGTACATATGTGTACAAAATACATATAAAATAATATCTTTTACTTTTGTTGATGGATACGCAATCATTTCATCATTCCATATAGGGAATAGTGTCATTGCGGGTTTTTTTCAGGACGCAATTAATTATTTCTAATGTTTTCATTTTTAAGTTAAATTAAAAGCTCAAATTTTACAATGGTGGTAATAGTGTAAAGTAACTTTTTTAAGTGAGAAAAATAATAATTCGTCTGCTCTTGTATTTGATAGCGTAAACAGTTACCATTCATCAGCGGTGTAGTATCTTTTAGGTATAGGTATATTAATTTAATCAGAAGTCATTCTATTCGTCTGGGCGACTTAACATGTCATGATGATACAGGTTCATACATGGGGAATGCGATGAAAAAACATATGGTCATTTCAAAATTTGTTTTAATTTGATTTCATTTGATTATTTTCAATTAATACTGAACTATGTCAATGAGCTTCATTAATCACATTTACCAACAATGAAAACATAATTTACTTACCACTATGTATGCTTTCTTAACCCGAATACTGCCATGATTTCAAGCACTTTGGTTATCTGTTGATATACTGTTGTCCAGGTAATGTTTGCTCCAATATGAAGAGGTTTAATTTGATGACCATTGGCAGTGGACCTCCTTTATCTACCTTTGGAAGCTTTGCATTATCCGAAGTCAAACTATCCCCTGTGACCTTTAACCACTGGCAGGTGAGTCGGTACAAATGGCTGGACATGACTCCGGACATACACTGACCGATATCAGTAGAGAAGATTTGGGCAACAGTAAGTTGCACTTATGACACATTTGAAAATGTTTGTGGAGGCGGGGGATACCGAGGAGATAAGAGTGATGAATTATTTCTAAGACATGACCATGGGCTCCAAATTGTATAGCGTCTTTAGTATATCACCCGTCCGTCTGTACGTATCGCTACGTTTTTATATAAATACCTCTACTTCCTAGAAAGTATTGAGGATGACCTTATCAACTTTCACATATAGGCTTTTCTTGATCCCCACTGTCCAAATTACTATTCTGAAACTAATCTAAACATAGCATGAGACGGCTATCTTGGATTTCAACAGTTAAGATTTGTTATCGCTATTTTTTTTTACAAAGTACTGAGAGAAACTTTTCCTATTCTATATTAATGTTTCCTCTGGCAATTGTGATTCCAAATCAATTTTTTCTTCTCAATATCCATTCCTCACCCCCACACGCCCCGCCCTCGACCCCCTTACATATTTCCTTTTAGACGGATCTCCATCAAGGTGAGCGAAGGCTGACATTTCGATTATTGTGATAGTTTTCTAAGAAACTAGTGATTTAATATCCTTTATGTGTATATATCATCTTACACTTAACCTTTTTCTTGTTATGCAGATGGAACTTTGCTACCGATTAAAACAATAAAGCTAATTACAATAGCTATTGTAATTACAATTAAATAGTACATAATCCTCCAATAATGACTAATCAAACGACAGACAGATAGGCATGCAGTTTTTAATTCGACAATGGGGCATGTAATTTAGCTTTTTACTTCTTTATCGACTCAATATGCAAGTTTTATATCAAGTGATTTTATTAACATGGAAAGAAGAAAAACATACCAGTTTTTTATTTGACTGATATAAACCATTCAATGGCGGGCGCTAAAATTCTTCTATGATGAGTTATTGTTTCTTTGTCTAAACCGTTTTCCGTTCTTCTTATATTGACTTCTTCTAAACGTCTCCTGCCTCACCTTTGGCTACGAGACGAGCGTTCGTCCTTTCAGGGAGGTTCTGGGTACCCTGGTCGAAAGTCACAATAGATAATAAAAGTGGTATTTATTGCTCCTGTTTAGAGGTTAGAATGAAGAAGATGGGGTTACTGATTTAATCGTTGTTTTTGCCAGCATGCTTCATTGAGATAGCGCTATATTGGTGGAACAACAAGCATATACTGTAGTCTCAAAATACGCACCACGCATTTCACACACTCAGCGTACTCCATGTATGGAAGGCCGTTCTTAAATGACCCTAGCTGTTAATAAGACGTTAAAATGATCAACTAACCAACCAATGTTTTCTAACCAAATCGCTGGTATTCGAGATTAAACATACTTTTTACTTTGCATGTTTCCTGAATTTCAGGTACGTTATGCCTCAAATTTTGTAATTGCTGAAATACATTTATGTTAATAGTTATTTGGGATTTTTTATCTTTACAGAAATATACATGCATAAGGCATATCTTTAATCATAAGTATGTTCTATGTAAATGAGGTAATTAATAATTAGGAAGTTTTAGGCCACGTTTGAGTATACGGAATATATAACCAAACTTATCCTGGAATGTTTTAAGATGACAAGATATCAAAATTTTTACTGCAAACAACGCTTTTGTCATTATTTGCTCATATTTATTAATTATGGTATCTGTCATCTTCGAAACTCCAGGGATTACTATCACTGGTGCTATATCCACCCATAGACTATCCCATAGAAAACTGGAGGCAGTGATGGAGGAAAAAAATTACCAGTAGTTGATTTTCTACAGAGACATTCTTTGACTAATACAAAGAGAGCGACACCCAACTTCAAAGAATCACAGTCAACCTATGTACTGCTTTAAATTAACTGTGTCTTCTGTTGTCTCCAGTTTTACTATGAGCTAGTCCGAGAGTGGATATAACGTCAGTAATAGTAACTCCTGGAGTATCGAGGATGGAGGTAAGTGTTTGTTTTTATGCCGAAAGTGTAGATCGTTCTGCCTAGATTACAATCTGTCTGTTAACCTGTCAATAGGTAATATGTCTTTTATGTATAATCAAACAAAACAAATATGCATGAGTAGATAAGTATTCCTTTCATCTGAATGTTTGGAACTTGCTAAGACTGTCAAAATAAAACCTTTCTCACACTAATAGGTTCATTAATACATCACAGTATACAGGAAGTAGATCAAAATTACTTTTGGAAATGCTATATTTATAGGATTTTCCATGATTTGAATAAAATTTGAGTAAGACGGAGTAAAAAACGGGTTGTTTTTTCTAGGACGCCACTCTAGAGTTTGTAGCAAGGGAGTCAGTCGGATATAAATAAAAATGCCGAGCAGACGACCATATTCCTGATGGACAGAGCGAGGTAAATAATATAAAGTATTCAATGTATAATAAATTAAAGGTTAATGGTTTAAAAAAAGTTATGAAAGCAGTTCGTGAATAAAATTGTTTTAATCCTTAACTATGATTTTGTTCCTTAGAAATGTTTATTTACTTATTCTAACGATTGACTGATTCTATTGCGTTTAAACAAGATAATTGATATGGAACGCGAGATTCCATGGCTTACTTATATTACATGTACATTATATCTATGTCCTATATTTTAACTTCTTAAACTCAACTTTGTTTATTTCAGCCATTCATTGAATCATGAATATTGAGTATTTAGCGTACCGAACGAGTCAAAATTAAGTTCGTTATTGCTTTGCCCTTCGCCATACATGACAAATTCACAAATTCTTTATCAAATTACTAAAAAATGGAAATGTTCATATGAAATGGAACTCATCTTTAATATCTTCTAATTCGCATAACGTAACCATCTCTTTTCATTGCATATTTATGTATCGGCTTCTCTCAATTTACAAGTGATGTTATGAGAGATGGACAAACCAATGTTCCATTGATGTGCAATGCATTTGGTCTCTTTAGTGAAGTTCACTTGTCAACAGATTATGTCGATGTAGAGAGATACGTTTTCTCTGTTAACGTTAACTATAGATACCGGTATATAATTTACATTTTAATATATAGTATATTGGTCAAGGAAGGAGGTTCATTTGTAAATCAGATATAACTCTTGAGGTCAATCAGTGGATACTTATTATCAAAGTAGATTATACCTATAAATAAAGGTAAAATCTATTTATATCTAGACGACGTGACTGCCTATCTGCCGACTACTTTGACCTAGCCGAAGTGGCGGTCCTTGTATAAGCACTGATTTCACGCGCGAGGCCAACAAGGCAGCATACGTCTTTAAGTACTTCGGTCAAAAGGTTCAATATAATCGGAAAAGTGGCATCATTATCAAACATATAGTATATATCAATGTTACAACCTCTAATCTATTAATTATCTATAAATAAATATCATATAAATCGACTGTGTGAATTTAAAAACATTCAATACAATGATTTTTGAAATTTTCTAAAGCCATTTTTGAACATACTAGAAAAAAGGAATGAAGCTATTAATTGAGTACTGAGTGAATAAATTTAGTTGGAAGATGTGATAATGACTTGAGGATGTATGAATTGTTGAGGATGAAGATAGTATTTTGTATGTATGGTTGATAATTTAGAGGTGAGGATGGTAACAATGAGAATGATAAGAAGGATATAATTATGTATTGTGTATTGCATATGAAAAACTGAATAAAAAGTAAGTTACATATATGTATAAACTTTAAGTCATTGTTTAATGCAGTCATCGACCTCTTAATGTCTTTTAAACCTACAACTATAACATTGTTTATGTATGATTATATAGAGATAACATAAGATTTAAAATGTTGGCAAATTTTAGCAATCTTAAACACTTCGAACTAAAACAAGCGAGAACTTGAGTCTTGTTCCTCAGACGCTCGGAGGTCAGTCTGTGTCATGTTGTATTACAAAATTATTTATGTATATGATTATATAGCTTATTTTAGATTTAAAATTAAAAAGCGAGAAGTTGAGTCTTGTTCCTCAGACGCTCGGAGGTCAGTCTGTGTCATGTTGCAATATAACATTATTTATGTACATGTATATATTGATATACCTTGAATATAACATAATTAGAGATAATCTTCGACTCAAAATGAAAAAGGGCGAGAACTTGAGTCTTCTCCTCAAACCCCCGGAGGTCAGCCTGTGCTATGTGGTAATAACCTTTACTCTGAAGTCACATACTGATAATTGACACCAACGTTGACCCATTTCTTACGGAATTGAACAATGTGTGTTCCATCAACTGCGTGAATTCCCAATTTTTGTATAAGGCAAAAGAAAAAGTATATGACAGGTCGGTCGGGATTTTTCTTTTTTAATTTGTTTAATTTTTAGGTCACCTGAGACGAAGTCTCAAGTTACCTTTTCTAATCGCCTTTTGTCCGTCGTCGTCTGTCGTCCGTCGTCCGTCGTGCGTCGGATATCCGTAAACAATTTACACTTTTGGCTTCTTCTCCAAAACTACTGAAGCAATTTCAATGAAATTTTGCATAAACCTTCTAAGGCATAAGTCCAATCAAAAGTGTGAATATATGGTCCCCATCCCACAGGGGGCTGTGGGAGGGGCCAAAAGGGGTAAAATTGACTAAAATTTAAAATATCTTTTCTCTACTCACAGATGTGGTAGAATCAAATACTCTTCATAGATTGAAAGGCCTTAAGGTCCTTTGCAAAATTTATGAATTATATGACCCTGAAGTCTATCGTCCCCACCCCCATCCCCCTCCCTCCGGGGAGGGGGTCAAATATACTATAGTTTATATAGGGAAAACACATTTATGAGCATTTTTTGCTCAATTTTCATAACAAATGAGTCAAACTTTGTGAGCATATTTAGCCTGAGATAATATTTTAACATCATATCCATATTGGTCCTGGCTGTCCCCTGGGGGCAAAGGGGCGGGGCCAAAAAAAGATCAATAAGCTAAAACTTCAAAAATCTTCTTCCAAAATTCTGGAAATGGTAGAATCAAATACACTTTATAGATGAAAAGGTCTAGGTGTTTTATAAAAATTGTGAATTATATGACCCTATGTTTTCAAATTACCCCCTGGGGAGGGGGTCAAGTTTTACTACAGTTTATATAGGAAAAACACATTTATGAGCATTTTTTACTCAATTTTCATAGGAAATGAGTCAAACTTGATTAGAATTATTAGCCAAAGATAGCATTTCAATAACGATATCATATCTATATTGGTCCTGGCCTACCCCCCTAGGTACAAAGGGTCGGGGCTAAAAAGGGTCAAATAGGCTAAAACTTCAAAAATCTTCTAAATTTCTGGAAATTGTAGAATCGAATACTCTTTATAGATGGAAAGCTCGTAAGGTGTTTTTTTATTATAATTGTGAATTATTTGTGACCCTGGGATCTCAAGTTACCCCCTGAGGAGGAGGTCAAGTTTACTTTAGTTTATATAGGAAAAATATATGTAGCATTTTAACATCCATGTCGGTCCTCGCTGACCCCCTGGTCGACCAGAGGGGCGGGACCAAACAGGGTTAAAATGACCGAAAAATTAAAAAAAAATTCTTCTTTTAAGTTCTCAGGTTTGTTGGAAGCAAATACTATTCGTAGTCTAAAAAGTCAAATTTATAAAATCACTGACCAACTTCACGGGCCGGTATATAGTGTTTATATGTTTTTAATTTCGTTTCATTATATATTCAAACTCAGGTGACCGTTAAGGCCCATGGTCCTCTTGTTTCGGGGGAGGAAGCTGTTTTATTATTACATTACTAAGTAATTTGTCTTTCATGCTTTGCTTTAGGCAGGTCGGCAGGTCTACAATATTTATAATGCATAGGTTTTAATTTTACAATTACAAATAAAAGCTAAAAATGATTTTTAGCAGTTCTGCCAAAAATCATTATATATACCGCTACAGTGCAGTGAAATAACCACATAATGTTAGACCATGAAGCCAATTTTATTTAGCCTTTTTACAGTGTTATTAGTAATTGTAAAGTGATTTCTGCAAGTGTGTATCCATCTATAAGACATACATCAATCATAGAAACTTTTTACAGTGTAATGTCAGTTTTATCACTAGCGTGCATAAGGCATCATGCAAGTTTCTCTGTCCATTTAAATGTTTTTTTCACGGCTGAAATAATTAAACCTTATGGTATTTAATACATTACTGAAGAAAACATAACATGTCAAAGTTTTCGCGAGTTATGGCACATACAACTTTAATTAAGATACCCGGTAGCAGAAAGGCACTTTTACTGATATTATGTTAAGTTGAATTAAAAAAAAACATATTGGGAATGTTTGAAACGCTTTCTTTCGCATTGGTTTATTGTCTATACCCAATGACGTAGTGATATGCAACTATTCTTGAATCACTCTTCCTTTCACCCTCCTTACCGTCATTTACTCGTTCTAAGTTCGTTCATTCATCAATTTTATTCATTCATTCTCTTTCCAGCTTTTTATTGCCCCGGTATGTCCTTTTAATCACAAAAAATAAGCATGGTTACAAAGATCCATTATTTAATGTTCCATATAAATATCATCATTCATACATATCGAATTCTACTACCTTTAAAATTAAGTAGTTCAAATTAGACCAGTTAATGGGTAAATGTGTCACTTCCGGTCAGGTCACGTTGTACTTAAGCTGGCCTTGGGACAGCTTTGACCAGCATGTCTTTATCTGGATGGACAACAGCGTGTGTCCAGTCTACAACGAATCGAAGGTCAGGTGTCTCCTCTATCTGCCTAAAGTCAAATTTATTAAGAAGAACAGCGATAGCCAATCGGATTTCAAGCCAGGCAAGGTGTTGGCCAATACAAACTCTCGAACCGGCACCAAAAGGGATATATAAATTAGAGTTAGTTTTTTTAGTTTCGTAAAATCTGAAGGGTATAAACTCCGTTGATTTGTCCCATGTGTATGGCGATCTGTGTATTCCCCACGTAAACACAATAAGGTCGCTCTGAAATCAAAAACAACAATGATAATCCATGGTCATCCGAAATGTACGATTTTATATAATTATATTGTGACAGTTTAAAGATGTTCCACCGCTAAGGAATGGTGTGTTTGTTCTATCAAAAACAACAGACGATTTAATATTATTCTTCTGTTACAAAAGTTACGTAGTTTACACCATTACCACCATTGAAAAGTTCGAGCTTATAGATAAAAATATCAAATATAATTCTATATATAGTATATGGGTATGTATTAAAAGCAAACTGAATTATTTCATATCCTTTTTGTGTAAATTAGACAGATAAATAAACGATTAAACATCAATTGTCGTTCAAATGTTGTGTATTGCTTATGCTCTGTCGGTGGTGCATCTTTAACATTATAATATGATAAGTACTAGGCCTCGTTTGTTTATAAATAATTGAAGGTCTTTCGAATCCTCTCTTCCATACATATTTATCATCTGTGAATGTTACATGAGTGTGTCAAGTGGTCAGAGATATCACAACTCGAGTGTAACATTTGGCTTGTCACACGAGGCTTAGTGTTGACCAGAAACGAGGGTTGAGATATCCCGGTCCGAATGACACACACGTAAAATTATATAATTCCCATACTTAAGGAAACGGAATTCCAGTTGTTGTAAAGTAATTGCATCGCGCCATCAATTCAGAAACTATGCTGGGTTTACTTTAAAAGATGCAACGTTGAAAATATCACGCAAATTTCATGTTTGGAGAACTGACTGCAATCGCATATTTTCGAATTTATTTTAAAAAAGTAGGATAATCATTGCAGCAAAATTACAATAAAATGTCGAGGTATGAGAGAAAGAAAAATTCCCTTTCATATGTGGATACGAAGGATAGGGAGATTCTACCCTTGGGATCACAAATTGTTTGAAAACCCTCGGGTAGAATATCCCTATCCTTCATATCCACATATGAAAGAGTCATATAATCTTTTCCGTAGCAACATGGAATATGCATATTAATTAAACGAGCAACGAGCATGTAACGAGTATGATCGTTGGCTTACTTTATCAACTCATAAGGGGGGGAGACGTTTTTAACGTCGCTTTTGATTGACTGATACCATTGCGTGATATTTCTTAGGAACAAAAAAAGAAAGAAAAAAATACCCTCAATATATTGAAGAAATTATCTGTCGTAGATTGAATAATACGGATTGATTTCGTGATTTATATCATTATTTCATATTGATTTTTGTATTATATATCTATAACATCAAAAAATATATTCAAGTTAATCGTTAGAAAGCTTGGGAGAATTTTTCGTCTTTCAGAGAAATAATTTAACTGAAGTATTGATCTAAATATCGGTATTAATAAGAAGTGTTTATGTTTATTTCGACATGGAAAACAACATGTATAAGCAGAACTACGGAGCAAACTTGTAGGAGTTTATCGCCTTAGTAACTAGTTGTTAGTTATTTTTAGTTACGTGACTGTTGTTGCTAGGGTACTCACTAGCCCGAGATACTCTGACCCTGCCACCAGACTTAGACATTATGATAGATAGATGATTGGTGTAGGGCCAGTGCGCACTGCTATATCAAAACGTGGATCTCTCCTACAACGTTAGGTATCGGGCAAGGTGATCTCCAATTCAGACTGACCTCCAAGAAGCTCCACTTAATTTTATCTTTTCAAAAAATGAATCATTATCTTCCAAAATATAGCAATCCGTCGAGACTAGAGGCGATTTGCATACTATGAGAAAATTGCGACAACGAGGAGGAAGATTTAAAGTAGAGTAAAGGAAACTACTGTATTGACATAATATAATGTGCATGCATGAAAAAAACGGATTGCTGTAGGTAGATAAATTATTCATTTGTTGAAAAGACCAAGTTAAGTGACGCTTCTCGGTGGTAAAGCTTTGTAAGCAGTCTCAATCGGAGATGACCTGGCCCGATACCAAACGGTGAAATCCACCTTTTTATATAGCACTGCGCTCTGCCCTACGCCAGACACTTATCTGTCATAATGTCTAAGCCTGGTGTCAGGGCCAGAGTGTCTCGAGCTGGGGTACTCACATGTTCCTGAAGGTTGACTTTTCCCAAAGTTACAGGACCGTTGTTTTGTCTGCTAATGAATGGAGCTATAGGATAGACTCGTAGAACTTCTTTCATGACACTTTCTATCTTTGGTAAAGGGAAGTTCGGGTCTTTCCGTAAATTGGCCATGTTTTCGTCAGCTTCGGCTTGAAGTTCCATCTAATGCAGAAAATAAGATTTTCGAGGTAGATGCACGCTTAAAGTTATATGTGCCGTAACTGACCGAAAATTTGGACATGCTACTTTTTCTTAAGTTATCTATTTAAAACCATAACTTTTAATGAATAAAGCTGTGAAAATCATTCAAATGGACAAACATATATAATGCCTTATAAACGTTAGTTAAGAACAAATAGGTTATGGACTGTGAAATTCTTGTTTTTTATGGCTTATACATATTTAGATGGAAACATACCTTCAGAAATCACTTATAATACTGTAAAAATGTGCAATGAAATTGGGGACAACAATATGGCTTCATGTTCTGACCGTATGTACTCATTTCACTACACTAAAGATGTTAATATAATGATTTTTGGCAGTACTGCCAAAATCATTTTCAGCTCGTTTTTGTAGTTGTAAAATTAAAACCAATGCATTGAAAGTATTGTAATTCTCAGAATGTTGGTAACTTTTGGAGTTGAATAACATATTAAAAGCTCTTCTTGATTCGTGACTATGAAAAATACGGCACATATAGCTTTAAATAGATGTAACAAATTATATAGATCGGGTAGGTAAATTAGTATACATATAAACTTTCAGGTGACTTCAGTATAATATGCAACGTTCGTTATGCAAAAGTTTTCTTTGTTTAAATCGTTGCAATAAAAAAAATCCAATTCTATTTTCATATTCATGATAATTTACACCATTACAACGTTACATTGCTATTAAGTTTTTTGAAAAGTTTAAACTCTTTGAAATCGCTTTGCTATGTCAAAATAATAAATAGATAAATGAATAATATTCATAAATAAATAGATAAATACATTCATAAATAGGAATACATAAATAAATAAAAATAAATAAATAAATCAATATGAATAAATAAATAAAAAATAGGTGAATAAATTAATGAACAGATATTATTCATAAATAAATAATAAATAAATACATAAATAGGTGAGTAAATGAATAAATAACTAAATAGGTGAGTAAATATTTTTCATTTGTATGAAAATTACGTAACAGGAAATGATTTATTATGCGCTGTATGATGGTAAGCGAGTTTGGCCTCAAGTATCCCATAATACATTTACTGGTCATTTAAACATTTAGTACTTTTAGTATTCGGAAACGAACAGGTCAATCAAAATCAAATGTTCCAAAATTGACATCAAAGGTAAATTGAAATCGGAAAAACAGGTTCCAAAATTGACATGCATAGTTACGAAGGAATGACGTCAGTAAGCGTACTTTAACATACCTTATCTGTTGACCAAAGGTAATTATCGGTCAACATTATATGTTTTTTCGAGTGCAGAATCCGGCCAAAACGAAACGCTTGACAGTTGGAAAGAGAGACGGTTAAACAGACAGGCGGTCAAATCCAAATTAATACCACCGTTTTTGTGAAAGAGAGGTATGATACATCAACACTAATGGGCTAATGGGAAAAATAAGAAATATATCTCTAATTATATTTACCTGGAGTTGAGGATATTTTGTCAGCAGGTAAAATATCACTGGTAGGGTTGATGCAGTTGTTTCTGTGCCCGCCATCAGAAAGAGCTTCATGTTATCTTTAGCCTTGGAAAAAAAAGAAATGATACCATGTGTTTTCAAGTAAAAATTAATCTATTAATTCTTGTTTATTCTGTCCATACCAAACGCGATCGCAATATTAATCTTGACAAGGCCCCAGGTTTGGCATCTGAACTAAAAAAACGTCCCTGTCTATGTTCACTGACACTGACCAAGACATCAGGAAATCTTTGAAAGTGGTAGTGGCTGTCCCAGCTTTGGGATAACTGGTTGGTCCGGTGTCAGTGTGTATTGGTTGGATGTACTGCTTGGTGTCTTTGGCTGTATGTTTCATTGAGATAGCACTATAAATTAGAGTTCCCTCCCTTAATTAGAAAATCCTCAGAACACGACACTATCTAGAAAACTTGTGTTCACCGCAATACAGGATAGTCTATTAGCAAATAAAAGCATTAACATTGTACGGGTTTACACATTAATTACTGATAAAAATGATCAATTTACATGGAGAAACCTTTTGTGATATTTTGGCAGACAATTTGTTGGATCGGATTCCACTAAGTGAATAGAATAATAAACAGGTATCCAATATAAACCAATGTTTCAGAACTGCTCAATCATAAATGGACATTGATAAGGAGTCATATGAAAGCAACAAATCGGGATCACTTCAGGAGCATATGTCTCTTTTGGCGTTATCCTACACGTTGAAAGGCAGTGACTGTCAGATCGTCCCTCAGAAAGGTACCTGTTCGAAGCCACAAGCCTCGTGAAGCTGGGCGACAAGTCGTTTGTCGTCTGAGTTCTGGTCGTTCGTGTTGAGGGCGTCCTCCAGAATCTGTGACGTCAGTCTGTCCAGATTTTCTGTAGCCTGGAGAAATTCCTTACTATCACTAGTAATTTCTGCTAGAGCGTAACATCTGAAAGGATATAATATATAAAGTTCAGTTAGCTAATTCTAAGAAATACGCTGACCATAACACATATTCTGTAAAGGCCCATTGGGGATGGAAGATGGCGATTAAAACTGAAAGTGGAATTGTATAGGGTAAAAACAATGCCCAATATTTAATGGAATATAAATTTCAATGAAATTTGTAGATAAATAACATAACTGTCTTTTTTCATTTCATATTTCGTTGTGTAGAACTTGCAAACGACATCATGAGGACGATTTGCATGAAACCGTCTTCCTATTTTATTTTTAGGACGCAATTTGGAAATAAGAATGCCAACTTGATTATTTCTTCTTACCTGTGTAAAATAGTCATCATGGCGTCAAGGAGAAGATTCTGTTGACCTTTTAGTCCTCCAAGGTCAAGACGTAACAACACGTGACCAACAATGTCGAGAGCGAGTCTGAGGCTGAATTGGGTTATATTAACCGCCCTTGAACTACTTGCGACATCTTGTATATTGTCACACATGAAGTCAAGGTCACGAATCATGATATGACCTCTTTCATCTATAGATGTTTTGCGAAAAATAGAGGCAATAGCGCGCCTCGTTTCTGGACTTTTCTGTGAAGACCCTAAAAATGTGTCTTTTAGAGGCGAATCTTCTAGGTAATGATCGGCTCCTTTATCCAGTTTGTTAATGGCAGTTTGTGCCATTTTCTCGTCAAAGATGTAAATTTTCTTCTCATATTTGTACAAGCCAAATTTATGATAAAATTGACAAAGATATTCAAGTTTTAGAAGTTTATCGTCCCCGAACAGTCCGTAAAGAAGAGTGTCGACAATGACACCAGTCTCCGGTATTGTTGATCTGCAGATCTGAAACATACAAACAGAACACATACGAATATCCGCTATTTCGGGATCTTTAAGTAGTTGTTTCAGGATCTTTAAGTAGTTGTTTCAGAATAAAGTTTCCGTGGATTCATCCTCCTTTCAAACAAAACAATTTCATAGAGGTATGTTCAGGCCGAACAGCACAGTTACATACAAAAGCTTTTTACGAAATTGCACTTGGTTCTCTATACTAAAATGCTATATGGTCGAAGAGATAAAAAAAGGAACAAAAGATGATAGTCTCGTATCCATGGTCATTTCATGAAATATCTATTGTATGTAACAACTAACTACATTCATTAGGTACATTATATATTTGGAATCCAAATATATTATAAATTGATATTTACTATTTGTATGTTGCAGACGATCTTCAAGGTAATGATCCAATAGCACTTTCTTTTTCGAGGGATTTTTATTTATAATGTCTTTGATTAGTTAAACTCTGAGTGTACCACAAGTAAGCCGCAGTAATGCTATAAGATTCTAAGTCAAATTAATCCTTATTATTCAATTTATTGCGGTAAAATTCCAAACTTCTTAAATGACATTTTAAATGAAATCATCACGCCGTATATTATCCAATTACAGACGACGTCATATTCTACGATATAAAATGATAACACACAAATTCAAACCAATGAAAATGTTCATTACAGAGGATATTAACTACCAAAGGATTATTCTCAATATTTTTTGGGTTTAAGAAGCCATAGACAAAAACGGAAAGGACATTCTTCATAGACGCGAAGCGTGTGTCTTATGACTTTATTTACTCAGAATATATTGAGAATAATGTTTAAAGTTTAATTTGAGTAACTCAGTAAGGTATACTTATTAGGCATTAACTTGCGCATTTTTATTTAATGTTACAATAAAGCAAATTGATTTGTTGTGCATTGATATTTTAGCCGCTTTTAAGATTTTTCTCGGAGACGTTTTTCGTGTATGACGTCATCATACTCGACGTACAATTCTTTCGGTCCACGAAAAAATTACCCCAAATCTTTAACCAATAGAATTGAGAGTAACATATGAAATTAAATCATAAATTATCATATAATCCAGTAAAACCTGTCATAACGAACACCTTAAAACAACGAACACCTCCCGATAACGGACAGGTTGTCTAGGTCCCGATTTACACTACTACACATAACTTGATACCGCCCTTAACCTTTGACACTGATAGTAGCCCCGTTGTACCAATATTGTGTAATGATTAACCTTGAATTAGCGGACATTCTTACTATAATGAACTCCAATTGCCACAGGCGAGTTCTTGCTAATCCGTACATCTGGCGTCGACTCTGGCATATAGCGACAAGCTACAAACCTGTGTTATCAACTCAATGTACCCACTGTTACTTTTCAATAATATATTATCCATATACATTTGTAATTTAATGTCGCCTGTAACGACAATTACATTAAGAAAACTATCTTGAAAATGGAGGTTAAATTAAAATGCTATCATTTTCATAAGTATTTTACTATATTCTTTAAAATGATAACAAAGATAAGTGGAATTAAATGAAGAAAAAAACCTTACCAAGTTGTTTATGTACTTCAGGATACACAAAATAGCGTGTATTATTAGCCTTGACGTCATCATGGCTGTGAATCTGCAAGATAACAATACAGAGTCACAGTTAACCCGCCGTATCCGTCCTTTAGGTGGGTACACGTGGTGGTCAGTCTGTACGTGTGCAACACATATACAAACTGGCCTACGTATAATCGCGAGATAATCACTGGACACCGAACAGGTCTAGCTACAGGCTCTCTGTATTTCACCTGTGCGATAACAACACCACACGGTCTATTTCATTCAGACAATCGAATCATTTTGAATTCATCATGGCCGATAAATTGGAGCTCCTGACCGACGCCATCTCAAGTTACGATGGTATTTTTAAGGGTATTCACGACCTAGAGATTAGGAATAACTTCCATGAGGTGAGGAAGCTTCTTTCTTCCGGTGAATGGAATGCCGGGAAAAAGCTTCTGAAAGATGCTTTCGATAAAACGGCTAACCAGCCTATCGATAGGAGATGTCTTCAACTCATAACGAGCGAGATTAAACGGTACGAAGAAAAGAAGATCCCGGCTAATGAATCTCCTGCTAGTTCTATGCTATGGGAAGCTATCGTCGAAAGAAAGCTGGAGCGCTTTGATGAACAATTTTCTCATTTTCCTCAGAGTGTGTTTTTTCTTGACGTGGGAAAGTCCGGTTTTTCGGGTTCTAGGAGATTGGTTGGAAGAAAGATTTTGTCGGATTATTGGATATCCGGAAAGATACCTGAACTTCACTGTAGTTTAGTGACAGCTGATATGGTTCTTGGTTTGTTTTGTGACGAGAGAATAACCGAAAATGAAGTGCAAGTCAATTACTACCCTTTGAATAATTCAGAGAAACTCAAATTGTTTTCTGATATCATGGAAGGAGATTCATCAAATGTTGAAGTATTGTATCCTTTCCCTCTTCTTAGAGAGCCAACCAGAACCGAGTTATGTTCCCCAGCCGAAGGGTGGAAGGTTGATGACACTTATGATGCCATGCTAAGCTACGGGGAAGAACGGATCAGGGGATATACTATCGAGTTTCTAGGTAAGGCGGCCTTGAAAGTTGGAAGACTGTACGACCCAGCCTGTTCAACTGGGGTGTTTCTGTCTACACTGAAGAAAGCCTACCCAGACAGCTATACGATTGGTCAAGATCTTAGTGAACAAATGGCCAATTTTTCAAAAGAACGAGTGGATGAAGTATTTTGTGGAAACGCCATGGTTCCGAAAATTCAAACCGGAACTGCTGATGTGTGCTTCAATCGTTTTTTGAACTCTGAAGTAGTGAGGTCTGCTGAGGCCGAGGTCCTTCTGGCGGCTTTACTGCCCACTGTCCGAGAAAACGGATTCATGGTCACGTTCGGCCACACCCCAGTTCTCCTGTCATCCTCTAACTTCAGGCGGTTATCGAACTTTAGTCTCATACAATCGGTAGGTGTCGCCACTGACAAAACCGGGATCTTCCAATACTACGTCATACAACGTGATATATAACTGGCTCAAATAAATTGAAAAAAAAATGTTTAGAAATGCAATTTGTTGATTAAACTTGAAGTATTTGTTATTTGTTTTTGTTTTGTTTTTCAAAGTATGAACAATATTCTGAAGTCAAAATGGAGTTAATGAAGTAGTTAACGTACTTATTTCAGATTCTAACGCAAATGTGAAAAGCTATGATTTATTGGCGTGGATATGAATTAGTGCAAGTTGGTGGTTCAATACCGGAAATACTATTTGACAGTATTTAGCGCTGTACATGAATTAGCGCATCAAAGACAGTGCGAGCATCGCCAAAATAAAACTACCGCTAAAATAGGTACGTTTGAAGTATGTATGCCGCGTATTACGAAGCAATACATGTTGAAATACGACCAAATCTATGAAAATGAGAAATGAAATACTGAATCAAAAAGCTACACAATAACAATGACATCTTTGTCATAATGTAGCCCTAAGTACGCATTAGTTATTCAAATTTTATGAACACGGAAAAATAATATGTTGATCGTTTGAATTATTTTTGTATTGAAAATATTACACCAAAAGAAACGTAATGTTGCACTAAAACCACTCACATTTTGTTTGTTTGTTTGATAAATCATTGTCATATTTTAAAATCAACAGCTAGGGTCATGTATGTTCATGTTTGGAATTGCACATGCTCGAAAAGCTCTGCCCGTGAGTTAGTGTCAACAGGGAGATGGCGAAACTATCTCCTCAACTATATATGATATATTGTTAACTGTCGCATCCAGTCTTATTTTATAGTTTTAGTTTAAATATATATTTCATTGTCAAAAACAAACGACAAAATGTTCCGGCAAAAGTTCTTTTATCACATAACTGGCCCGTCAAATTATGTCATACTGCCATGTCAGAAATATCATAAGAACATTATTATGAATTCACATGTAGTTTTCGCATGATTGTTTCAGTAGACGGAAACGTCACATCCGAATAATAAATAATCTTAAACTCGTGACTATGTGATATACATGTAAAAATGTATCAAACTCGTTAAATATTTTGATATGTCACGTGCCTCCAAGTCTCGTGGCATATCAAATTATTGAACTCATTAATAAGGGGGCAGCCCTTCGTGCCCGAAAAGTGCGAAGAACTTCTAAGGTACATGAAAATATATTAAAAAAAAAACAATCTTCAAAATTCAATCCTACACACTGACAGCTGCAGTTTGCGGCCGCCATTATACCTATGGTGAGGGGAATCATGGGTACTCACCATGGATATTATACTTTGAAGTAAGCTCATTATACAATCGAGCGGTTCAAACGCTCTTATAATCTACCAAACGTAATCTTCATCCAGCAGAACCTCAGTGCAATCACTCTTTGTTTGCAAGCATTCAAGTGATTTAGACCACCTTCCAATATAATCAGCTGACCAAAAACCGGAATATCCGTTACGAAAATAAAATTTCTTCGTTCTCTAATGGGGGTTTTCTTCTCAAAGAGGGTTTTTGGAGAAGGATAGAGTGTGAATATATGAACAAAAAAGAAAAAAGAAAATTCCGCTCCGTTTTTTTAATAAAATGCACTTTTTAAAATTGTACTGTATAACCAATGGGTACTGAAACATCTGGCTGCGCCCTTCAGGCCTTGCCTTCAGTCATATTATATCATATGGCCACTCACTTAAGATCCTCCATGCAACCATTAAAAGCTCGATCTCTTCTAACATATATTGAGATTAAAACAAGAGACAATGAATCTAGAGAAAATTGATAGACATTTAATTCCAAACATAGTCTTTTACATCAACATTTTTAAAGTTCCTTAAGTTATCAAATAAAAAAATCATATTATTTGCACTGGCAGTAAAAAATATATTATTATAGCTACAAGCTGGCTTGTTGGTGAGGCGACATTGTTGTCTCAACTTCGTTGTATTACAGTCATGTTGTCACAAAATTGTGATAATTGGAAAATATATATTCAGACGAACGTGATATATGATTATATACATATTAAATGAAGGTGATGATATATATCGCTTCTTCAAAGTCATTTTACATATGACGATTAAAAGTTATAAAATAAGATTGGGTGGGAAAATATCTGTAAATAGAGAATCTATAATAACATTGGTGTTGGTTTTAAAGCATAGTTGTTAGTATCGCCAGATATTGGAAGATACTTTGGTGCTAAATCAGCTTTTTTTCTTTTGTGTCTCCAGACCTTTTTCCTAATATGAAGCTGAAACATCTAAATTAGAATACTTAGAGCTGTCTCACGTCGATTTATTTCTAATTTCATAAAATCTCGTACGCATATTCTAGGATAGATAAAATACAGAATTTGCAATATAAGAAGAAGGGAATAAAATGAGTATATTAAATTTCCTTAACAGGCTATTTTTGCATTGCTGTATCATGTATTGAGTTCACGTGAGACTCCCATTTAGCATTTTAAAGTTATATGTGCCATCATTTTAATATTCATGAATCTAGAAGAGCTTTTAAAGGGATAATTCAGTGGGGCTAATTCTATTACATAACCACTAAGCAATATATGACATAAATGTATTGTTCTACATTCCCTATGAAACATATAACATGAAATATTGACAAATTCCAAGACATTTCTCAGTATTTTGATTGATACCTTTGAAATTCCAAATCGTTTTGTACTCTGTACTCAAACCCGAAACAAAGTCATGCACGTTAAACAAATGCAATACATAACCACTGTGATCGAGTTGATGAAATTATTTTCAGACAAGAATATGCATCTTATAAGGTAAACACACTACTGTAAGAGCGATTTGAGCAGTTCTAGAGAAAAAAAATCTTTACTACGCTGACAAATGCAAGGGTTCGGCATACAAGACATCGGACCACTACAGATACAGTTAAGCGATTTTGAATATTTCACATACATTTCACTACAGTGGACTTTTCTGGCATATCACAGTTAAAACCAACTAATCTTATTTATATTATGGTTTGTTTCCGAAATATGTGCAAATTTTAAGATACTCTTAGACTGAATTGTCCCTTAAATATGTTATTCACCTCCAAAAGTTATCAACGTTTTGAGAAATACAAAAATTACCATACGTATGTTTTAATCCTACAAGTACAAAGAAGAGCTGAAAATAATTTTTGGCAGTGGCATTAGAAACGGTTAGTTGGTTCCTGCGGGCATGTTTTCATTTAAACATACACAAGGTATAAAAACTGAATTTTACACGTAATACATTCTGTGTTGTAAATAAGGCTTTATAATGCATGATATATGTTTGTCTGTCTTTGAATGATTTTCACAGCTTAATTCATCAAAACTTATGGTTTGTATGGTTTGCAATACATAACTGAAGAAAAAATAACATGTCAAGAATTTCGCCCAATTAAGGCGCTTATAACTAATGGTGTCTATGTAAGTCCGTAATATTTATGAATCTACCATCAAAAATATCATCAAGTTATAATTTCAGTTTTGTCAGTATGAAAAGTCACCAAACAGGTTTTTCACCCATAACGTCATTATATTTGTTTACAAATTGACAGGAAAAGGAGGAAAAAATGTGAGTAGCTTCCTGTCAGCAAAGAGTCGGAAAAATGATCCTAGAATTTCAGACACATCATTTATATAAATGATAATAGCGGTTCCAGAATCGAGCCTTGTGGCACCCCAGCTTCTATAAGAGTTGAAATGTTAAGACATTGGGCCAATTTTCATTAACATTTGACAAAACGCCGGTAATATTTCGGATTTGAATTAAAATATTCGTAAATATTACAATAAACGTTTTCATAAAAAATTGGGCATATTTTTGCATGCTAATTACTTTATTTCTCTGATTTTTTATAATTTCTACTATCTCTTGGATATTTATCTAATTTCAGAATTTATGCACGGTTTGTCACGATACCGCATTAATTCTCTGTAACATGATGGTAATAAAGGTCGCTAGTGTGTACCCTAAAGATTTCTAATCTCATGTGAATACTACTTATCTTAAACTTCAATGCAACCTCTCTACAACCTCACTGCCCTTTACATAACTAAGTCCGTCTTATCTAGTCACCAGCAGCTACATTCTCAGCCACGACACAAGCAGATACGACAGGATCTGTACTTAATACTTCACATACACATTCGCATTATTCGCAACAACACGTGTGTACCATGATTATAAAATTTGTAGAAATCAGTACAAAAGAATCAAAAACATATATTCATTATATTCCTCTGTAAAGTTACAACTTTTTAAACGAAGTTGATCAAATAAGAATTGGTTATATTGTTGCGAAAACTGATCCTTGCGCATTAAGAAAAAAACCCGACACTGGAATAATTAGAACGTGAGGTTATAATTCACCAAAATATGATCCAAGATGATGAAAAGTTCTAAGTTACATGAGCTTGACACATATTTCTAACACAAGGCACTTAAGCATTATAATGATAATCCTATAATATGAGTCGAAGGTTGTAAAAGAATACATTACTCTGATCCCATCACCAGTTCCTCATCTCCCAAGATGAAGACCAGCTGGGAAACTATACGGGATATATTGGTCGATGTTTTTTCTCCGAGAAATCTAAAGACCTCTTAATAGGACTTGAAGCATTACCATCATTGAAAGGTTAAAACTTCTCATGTTACAAGATAAAAAAAATATTTAAGATCATTAATTGCCTCCCCCATTGCACTATATCGAATAAAGTACTGATTGCACATCCACAAGAGCAAAACAAATTATTTGATATTATTTTTATGTTAATTACAAATACATTTACAAGAGTAAACACCATTATTGTTCAAATGATGAATATCAGGCAAATATTATAGATTCTTCCATATGCAGATATGAAGGATAGGGATATTCTACCCGAGGGTCACAAAATGTAGTAAAACCCCAGGCTTGCCGAGGGTTTTGCAACATTTTGTGATCCCGAGGGTAGAATATCCCTATCCTTCATATCCACTTATGAAAGAGTATTTTTCTTTCATACCTCGAAATTTTATTGCAATTTTACAATTGTAATATCCCGCCATTTTGAAATAAATTCGAAGAAATCCACGGTTGAAAGTCAATTTTCATGCATGAAAAATTACGTGATATTTTCAACAAAAATTCTGTTGTTTGCATCTTTTATAGTAAAACCAGTCAAGTTTGTGAAAAAAAAATGTTAAAAATTTTACCGAGGAAATAGAAATTGTGTTGACGCCGTGACGTCACGAGGCTTTATTGCATGGGTAGCCATGCAATACAGCCTCAGGCGGCATAAGTGTATTGGGTGATCGGATGGTGTAGTGGTTAAGCCGCTCGCCTTTCACCTAGCCGGCTGGGGTTCGATCCCCGGCATGGACGTGAAAAGGTCAGGGGTCACCTGCCCGATCACGTCGGTTTTCTCTTGGCACTCCGGTTTCCTTCCACACTAAGACCCCTCGCGCGATTACATCCGGGCCATCGAATATGATTTATATAAGTTGTGTAACTTGTTTCTCAATCGATGTAAAATAAATAAAGTTTATATATTTATGAGTGAATTGCCCTAAACCAGCCAATATCACACCCGTAGCCTAAAGCCTCGTGACGTCACGGCGTCAGCAAAATTACTATTTTCTCTGTAATATTTTCACATTTTTTCATAAACTTGACTGGTTTTAAAAGATGCAATCAAAGAAATTTGTGATGGAAATATCACGTAATGTTTTGTATATGGAAAATTTACTTGCAGTCGTGAATTTCTTCGTGATATTATAGTTGTAAAATTGCAATAAAACGTCGAGGTATGAAAGATGAAGGATAGGGATATTCTACCCTCGGCAAGCCTCGGGTTTTACTATATTTTGTGACCCTCGGGTAGAATATTCCTATCCTTCATAGCCACATATGAAAGAGTCTTATACGGCAGTAGGCATACCTGAACAGCGGCCGTTTGGAGGGTATACTTATTCAAGCGAAGTTCACTAAAAGTACCAAATTTTATTATAATTGTACCACCATCTACAAGCATTTTTGAAAAGAAATTGAAATTCATCATTGCGTTACAATGTTTCAATTTCAAAATACATTTATTGACAAAAATATGTTAAGTGTCAATAGGATTAGACATTAGGCATAGCCTATCTTAGTCTTCTCCTAGTGTTAAAGTATTGGAACTGGTACACACTGTCACCAAAACTGTCTGTTACATGTACAGTTTATGCTTTTATAATCATATGGATGTGTTATTTATTGATTTATTAATTAGCGAAAGAATCAATAATTTGAATTATAAATCAATAATTATACATGTAATTCAATTTTTACACATAAATTATAAGAAAAATCTAAGGTATTTGTCGGACTTTTAAAGGACAGTGTAGTTATATAAGTAATCCTTGTCATATGTCAACTTGGTGTATAATCTCACGATTCCTTTGTTACAAAATGGTGTTATCTAAGTAATGATGTTATAGGCTCTTGCGCGCGAGAGCACGTGACATTATGTCGTCACACTAGCAGACGACCAACAACATCCGCTTCCTGGCCTAATATCCGAACGAATTTTGTCAGACTAAAGGTATGTGGATAATTTTATTTTATTTATATCACTTAAGTTTATATTGGTTGGTGCCATTTCAAAAAAAATCCCCAAGAATATCGCGAATGTGTGTTTGGAAGAGAGGGTTGCAACTGTGTTCGTGTAATTAATTCATAATTTCAATAATATCTTTTTTTCTTAATCAACTGTTTAAAATATTGATAGAGCTATGCATGTCTAACAAGCAAATAAGAGTAATTACTTTGAAATATCGAAACGCGATAAAAAATAAATGTCCGTGCCTTTTTTTGTTATGCAGAGTTTCTGAATCTTTGTTTTGTTATATTTGAATCTGACAATTATTTGCATGTCTGTCTTGTTGGTTTTATAATTTACCATCTGACACATGCTTCTCCAGAAATCAATATTAAAATAAGATTTGAAAATAGTCACACTTTTTCATCGAATTGATTCTGCTTCAACTTCAAGTTATTAATCATATTGAGCGCAATAGCCCATCAGTTCAAAAACAGTGCTTTCATATATTTACATGACAAATTGTAAACCACACAAGCACAGAAAAGAGAAATCAACGATAAACACATGTCTATAAAAATCAGGGAAACATATTGAATAATTGTAAGGAATTACATATAGAAAAATAATTAATGCTTGATATTCTTGACAGAGTTCGTTTTTTTTCTATTGTCTCTCAAGTTGTTTTACCATGGCTGGTCCTATAATACATTTTGAGATATTTCTTCCTTAAATCAGCAAAAAGACATTTTGATAAAAAGAGAAACTCCTCGCTGTCATTTACATATAAACAAAACAGTATGAGTGACAAAATGTTCACTTGAAACGGAAAAGATCTTTAAGGGTTTTCGATTTGTGTCCATATCTGTTGTGAATGATTTTTAAAAAAAAAATGTGTTTTTTTGTTATCAAAACTATAATAGCTTAACTGGTAGGAACGATATGAAGGGACAGAGCTGACTTAAAAGTAGAAAGGGGAGTAATATCATCATTTAAATTATTTCAGTTTCTTGAAGTAGAAGGTAAAAAAATTGTATGTTGTAGAAAGTCGATAATAAGGAAAACACTTTGTGTTATTTCTTAAAGCATATTTATAATTTTCACCAACCGTTGGGTGGTAATAGATTTGAAAGAAATGATTTTTTCCATCTTTTGTAATTATTTACGCCAATGACGCAGCAATTCTTGTTTAAGCTATCTTCTTGCTTTAGTCTCTGGCTGGTGTATCATGTAATATTGACTTAATGTTTGTTCAAGGTCAGATCTGTCAAATTTTAAGCAAAACTGTTTATTTTCTTTGATCTAATCAAATTTTATATTATATTTTAAGTGATGTCGAAGTACAAAGAAATTACGCATTCTATTCGGAAAAAAAAAATTTATATTTCAATCTCTATATATATGTTGATCAGTGATTTCATTTTTAAAAGTGGTATCAAAAGCTTTCATTTGTGTAATGTTTTGAACTATGCAAATACCTGCTATTTACCCATTTTCCCCGACAGATGACCAAGACCGTATTAGTTGTTGGTGCCGGTGTGGCCGGATTGGCAGCGGTCAAGCAATGTCTGGACGAAGGGATGGAACCAATATGTTTCGAGAAGGACACAGACATTGGTGGACTGTGGAACTACCATGCTTGGTCCAAAGATGGCGACCCGAGCTTGTACAATTCTTGCTGCATCAATACGAGTAAGGAAATGACCTGCTACAGTGATTTTCCAATCCCTAAAGACTTCCCTAACTTCATGGCACATAGACACTTTAAAAAATATCTCAAACTCTACGCAGACAAATTCAACGTAATGGAGCGAATAAATTTCAGTCACGTGGTAGAAAAGATCGAAAAGGCTGACGATTTCGAAGACACCGGAAGTTGGGTGACATCTGTAAAGAATTTGACCAATGGCAAGATTCGAAAAGTGAAGACAGACTTTGTTATTGTATGCAATGGACACCTCAGCATTCCAAACGTGCCAAGGTTCGCGGGACTGGACAAGTTTAAGGGCAAGGTCATACACACCCACGACTATAAGGACTACAGAGGATTCGAAGGCAAGAGGGTACTGGTTGTCGGTATTGGAAATTCTGGGTCGGACGTCGCCTGCGAGTTGAGTCGTCATGCTGAGCACGTATGTACGACAATATAAAATCTCATATTCCCAAGCTTACCACTGCTTATGCCCATTTCATCACCAAATTTACGAATCAAATATATGCCTCTGTGAAACCATAAAGTTTTAATGGTCTTATCATATGGCTTTCTTTAATCCAAAATGGTTGTATTATTAGTAAATTAAAGTTATATGTGCCGTAAGTTTCATGCTTACGAATCAAAGGGGGCTTTTAATATGTTATTTGCCACCAAAAGTTTACATCTTAAGATTTACAATACTTACAAATTGCACAGGTTTAATTCTAGAAGTACAAATAAGAGCTGAAAATGGTTTTTGGCAATACTGACAAAAATCATAATGTCTACATCTATAGTGCAGTGAAATGAGTACATACAATCATACCATGAACCAAGTTGTGGTTAACAATTTTCGTATTTATTATTGTTAATTGTTTCATCTAAACTTACATAAAGCAAAATTATGATAATAATAATTTTAGAGTGCGTAAATTTTTGTTGTAAATAGTGTTTATAAGGCATTAAAGATATTTGTCTGTCCATTGGAATGATTTTCACAGCTTAATTCATCAAATCTTATGGTTTTCAATATATTACTGAAGAAAATATAGCATGTCAATGTTTCGCGCAGTTACGCCATATACAATTCAAAAGTATGTTCGACAACAACGTTAGTATTCTCGTTTTTATATACTTTTTTCTTTATTTATATCTTACAGGTGTATGTTGCCAGTCGACGGGGAACCTATGTGATATCGAGAGCGGCCGAACATGGCGTCCCTTTTGATCATCTTGCCATCAACAGGTTTTCCCAGAGTCTTCCTTGGAGTCTCATGCGACCGGTCTTCTTCCATCGTATAAATCGTCGCTACAAACACTCGAACTATGGTCTCGCTCCAAACTTCTGCTTTGATGCCGGAGTGGTGACCATTAGTGATGACCTCCCAAACAGGATCCTGCTAGGAACCATCAATATCAAATGTAATGTCAAAGAGTTCACACAAGATGGCGCTGTTTTTGATGATGGGACTGTTCTAAAAGATATCGATGCCGTCATTCTTGCCACTGGATTCAACTTTGACTTTCCATTCCTTGACAATGAAATCATTAAGATTGACGGACATTATCCCTACCTTTACGAACTGATGTTTCCAACGGATCTAAATCCCTGTTCACTTGCTGTTGTTGGGTTAGTCCAACCCTTTGGAGCGCTTCCGCCAGTTCTAGAAATGCAGGCCCGATGCGTCGCAAGAGCGTTTGCAGGGAAGCTTCGGCTGCCAAGTCCTTCAAAACGTCTTTTAGACGTTGAAAAACGCAAAGCTTTTATCAAAGCAAAGTATGTCGATTCGCCTAGATACAACCTGCAAGTCTACTTCATCCAGTACCTGGACAGACTTGGTGCGATGATTGGATGTAAACCAGACCTGTGGAAACATTTCTTTGCCGATCCAAAATTTTGGTACAAACTGTATTTCGGTCCAGCTACCCCTGTACAGTGGAGGATAGACGGTCCCGGATCTTGGAAGGGGGCAAAGAGCGCTATTGAAAACGTTGAAGAACACACCTATTTTCCGATGAAGTCGAGACAGTCAGGTGAAGGAGAAATGGATGGACTCTACGACGGCTGGATTCTACTCTTCAAGAAGATTTGCTTGTTGATTCTTCTGTTCTACGTCGCTAAATACGTTATTACAAATGGTTATGTGACAGGCCTTGTGAAATTTTCTTAACAGATAGCCATATGGAGACAAGCTTGGCTCTACACCACATGAATCATTCTGCTTTGTCTTTGACTTTACAACAACATCCAACTCATATTTGATTTCAGGACTTGGTCCTATGTTGCTTTCAAAAACTTTAAACGAGATTCACAGGTCTTTTATCACCAGATAGCTCTACTTAATAGCGCTACTGCTTACAGCGCAATAAAGGTAGTGGACCAGTAGATGTCAGATGAGTGTTGCTGACGTTATCGGATTGTCAATGAAATGAAGCTGAATTTGTTACACATCCAATTTTATGACAAATGTTGGTTTTTATTATGAAACTTAGATTGATGAATCTAGTGAAATAAAGTGTATTCCCAATTGTTATTTTATGTTTTTTTTCACATTCAACATTAAAAAAAGACAATGGAAAACTAAAGAATGAAAAACACGAAAGGAAAAAAAGAAAGTAAACATAAGAAAAAACGGATACATACCAAAAATTTAAAATACCATTATATTTTGAAATATTTCTGATATGATAAATAATCAAAATACGCTATCAGTTAATGAAAAATATAACAGTAAATCTGATTTCTACCTTTTGCTGTAAAGAAAAGAAACATCCCCTGAAATATTGCGAAATCCCGAGCTAGTGTGGTACACTCCAATACACTGGTAAATGTTGACGGACAATGACAGGCAACGGCAATGCAAAGTCCTCGTTTTACATGGATTCTGAAGACTGTGAATACTAAAGCTTCCCAGAACTAATAGCATAAAGAAATAGAAATTGAGCTACACGTAACAGGTCAATTAGACCTACTTGCATGTTTTCTACACTTAAGTTTCACTTAATGATGTGTCAATGCAGTACCCGATGTTTGTCATTGTCTTGAGACTGGTCATCATTTTACATCTTCTCGGATGTCTAATGTTGTTTTCTCCCATACTTCACAGGGATATCCCGTGGTTGCTAGGGAAAAGATATATCTATCTTACACAGGGTGGTGTAAGACAGCTCACACGCGCTAGACAATAACGTGACGTCATCAATACATGCGGCGTAACTGCGGCGCGTATTGTAGATGACGTGATCAATTTTGAAGCATAACGACGTTCCTGCGATCATGGCGCGATGAAAAAGCTGGAAACCAAGTGGAATTGCATCATTTTTCTACTAAGTATGGGAGAAAAAAAATCAAATATGGGTCTGTGAAGAGTACAAGGATATCTCAACCCTCGTGAAAGATTTTGGCAGTCAACCCTCGGCAAGCCTCGGGTTGACCGGCCAAAATCTTTCACTCGGGTTGAGATATCCCTGTCCACTTCACAGACCCATGTAAGATTCTATTCGTCCATCTCTGTAAAAGGGTGTCGAATTCGTTAAATCCTAGAGTCACATGGGTCGGATGATGGGTATATATTAGGTCTCACATTTAATTAATGGCAACTAAAAATCTTCTGGTTTAAAGCAGGTTTTTAAGTTTGTTTTATGAAAGAACCTCAAGCATCAATTACACTGCAGGTAGAATTTTAGAATTGTGTCTGTCGCTCTATTGTAAGATATTTTAATAGGCGACTAAAGTTTTGAATCTTACTCTCGCAGCAGAAATATATTGAATTTCGGTTCTATGCCAAACAAATATTACAGATACGGATTCTTTTACAAAAACACATTCATGTCACTTTAAAAAGTTATTTTCAAAGACATTTTTAAAGAATTACACTGTCACACTGGACTTTCGTACACTAAATGATGAATAAATAACTTTGATTCTATTAGAAAAAAAATAAACCCTTCTAAAAAGATTAATTAAGTGGTCTCATGTGACAAAGCTAAGTCGACTGGCATATAATGTCACACGTACAAGGCACAGATGACACAGTGGTCATGTTTTTCTTAGGTAGCCATTCTCTACTAGATAGAAGGATATCCCGCATATGAATGAACTTGGTGCTTTGCGAGGAGATATGGTCCGAAAAATATTGTAAATATTGTAAATTATTTTAAAATCCGTCTTAAACATTCGAAATAGATCTCTTTCCTATCAGATGTTATATATAGGACATTTTAACTTTTGACATCTGATCCACACCAGACAATAGACTTAAATTGCAAACCATCAAGTACTTTGGTTTTAGATTCCAAATCTTCTCGCCTTTAAAGATTGGGCAACAGTTGCAAGTCTAGCATCATATCTTAAGCAGGCCACGACGAAATCCACATGTAGTGTTTTTTAATCATCAGTCTCGTGCTATCATATGTGAGACAAATGTTTTCAGCAAAAGTTTTAAAGCGTTTTAATGCTAAAATAGAACAGTACAAGGTTACGTTAACCAGGTCACTGTGACATGCTTCTTCAATTGCTTTATGAACTGAACTTCACAAACACATGACTTGCAGGCAAAAGTTCCAAAACATATCATTCCTACTTTAATTTTTAGTTTGTTTGACTTAAACAATGAATTTTTGAATTTTTATCTATTGACATTTGACCTCTGAAATTACCGTTAGCCCTAAAAAATCGAATTATGAATATAATACACTATGTAACTGATCCTAAGGTATCTTTATGCAATACGCTGTTTTACTGATTACACGAACACAAAGGGCAATCTGAATCGCACACCAATTAACAAAAGCAAGTAACATCAGCCAGATCAGCTGACGGTCACGGACTCGCATCAGGGATTGTTTTGGATATCATCCACATTATGTTTTAACCTGTAATCTACTTCGTATGTGTAATGGCAGTGACGAGGAGATACGTAGTTATATAATATAATCAATTATTTATTCATTTCTCACTAAACAATTTCTTTTAACTGACACATTACGGAACATTTCTAATATACAAAATCTATTGATTTCCTATGATTACAAATTATAGATATTTACATTTCGCTATATATTGCTATGATCGCAAACAAAAATAAATATTCGCGACAAATTGAAAAACTGCTGAAATATATATAGATTTATAACGACCAATGTGAGTCACCGTAGGGTGTGTGTAAATGGAATTAATCACATGTTTTTTCCATTGTGAATCTTGCATAGTAATGCCATACAAATACATACAATTCCGTATCATAGTCGGATGCACTGGATACGTCTACTTATGACACCTTTGCATCCAGTATTGCACTGATTGCGGGTTTGATTGAATGTCAATCATAATGGCGTTATATTAAGGTATAGGCCATTTTTACTTCTCAGAATTAGCATTGCTTCCGGTTCAGCTGGACGACTCGGGTCAAGAGTCAAACGGAAGTTACGCACAATCATCGGTACCACGACTTTCAACTGGGTCGTAGCAAACGCCTGTCCAATGCAATTTCTGAAATTAGAAGAAAAAAAATTATCCTAAATCTATTTACAAAACTATCTTAGATGGCTGAACTCGATAAAAGAATCATGTCGTCTTGTGAGCATAAAGTACAATTCTATTAACATTAAAAGTTGGTTAAAATTATCTTGGAGAGGAATTCGATTGTTGTCAATTAATGTTTGGCGAAGAGATGGTACACATACCTTGGGCCAAGTGAAAACGGGATAAAGTTACCAGAGCCAGCATTGGTTTTGGTGTTCTCTTCGGAGAATCGGTATGGATCAAACTCCTGAAAGAATACTCAGCATTAACTATAGATAAAGTGGTTACAATATATCGTACAAATGGTTATTCCTCCTTTGTATATTACAGAGTTAGATCCATTACAAGAAGTTCCGTCATTATTTTGTGGGCGCAATTCACGTTGTTTTCTCCGAAAAATGTGACGTTATTCTCGCAAACACATGACGTCACATTTAATATGAAAGGACAGATAACTCTGTAATATGCAATTACAGAATACAAGGAAAACAAAAACAAAGGTGAGCGCTTTAATAGAAAAAATATACGCAGAATACTTTATCTCTAAAGGATATTTCTGTACTATAGCCATAAGTGGACAGTCGGACAGTCACTTGAGTTCTGATAAAGGATGTCACAAAGATGTATCAACACTTTTTGGAGCAATGCAAGCATTCACCAAACTTTTGATGTCACTCATGTTAATGTGTTCATATATCTCATAAAAATATATAGCAGCCAAAATGTTATAAGCTCAAAGATTTTGAAACCGTTGAAACGTTCATTTAAAAGAAATGGGTTTCAACAATTTGACCTTTCAATGTTTGTAGAGTGTTTAATTCAAGTCATTTTGAAGTTTTTTTGTCCTCATTACCAAGGTCCCCGTCGGACAGTCGGGGCAAATTAGATCAAAACGTTTTCATCTTATGTCATTCCATGTCAATAATTACTGAAAATTGAACAATTAATACTTATAAATTTGTTTCCCTATATAAACCATATTAAACTTGACCCATCCCCAGGAAGACCTGTTCCATAAAATTAAGAAGTTTTAAAAAGGCCTTAATATCTTATTAAGAGCATTTGATTAACATCACCTTCGGAGTAGAGAAGAAGATTTTTAACATTTAAGTCAATTTGACACCTTTGAACTTGGACGCCTTTTGAAATCTTTGTTTCTCATTATATATATTTATCACCAAATATCATCAAAAAAATCTCTGTCCGATGATAAATTCCTACATTAAGCATATATCCAATTATAAACTTATTCCGAATTAACATATTACAGAGTTATCTGCACTTGCGGGTAGGTATTGATTGTGACGTCATGTGTTTGCGAGCGTAACGTCATACGTTTCGGAGAAAACGACGTGAATTGCGCTTACAAAACAATGACGTAACAATCGATACCTACTCGCAAGAGAGCTAACTCTGTAATATGCAAAGACTGAATATCCATCCAGACAACATGCTTTTTTTTGAAAATCAATCTTACTTCTGGATTGCTCCAAACATCCGGATTCCTATGAAGAGCAAATAGCGACACAGCCATTCTCATTCCTGCCAAAAAAGTAATGATGAGATTAGACACTATCTCATAAGAGCATTCTATGTCCCTAATGTTTTAAGTTAGACCTTTTTATTTCCCAGGTATTAGGAAGTTAAATTGTAATATCATACAATTAGTTTTTATTCAAATACAGAAGGGACTGGAGTTCCGATACATATTCTCAAACGTTCTCAATAATAATATAAACCCTACTGATTCATAACTGTTTATCGTCTAAAGAATTGGCATCGTATCAATCGACCACTGAAATGAAATCGTATCCTGACAGCGCATTTATAAACAATGTTTAAAAACGGACTTATCTTCGTTTTGTGACGCTCTGACACTATGACCCTGTTTCACGAACAATCTTAAGTGTAAGGAATTCCTTAACTTAAATTCACCTTATGAAAGCATTATAGAAGTTAAGGTAAACTTTCTTCCTTAATACCGGTAATGCTTTCCTATGGGGAATTTGAAGTTAAAGAATTCCTTAAATTTTAGGACTGTTCCTGAAACTCGGCCCAGACCATGTGTAATCACAGGTAACACACGCAGAGGATCTATATAGGTCACCTTTGGGTATGATGCGGCCATCAGGTAGGGTAATATTCTTTTCTGCACACCTTGACACGTTCGGTACAGGTGGAAACAATCTCTGACTTTCTTTGATACAACTAAACGTGAACGATAATTTGTGGATATCTTCCCTACAACGAAAAATTAACACTGCAAACATCAAATTTAAATAATTTCGTTTTCAAATGGCTTAGATAAAACGTAAATATTATTAACGTCAGTTTTATGTTTGAATCCTTTGTAATTAAAATTAGTTTTTAATATTTCCACTTTCGTGCCATTACTTTAATTGAACAAATGTAATTATTCCGTCTTTGCATATTACAGATTTAGCTCCCTTGTGGGTAGGCATCCATTGTGATGTCATCATTTTGTGTGCAAAATTTAGCCGTTTTCTTCGAAAAGTATGACCTCACCCTAATTACCTACCCGCACGGGTAGATAACTCTGTAATATACAACTACAGAATTTTTGCTGAATAGGTAGAAGGAACTAAAAAACTGTTAGTTGGGCTTCGTTTTTATTGCATTCTTAATTGCTTAGTTGGTAACTATAACTTGCAGAACCTACGATTATTCTTTTAATTAACTTTAAATTAGTATATCTAAGATGTAACTGTACCACGTAAGGTCGGTATTGTCGCCCCACTCCCGCTGAACCTCCTCCCGACACTGATCCTGATACTCGGGGTGTAAGGCCAGATTATACAGACACCATGACAATGTACTGGCTGTGGAGTCATGTCCAGCAAACATAAACGTGTCCACCTCGTCTCGGATCTCCTGTTCACTCAGACCACACCCGTCAGAGTCCTGGGTCAAATTAAAATCCAATCACGTAAATAGAGGATCTTACATGGGTGGATATGTAATGTGAAATTTATCAAACGAGTTCAATAATTTGGTCGAACCTCTAGGTGAGTGGCATATCAAATTATTTAACGAGTTTGGTAAATTTTATATCACATAGTCACAAGTGTAAGATTCTATTGATTTCATAATTAATTAATAGCAATATAAGTATAACTTTTAATTTCGTCTCTCTATAAAACAGAAGAAATCTGGCTCGGATGTGATGGTTTTTCCGTCTACTGAGACAATCCTGCAGCGTCATAATATATTATGACGTCAAAACTACCTGTGACGTCATAATAGTATTACGATATTTATGACATGGCCGTATGACATAGCTGGACGGGTCAGTTATGTGATAAACAGCGACACTAAAACACTAAAATTATGGAATCGGGTTACTTTTAATAATTGTTTTTCTTTCATTTCACTCAGGTTTTAGTGGAAAACTGGATTTGGATGATAGTCATGGCGGGGGGTTAATCCTGTAACGCTTATCATCATCAGACTCTGCAGAAGCTTACCAGATTGAAGCACGATATACAAACTCTACTTAAGGAGGCAACTTACCAGATTACAGGCGATATATTGACGCTGTTTAAGGAAGCAACTTACCAGATTACAGAATGATAGGCGATATATTGACGCTGTTTAAGGAAGCAACTTACCAGATTACAGAATGATATACAAACTCTGAAGCAACTTACCAGATTACAGGATGATATATTGACGCTGTTTAAGGAAGCAACTTACCAGATTACAGCACGATATACAAACTCTGAAGCAGCTTACCGATTACAGGATGAGATATTGACTCTATTTAAGGAGGCAACTTACCAGATTGCATGGCTATATATTGACGCTGTTTAAGGAAGCAGTTTACCAGATTACAGGATGATATGCTGACTCTATTTAAGGAGGCAGCTTACCAGATTACAGGGCGATATACAAACTCTGAAGAAGCTTACCAGATTACAGGGCGATATACAAACTCTGAAGAAGCTTACCAGATTACAGGGCGATATACAAACTCTGAAGAAGCTTACCAGATTACAGGGCGGTATATTGACGCTGTTTAAGGAAGCAGGTTACTAGAGTACATGATCGTGACTTTGCATGATCTAAATGTGACCTTGACCTGAGTGTCGATAAAGCAAACGACGCTTTTTCTTATTATTAGAATTGCAAGATAAAACAATAGCCGACCACAGACAATTTATCTATCATCGGAATTTTACGTACTTATAAGACAACACAGTCAATAAAACACACTCTTCTAGTTTTTCTGCACCTGAAGCATTTTAACGTCGTGACTAAAATGTAATTAAGGGTACATAATTCATCGGATGACTTACCTTTGCTGAGAGCAATATGTCGAGAAAGTCGATATTACGTGAGCCGGGCTTCTCCTTCTCCAAAAGTTTCCTTCTCTCTCCTATCAACATGTTCGAGTGATCGTGTATTGTATCACAGGCGTATTTAAATTTCCGTCTATAAGGAGTTAACATTGAAAAGAAAAGGTCATGTGTTGGATTGACAATTAAATTATATTCAAACGTAGCTTTAACAGAACAGATGTTTATATCAATCATCATAACACATTTCTAACGATACTTCATGCCGAAATAAAAGCCCGAGATAAATGGTTGATTTGGGTTCTTTTCAATGTTGGGGTAGCTCCCATAAACATGCTAAGGGCAGCATTTAGGGTTACAAGAAGTATGCGCAGTTATGAGACATACTATTTTTATTGGTATTCTTTCGCACTTACCTGAATTAAGGCAAGAGGTGTTATTTTCTGGTAATAAAGATAATTTAAGGAATATTTACCCATTATCAGACAAAGAGTATAAAAATCCGTAATGGTGAATTGGGTTCATAATCCTCTTGATGATAAGGTCGGACACGTCATAGACGCACTGGATGTAAGCGGGGCGCACCCTGGCGAGAGCAGAAAGATTTAGATAAAGCGATTTGGCCATAAAGTGACAATTTTTTAAAACGCATGATACTAAACCAGTGAAGAACCAAGGCTACACCAATTCGATTTCCCGTTCGTCGGCAACAACAGTAAAATCCAATTTGAACTTTCTAATATTTTTGCCGGTGGAATCTGACGAACCAGGCAAGTTCTGTGGTGTTTATCTTTTATTATAAATAGTGTAATATATTTTAATGAAATTATTCAGAAGATGAGGGTGAGTGTAGTAATAAAGTAATAACGGTAAGCTAATATCTTTTGGGACTCTACAAAATTGTCAAATTTGTTTTATTTACTCATTAAATCAAAAGCCGTTTCGGTTTAGGTATGTACATTTGAGTATTGCGAACGGGGTAATTACCGAAAAGATGCCTTTAAACCATGGAATGGATACAAAAATAGTTTAGCATCTTACCACATTGTACTAAGCAAACAAAGGGGGCAATAAAAATGAAATGGACAAAATGGTCAATTTAGTTTGATTTTTTCATTCTGATTGTCTTTATAATTTACGATTTCATACCTATGCAACCAACCAACATCAAAATGTGTTCTAAACCATTTAGAAAATAAAACTAAAGATAAATTTACGTATTTTATAATCATGATACAAATTTTCACCTATATATGCCGAAGGATTTAAGCTGAGATTATCGCGTTTAAAAAACAAACCATTTTCTCACTGGAGAACTGCAGTTGGTGGGTTGTATCGGTAAATGAATTTTGCGTAGCGTTCTGGCAACAGCCAGGAAAATTCTTCAATGTCTTCAATGACTACACATTTTTCCGTCTTTTATAATTTCAAAAACCTGAAATTCGAAGAACTTTAAATCGAATAGGACTGGTCTAAGCAAAATCATCTCTTCATATATTTCTTCTGTTTTCTGTATTTCCGTTATCACATTTATTATAAATATATTAATAGTATACTGAACAAATACGTACGTTTCTAGCTGGCAGTTGCTTTGGTGACCAAACAGACATTTCATCATGCTATCCAATGTCAGCAGACTCATGTGATGAAATGTTTCCACACATCCTGGATTCTCCCGCCATTTTTGCTATCAATAAAACAAAGAATATATAGTGTAATCATATCTGTGGTTCAACACCCTTTCTATCACTTTCGTTTGAATCCAAATTATATACCTATATTTAGAGGATGGGTATGGTGCAAGGTTTGGAAGTATGGTACATCCTAATGTATTCTAAGTGCTTTGATGGCTCATTTTAGCAGTAGTTTAAAATAATTGATAAGACGATTCAATACTTCTCAATGATACAGTATATGGCGTAAAGCTGGTACCCACCACTAAAACTTTTGTAGATTCATTGAATATCTTAACGTAGTGTTTCAGGATGTCCATATGAAAAGCTGGAGTGAGCATGCGTCGATTGCGGTCCCACTTTCGCCCGCCCGCTAGGAGCAACCCATCACCTGGAACACCAGCGTCGTTTTACGGTTAGAAGTATGTAGATTTGAAAAAAGGCGGGATGTGTAGTAAAAAATAGATAGAGTAATAATAAAGTAGTAATCAATATAGTGATAAAGTACCCGACGTGTTTGCATAGCACTTATTCGAACTTAAACAATAAAGTTGCATTCAGATTATGCAATTATATTGTATATAAATAGACAAATTGCCAAACAAATACCCATTGTCAGGATAACAGAGAACCAAGCAAAATTTACAGACGACATTTGTATAGCTAAAACGAGGTTTTTACACAGGGAATTCCAACAACCTCTAAAGGGACAATTCATTGAAACAAAGCATTACAAAGCAAAAAAAAAAAGAGTTTAACAAATGTTTCACGTACATAAAACGAAAAGTATTGACGAATTCCAAGGCATTATTTACGATTTTAGTCGATATTTAATAGACATTGGTAATGGTATAGCTAGGTGATTAAACGGGTCCTTTGTATGTAACACCTGTACCAACGCTTGGTTCAGTGCAAGTCGTCTGAGAGTTGACAATTGCATTTTTTTTATTTAAGAATAAGTTACTTTTCAGACAATTTCACGTATCCTAAACGGTAGATACAATACCGTGATGGTAAAAGTAGTAAAAGTGATTTTGGTAGTGACAAAGATCCCCTTACTCCATTGATGTGACTAAGAGTTCAGGTTACAAAACTTAGCTACCACACGCAGGTATAAGGTGAAAACATAAATTTTTAAGCATTGCAATGATGAGAGTAAGCATTTGCGTACCAATACTCAGACATTATTCTATCTTAATGCCAAATTCCAATGCAAGCTTGGACACGGCGAAAGCAATCATCAAACATATGTTAAATAATCACGGTGACCCAGGCATTTGGGATCACTACTTTAAATTATTACAATTTGGTAGTTCGTTATCAAGAAAAACTATATACTACGTATACCTTAAAAAGTATTATCTAGAAATACATGATGTAAACAGTTGACCTCTGAAATCAACAGATTAACCAGAAGATATTATTTGGTTTCTGTAAATATCTCTACGGTACATACCAATCCACGGTCGCATTAAGGCGTAGGAAAATTCATCCTTTGGATCTGTAATGTTAAACATTCAAATGTATGGCCCATGCATACCTATAAAAGTAATAAGTCAAAAGGAAAAACAAATTCTATAAAAGAGTACAATCTTAGATACCAAGATTTCAATTTTTGTTATTTGAATAATGAATCAACTACATGGACCACAATATCTCAATAACATAGTGAATTTCAACCAATATAAGGCATATAGTACCAGATGTTGCGAAAGTGCGAGCGTCATCTACAACACAGTCACACAAATCTACATTGTACGTAAAAATCCGCGTTGTTGAAAATAGAAGGTATAATAGCTGTATGCATCATAGGGGTCCTCTCTGCTGAGAGGTCATTTTTTCCTATAACTATTTTTTTCTAATAAAATCATATTTTGAAATATTCATAATGCAACTTGTTATAAATAGAAACATTTATTCTTTTTAAAAAATCACAAAATCTCTTTGATCATGCCGGGACTTCGACGAGAATAAAACCTCAACAAAAGAAAAAAAACTTAATTTGTACACTTTTGTAGAATTCACAACGATATAATGTTCATCTGCATAAAGTAAATATTAATTAAGCATATTTTGTTTTATTGAACTACCAAACTAACTGACTACAATGGAACAGGGTATTGAACATGTATGGATGGATTCAATGGGCCATGACATTAAAGAGATTTAGAATCAAATAAAATTAGAAGGGGGTCCGGGGCAGTGTTCCCCGGGGCATAATTGAAATTCTAGATTTCAAATGGTACCATTTGGTTGCTTTTGGCAGTCTTTGCGTGATCTACCTTGATACAAAATAGGTAACAGCCAGGAATTATATCAGTTTAAGCAACATATAATATAAGCAACACATAATATTAATACTAATTAATGTCCAATTCTTTTATAGACACGTAGTTGAGTACGTTTTGAATTAAAATAGAATTGAGGTTAATGTATTGCATACCCTGTTCGAAACTGTTAGATTTTGTTTCCGGTATATCAACCGGGGATAAAAACGTTAATTATTGGTTTTGTAGAAAAAATGTATAAATATTCACTGATCATTTACACAGTCATAATGTTGGATACATTACCTGATCCGGAGAACACATGTTTGACAATAGTTGGGTGAGCCATGTTTAAGTAGGCATCAAGAGGACCCATCCAAACTGGAAATACTCCCTTGTAAATGGCACCATAGTCGGCAGTTCTTAGAAGTCCGTCCAAGTCCCCGGAAACCTTTTAGAATTAGACAAACATGTCATCTTATAAAATCAAGCTTTACGAAAGCGTGTGTGGCGAAAATCATTATAAGCCAGTTCTAGACTTATAGGGATGTCGGGAAAGTTTTGAAATCTGCATTAGCTAGCCCCGTTTAGGTAGTGTTCACCTGTCCCTGTATCCTCCATAGCTAGACTATCTCATAATAAAACTGAAGACAGCTCAGAGGCAAAAATCTGAACCAATCACAAACTAGAAAAACTTTCCTGTGAAGACTACAGAGAGAGAGCGACGCCCAACTTCAAGGCTACACGTCAACCACAGTGTACCGTTATACTGCCCTTTTGATGTGCATCAAAGGACTAAATTACCTGTTTTGTTCTGTTGCCTCCGATTTTACTAGGAGATAGTCCAGTGATGTAGAGATCGTAAGTGATCGGAACCCCTGGAGTATCGAGGATGCCTCCATAGGAACCAATCAGAGGATTCAAACTATGCTACCCTATTAGAATGATATGCAACTCAGATTGAAAACATAGTATGCAACCTTGTCCAAAAAATGGTACTATTTTTTGACGAAGAAAATGCTTCCTCGATACTCTAGGGTGGATATAACGTCAGTATCGAGGATGACAATATAAGGCTACAGTTTTCTAGAATATACACAAACCCATCAGGTATGGATATGTTATGTTTCAACACTGGTTCCATACTTACCTCCCTCATATTGCCGTACAGCCAGTGCGGTTTCGGCCCAGGGAATTCCCTGAATGATTTTGTCAGTTCATACTTTCTTTTTACAAGTTGAAGAATTTTCAAAAGTATCAGAGTGCCGATAAATATTGGTGACAGCTGAAGTACGATTGTAGAGAGCGCCGCCATGATATTTACAATGAGAGGACCATGAGATGATAACGATACTACAGGGACAGGTAAAGATAAAAGAGCTGGTCAGTGAGATAGTTGGTCACTATATATACATGTATAGTGGTCACTAGTGGTCAGTCATCACATGTCATATCATATGGTCATACCCAGCTTAGTGCAGTGCGGTCTATACACACATAATCCCCTTTTAATGCTAATCAAGATTACATGGCATAAAAGGGGCTGGATATGTGTGTAGTCGACTGTGGTAAAAAGTCAAAACCTTTCGCAGTGTCCATAAACTCTTTCGAAGCTTCATTTATTCACGCCACTTAGATTTCGCCTGATAATTATTGATACTATATTATCGCAGTTATTTCTAATTACTGTATGAAAATTCGAAGTAACCCTTACTTACATATTAATCAATGACATGCCTTACTCTTCATCAATATTTTGTCGTTGAGTAATTGAATAATACACTATGGCGTTACCAGGTGTTGTTATTTTAGATTCTACCGGGCGGTATAACATCATATTGACCGAATCAAAGTTTCTAAGATTCATATAAAATATGATGATTGCTTCAAAATTTGATTTGCTAAATAACAAATAAATGTACAAACAAAGTCCCATGTACATTGCCCCAAGTGCTCAAAGTCGAGATATTCCGGTATCGTTGATGCCAAAAACGCAATATTAACTCTGACGTGATATATCAATATTAAATAGTGTTTCTAAAAATGGGAACACAACTGCATAAAATATCGAGATCCGCGTGATGATGAAATAGCCAATGAGAACAGTGGAAAATTAAAGAATACATATGATTGGTTAATACTGTATTCGCGAAAACTTCCGAAACATAAACTAGACTAAAAAAAACAAAAAAACAAGCAAACAAACAAATAAAACAAAACACAACACACAAAAATAACAATATAAAACAAAACACAACACACAAAAATAACAATGAATAAAAAAACGAGTAAGTTTTTTTATTCCAGTCGATTTGAATTTTCCTCTATAAAAATTATGTTTCTGGCCATAGTACACATCAAGATATATATATGACCTTAGTACTGTCTACGTTCAGTAGGTTCTTGTAAACTTGAAAGGTACTCCTAACCGTGGAGAGTTCATGGTCCATTATAATGAATATTTTTATTATTAACGAAATGAGATAAAATATTAGTTAATGAATTATGAAATAAAATAAATATATGTAATGGACGGTTATTATAATTATAAGTTCGTGTATTTCCTGTTTAAAGAACAGGAAATCTCTATATAAACTAATATTGATATTTCAAGCTTATACATTAATGGAATTTATTGATTATGTTTTGTGATGCTCATGAGCGACTTAAAACATGTTTGTTGTCTGTTACCGAAGTGGCAATAAACTGAAGAGGAAAACAAATAATACTTACTGCATGTAGTGTAGGCTATAGATGGATATTAAACTCCTACATCAGAATACAGTACATGAGTCTTGTTGCAGACCGGCGACAAGGTGGTCAGCTTCATCGTACTCGTACAGCTTTACTTCAATGCAATGTTAAATGGTATTGGGTCGTTAAAGTCTTTCTGCAACTCCTAATTGGTCAGAATGATATGCAACTAACAACAAGCCAGATTTATATTATAATTATTATTTGCTTCTTTTTTTATTAGTGATTTTTGGTCGTAATGAGCCGTTTGACCGAAAAGTGATATGCAACTGATGACAATCCGGATTCCGGATTTTTAAGATGTGGTTTTTTTCCTGCAGTAACTCAAACCAAATAGAATAGAAATAACTGTTCTATGTCACTGCTTGTGTACTCTTAGCTCCAGGTAAAGCGCTACATGCGAGGAAGTTATGCCTTCAAGTGATACTACCCTTCTTGTGTTGGTATTTGGTTTGGTGGTGAGCTTTGCGACAGCTAACGTTACAAGTAAGTATGTTTTACACAACTTAATCCAATTGTTGGTGTTGTCAAATTTTAGCTTAAACTGACTGTACGCAAATATGAATACTATATACAGTCGTACTGTGCCCAAAACAACTCATTGCCTCCGATAAATACGGTATTGCAGTTATACTTGAAATAGCAGTTTTAAGTCACGAAGCTATAAAATAGATCGAACTTTAGCATGTAAATCATTAAAAAAAAATTTTTTCACATTTCTGGAGGGACCTTTTCTTAGAAATAACGACGCTATTATGAAAGCCATTGTTAAAAAATAATGAAAATGTTTATATATATCAAAGTATTCAGCAGTTTTCAAATCGGGTTTGTTTTTGGTTTTTATTTATTTATTTTATTTTTTATTGTGTGTGTGTGTGTTTATTTTTTATTGTGTGTGGGTGTGTGTGTGTGTGTGTGTGTGTCTGTGTGTGTGTGTTATTTGTCCGACCTTCATCACTTTTGACCCCGAACGTTATTGTTTTATTGTCAGCCTACTATACATGTCTGTAAACATTTTGAACAGGTTGGGTAAATATATGTTTCATGTTACAGCGAAGAAAAGTAAAACTCTGCTTGCGCAAGTAATTGATAACTTTGATTTACTTCCGTTATTTATTCATTATATGTTTGCATCATTTTCACTTTTGCTTCTTATTGCTTTTTTTATTTTTACCTATATGCTGGTTTTGTATTCAGATACACTTCCCTCCTTATGTAGTGGCTTTTGTGTCGTTTGTATCATCACCTCAGTAGTACCTTGTTGCCAGGTTGTGGGGGCTGTGGCTGGACATTACACGGAGCGACGTGTTACTGGATCAGCTCTGACGTGGACAGTGTGTTGAGTTGGGACGACGCTAAATCCGTATGTGAGCGACGCCATGCAATCCTCGCATCTGTCAACAATGTTAATCATGATTTCCTGGTGGCGGAAATGATCACAAGGTAAGCGTGTAATGTTTTATTCCGTTAGGACAATGCTGTTTCTTTTATGCAAAATTATAATGATGTAACTGTAATTAGAATCGCTTGATATATATATATATATATTTTTTTTTTATATTTTTTTTTTTATTTTTCAAGACATTTTATAGTACATAACATAAAACAAACATTTACACATTCACTCCGACATACCATATACATTATATTTCCTTATAAACATACATACTTACATGTACATGCATACATAGATACATATACAGGCTTACTTACAAAGCATACATGCACAGGTACATATCTAGTGTTGAAGTTATATACATATATGACATACATACATACATACATACATACATACATACATACATACATACATACATACATACATACATACATACATACATACATACATACATACATACACACCCTAACATATGAACACATACTTACACACCCTTGTATACCTTCACACACTCTTAACTCATACATAAAAGAAGGAAAATCATCAATTTTATTATCAACTATACATCAAACACTTAAATTTGGAGAGGGGGTGAGAAAAAGATGGAAGAAAGAGAAAGAGAGAGAGAGAGAGAGAGAGAGAGAGAGAGAGAGATCCCACAACTGCTATGAGATGAAGAAGAAGAAAAAAACAAACAAACAAACAAAAAACCATTTTTTCTAAAAAGGCAGAGACAGGAAAAAAAATTAAAGTTTTGGTTTCACACATGCATGTTAAATTTTTATAGCTACATTTCAATAAAATGTTTCCATTTTCTCCAATTATTGTCAAATTTCCTTTTTATGTTTTCATTTTTATAATATGTGGTAAATTTCACAGTATTGAAATGATCTTTAATAGTATTGATGAGGGCATCAAGACTTAAGGATTTATGTAGACATCTACTTTTATATATATAGTGTTTGATTAAGATTATAATTTCGTTATCAACAATGTTAGCTACAGGAGACAATATTCCAAAAAGAAATGATTCTTTATTTAAAACAACAGGAATAAATAAAATGTCACACAGATTTTCAAATTGCTGTAATAGCTTTTGTACTTCACAATATTCCCATATACAGTGAATAATAGTTTCTCTTTCCTTATTACAGAGTGAACATAATGGGCTAGGATACAACTTTGTTTTGTAAAGAAAAGTATTCGTTACTAAAATATGGTGTATAATTCTAACCTGAAACCATTGTAGTTTGAAACTTTTTGTGACAGAAAAGGGTGTTTTAAGTATTTTTTGCCATTTTTCATTATCAAATTCAAAATCAAAATATTCATTCCATTTCTTGATAACATTTGGAGTGGGAGGGGGTGCAATTAAGCATTTGTAGAAATCTTTAGACCCCTTTTTATTCTTAAAAAATATTTCTAATAGATGTGGCAAGAAAGGTTGGGCTAGCCTTTTCATTTGAAAATTATACTTTTGAAGAAAGCGTTTCACTGCAGTTACAACACCATGATACTGAAGGAAATTTGTATTAATCATGAATCAAATGAATAAAAAGTAACATCATCAGTGTTTTTAACAAGGTCGTTGACTGTGCTTGATATATTTTTGCTTGTTATTTGTTTAGGACACAAATGAAGGTCATGACAGAAGCAAACAACCACCCCCACCCCCTCCCCCGAAAAAAAATTAAGACAGACCTTTAGTTCGTTTTTCCATAAATTAATTGTTAATGTTGTGAAGAATATCTCTAAACATTGTTGTAATCAATGTAGCGACAGCCCATGGTTTTATAAAAAAAGGTGCCAAAACAAGATCCTTTAGTTCAAACTTGAAATGGGAAAAGTGGTGTATTTTGTAGAGAAATTTAAAAATTTCATATTATCTTTGCCTTTAAACAGATTCAAATACTGTATTGGCTGGCGACCCATTATCGTGAAGGACCAATAATCGTCATTTTGAATGACGCGATATAAAAAATGCGATTTTTAGTTTTCTTTGTGTGTAGAAAGATGACACACACTGAAAATCATTTAATGTCTGGATTATATAGATTAAGACGTGAAAATTATTCGTTATTTTGCGATATGTTACGGCTTTTTTTTTAAAGGGCTGTTTTTAATATAAAATTGATTATATATAAATCGATGGAACTGATATTAAACTGAACTGTTGGGTGTTAAAGATTAGTTAGATACCTGGAAACCCGACATTAAATACAAAGATTATAAAAAAATGAGAAAAGTCTTCATTTTTTCATTATAATGAATATGAAATCAATAACCTCTCACTAATCACGTGACACGTAAATGGCCTGTAATACCGAAGATTCTAGTTCCACTTGGAAACTGCTTGCAATAGCGATTATACACATTTCATATTTATTTCAGAAATGTTTAAGATTCTTGCACATTATCGCATGTGATATATATATATACTGCTTCGTTACAGGGGTAATATGCACTGGCTCGGGTTTTACAAACCTGCTGGTCAGAATACGTTCGAGTACCTGGATGGGGCTGACGAAGATCCCTACTTGACTTTCCGTGATGGTGACAGGACTAAACCCTCTGTTGAGAAGAAAAGTGAAGACTGTGCTGGTATAGCATACACAGACACCATCAGCGACATCTGGTGGGAAGACGAAAAGTGCAAAAACACAAACTACTACATTTGTATGAAGAGTACAGGTACTTACGTCATCATTTCAACTGGCTTGTCTTTTCCTTTCTTTTAACAGTCAGAGATAACCAGTAATAGTGACATTGTGCATATATATGAAAAAATATGAGCTTTAAAAGTTCCATCAAATATGTTCTTCAGAACGCTTTAATTATTGGTTATAAAAATCTTTTTTCATGTCTTCTAATTCAGTCGATATTGGCTTCTGTTAACCAAACTTTTTGAATTGGCATTACTAAAGGACGAAATAGACGATCGTACATTTATTCCTTAGGGATTCTTTCTGTGTTCATATCTTGTTTCTCTCTCCCATTGTTTATATTGAATTAACTTATTTATCATTTAGTTAAAGGTATCAGTAGTATTACAACTACAACTGTTCGAGCAAAAACATCAGCATCGACAGCGGAAACCTCAACAATGGCGAGGAAAATCACAACAACGACAGAAAATATAACAAAAATGAGCCAAATTAAGATCGGTACTTACAAATCAAAGAAGAGTCGCACAGTACCGCCTACCAGCGATCCGATATCCGTGATATCAGGGGTCAGTGCAATAGTAATCATTATTGGGGTTATTGTGTTCATCATTGGTGATGACGTCACAGGAATACTGTGTCAGATGAAGTTACTGTCCCCGAGAGAAAGGCTTCGGTACACACCCACTGTCAACAAAGATGAAACGTCACATACCATCACGTTCACACTAGAACGGGAAGAATCCCCCAAAACGATTGATGTACTGGTACGATTTACGAATCATTATTGCTCCGCGGTCAAACCGAATGGAAAACTAATGAAAACACACAAGTTGGATGCTGCTTATCTGGTTCAAAGCGGAACCGACATTGAACTTTGGGTGAAACACATGGCTTTTACTACAAGCAATAGCAAGTCGACATTTAAAGCAAGGAGATGTAATCTACCCTTTGAGCAAATTATTCTTGACCATGTGGCGAAACCACAATCTTCTGAAAAGTATACCCAATTAGGTTCTCCGTGTAGAACGCTCTATCAGACTGAAGGCGACATTGAAAAAGGTAAGGTTTCTACCGTAGAGAGAGGTGGTTCTCATTCTAGAGTGACTTCTTCCTGGAATAGGTGTCACGCTACTAGAGTCGATCTAGAGAGATATTCAACTGGTAACACCTACAGGCGAAATGAAATGAATAAAACACCTTTCGAGAATAAATACTTCCCTGGAAAAACTTATAACAAAGTACAGAAGTCAGACACCAAGAAATCAAGTAAAAGTGATAACTTTTTGTCATACTCAACATCGCGGGATAAATTGAACCCAGACCGAGAGTTCCAAAAACAGCCGGAAGTGCTTCAAAACACTCCGACAGCAACGTACATAGGATCAGTAAAGACCAGGCAAAAGCATCCACAGTCGGCCACTTATATTTGATCAGTTTATTAAACAAGGGAGAACTTGACAGAATCAGGAAGTGGCAAGGAATTAGTTTCATAGTTTACGTTATTGTTTTATTGTGAAGATCGATAGTACATGTTTACACACTTTAGTATACTACTGTTTTAAAAGGACCTTTGATCTTGCACGACCTTCTAATTTTGCTCTTCTTCTTTTGTGAGTTCTGTCCGCATGTTTTCTCAGAAACTTTCTTCCCATTACACCCGTTTAAATACTTAAAGAGCTATACAAACATCAATATGCAAAAGGACAGCAATACTGCTAATTACATATGTTTGTACAAATATTTGAAATGTAAAGTCAACATATACAGGTTTATTTGTTCTTTTTCATATACAAATAGATTGTTTATAGTACATTGTATTTATTTAATTTCAAAATTACTCAAGTATATACCAACGCCGATTATGAATGTTTTCGGCTTTACAAGTACAAGAATACGACACAGTAATTGAATTGTATCTTGTGTTTTCTAATTACAGTGCATAAATCCTTTGGGACATAACATACTGGGACCCAACCAGTAGTTGTGACGGAGCAGTAGTCGTGATTTTGTGCATATTCTGCTGTGCATCCAGATTTCCGAAAGTCTGGAGCTACTGGCGAATACTTCACGATGGTGTTGTTTTGTTGTGGAAATAATAAAAATAAGTTTCATGATATGCAAACAATTATTTTTCCCAAATCACCACTACTGTTCCTTCACAACTACTGGTAGAGTCCCAGTACCGTTCATTGATTTGGATGTATAACCCAAATCGCAACACCGCAATTAGTTGTTTAAAAGAACATGTGTACTTAAAAAAATGCGTTTTCTTCATACATTATACGTGTATAATCATATCAATATTTTCTCGGAATATTCCTACGTTAAAGGTGGATAAAGGGACTAGATTGTCTATTTTGTGTACACTGTTAGGAGTACTTCCTTGTCCAATATATTAAGTGCATGTGTGGTTATATGGCTTGTTATTGGTATTTATTTGTTAATTTCCTGAACACACATGGTTGTCACATTATAAGTCGATGTATACGGAAGTACATTCTTCATACACGCTTCTCGTCTATGAAAAAGAATGTCCGTCCGGTTTTTGTCTATGACTTAATAAGCCCAAAATATACGGAGAATAATGCTTATGATTTAATTCAGATAACTCAATCAGGTACTTATTATGCACAAACACGTAGTTTTGCACACCTTTACAATAAAAAAATCAGTTGTGGCGCATTGATATCTTATTCAATAATTCAGTTTGGTCAATGTCTGTGCCGCTTTTAACATAATCCAAAGTGAACTGAATGAAAAACAAAACACCTGTTTAACCATTTCCAAAATTCAGTCAAAAATGCCTAAAACACCTGCCATGATGATATCAACGACTGTTTACAAATACATAATATCAGGTTGTCGATTGTAACATTAGACGGTGGCGTTATTCTAACGGAGGCTGAAATAATTAATCCGGTCAATTAAGAAGTTAAATAAAAATAAGGCATGTGGTCCTGATGGCTTGTTAAAAGGAATACAGTACTAATTTTAAAGATATTTTGATGCCATGTTTTAATCTCTTGTTCAAAATACACTTACACATTTTCCGAATCCACCAAAGTCAATTATTTCATATCATATTGGTGATAATTAGATATTATTTATATGAGTAAACGACAATTATTGTTCAAATGGTGAGACTTGTTTATACTCTGTCGGCGGTGGTGCATCTTTAGATAACTGATGCCCAATTTGGTTTAAAAAATAATCATTCATAGACGCTATATTTGTTTTACAATCTTTAACTAATCGGAGTTGTAAATATCCGAAAAGATGATATTTTTAATGTCCATGTGTATTTTTGTATTCTATGGTATACTAATGTTATAGAATAATGCATATATATCCAACAGATAAGCCATTAGCCAACGAAACTTGAACTTGGATTCGATTCGGGGCCATTAGAAGGGCAGAGTTATCTTTCTTTGTGTCTAATAAAGTTCTGTGATATACAAGTGCTGGGTTTTTTCGTTTTGTTTTTTTGTTTTTTTTATATACAAGTGCTTGTTTTTTTATCAGATGTTCAGGAGTTTCCAAGGGATTGGAAATAAATTATCAGAAAGCAAAATAATGTACCAACGGAGATTTTCTTCTAATAAAGTGATTGACTCCATTAAGAATAATGACAAAGTAACAAAATATTTTATCAGATTATTATATTAGATATTGATGAAATTGATGAAACATGGCAGTGTTATTACATATCTCCTACACCTATTACTGATGATACTAAGCTTCAGAATTTCCAGTTTAAGGTATATTACATAATATTCTGTATACTAATGTTACATTAATAAAGCCTAAACTATCTACAGAAAGGTGTACTTTTGTGAAAATGGAAAGGAGATAATGTTGCATTTATTTTGGGATTGTTGTTGTTTCCTTTTGGTCCCCCTTTTTAAATTTGGTACAGATAAAATATGACCTTATGGTACCCTTAAATCCCCAATCAATTCTCTTTGGGGTAAAAGTTGGCAGATGGGAAGTCACAGACTGATGGTCAGATGGTATGACATCTACAAGGGTTGGTTATGAAATTTTCTCTACTCTTGTAAGCAAAGGGAGACAAATCCAAATTTTGCAATGAGTAAAAATAGAAACGAGAGGATAATGGATGTAATTCACTTAAGCATTGAAAACAAAATGTCTTTCATATTTTTATAAAAATAAAATAATATATGAAATTAAAAAATAGTGGCTTCAATGCTTATAATTAATTTTCCAGACTGCTTTATAAAATGAAATACGTTTACACGTACGATTCCATTGATTTTTTTCCAAGGGATTATTTTTTATCCAAATCGATACGCAACGTTAGGATATTAAGCAGAATATATTTTCTGCATAAAGATTTTCACAAGCTGGTATGGATCTATACGCACAGTTTATGCAAAAAGCTGTACTGTATACATGTATCCATCCTCGATATTCCAGGGGTATGCATCACTTACGTGATCGGAACCCATGGAGTATCGAGGATGACATGTACCTATCGATTGACATGTATCAAAATATCACATATTGTTATGTTACGTATTGCTGAATAAAAATACATATGAGAATAAAAAGAGTTTCATAAAGTATGCTTAAGTAGTTGAATGGTTAGTTTCTTCCGCTACTGACTTGTTCTGTTGAATTCTAGACGTTTCCGTAACAAGTCGGTTTCGGTTTCTATTTGTCACGAAACGACCGTACAATGTACCGAAACGACTTCATCTATGTTACCGAAACGACCTGATACCGTTCTGTTTGCGTTTGGGTTTTTGCATACATTTCCCTGCTTGTCTCCAAGTTGTTAGAATATTAATGTTTATTTTTACCAAGCTATTTTACAGATACCCAATAGCATCACCAACGTACAGGTATGTATTCGTTTACAGATTATACTTTGTATCGGTCTACTGTACATAGACATTCGCATTTGGAGAAGAAGTGTCATACATAAATAAATTATATACTTGTCGGCATTTTATTTAGGCTTTTGATTTTGGGACATTCATGATAGATCATCTTATGAATACACATGAAGGTTTTTTTTAAAGTAGGCTTTTAGACATCGCAATTCTTAATCTTGAAATCAAATTTGGTGGCAAGCACTTTTTTTCTTTCATTTTCTTATTAAAAATGGAGACATTTAAAAAGATATTCTTCTCCAATGTAAATATAAAAAAAATGCAAATGCGTTAATTTCTACAAAACCCAAAGTCTCTTTGCAAGCTGCTATTTTTAGTTTTTAATCCCAATAGTGCTACAGCATTTTTTTTTTTTTTTTTTTTTTTTATATAAAATATGAATATAACTTTCAAACTTATCTTTAATGCTCTATGTTAGAATTTCATCTTAAATCATCAATTCTACTCCAGATGTTAAGGTTATGGAAAACTTGGCAGACATCAGTCGTTCGAGTTTGAAATAAAAAGACGCATGAAAAGTTTTAGGACCAAATTAGCGGCAGTAAAAGAGTGTATAAAAAGTAACTTTTTTGTATAAAGTATAAACTGCATACTTAATAGCCATATTATAACATAACGTTGGCGGATTTTATTCTCGTGAACAAACAGTAGTGTAAAGAATATCAGAATAAATGTCTTGGTTCCCAATGTTTAAGGTGGGATTACTCCTGTCGGGAAAAAAAAAAACCCATTTGATATCAAAATGTGAAGATGTGAAATTTTGCATGTATTTTAATTGTGGACAGAGGATTCAGGGACTCGTTGAATTTACTGAGCGAGCTCGGTATTTGGTCCGAGATGCCCTCTTTTCTGCACAAAGGCCATGCACAGCATTCTGTGGAAGAAAGCAACACTTCACGCCTATAGCTAGTTACCAAATAAGATGGGGTCGTCGAGTCAGCGAATTAGGATAAAACATTGGCGCTTCATCTTAAAGATGCTCGATTCGATAATTGGCGCTTCCTTAAACCTTTAATTTTGCTCCGAACGCCGACCTGTCAGAGCATTGAAAATTTAATGGCGTGTTATTCATCAATAAGATTTATAACATTAATTGGTGTTTAATCTTGGTGCATGAGCAAAGATCAGTACTTGAATTTCATGGTAGGATATAGTGCCACAGATTTTTTCGGGATGCAATTAATTATTTTTTATATTTTCAGCTTGAAGTAAAATTAGAAGCTCAAACTTTTCAATGGTGGTAATGGTGTAAAGTAAGAAACTTTTATCACTGAAGAAAAATATGAAATCGTCTGCTCCTCATTTTGATAGTGAAAAAATACCAATTGTCAGCGGTGGAGCATCTTTAATCAGATATTGCCGACTGACCAGGTCCCGTTTATTGGCGACTTTGTCAGGGTTGTTGGTGCTATTTGTAACAAATACTTACTGGCACTTTGTACAGGATGTCCAGACACAGATGCAACACTAGGAGCAAAGATGTTGCATTTCGAAGAAATCGAAGAAAGGCAATGTTCTTCAGGAAAAGGTGGTGAAAGAAAAACTCGACTAAAGGACCGTTATTTGGAAACCCATTGATGCATTAGGCGCTGTTCTCGACTTTCACTAACTGGACGAGGAGCAGCTTCGAAACCTGACATTGGGTACGTTTACTAATTAAATATTGAAACATATTCAAAGGGAAATAATTATGTGCATCTGCAAGATGAACGCCAATAGGAAATGAAATGGTATTTTCTCTATTTTCTGACAACGTTAATTTCAAATATATCTCGTGATGTTACACAAAGTCAAATATATATGTGTTTAAATTTCGATTTCAGCTCAAATATTCAATTTCCTCGTCATTTATTGTACAGTCATTTAGTAACGTAACTGCATTTATCTGTTCAAAGGGGATTATCAATTGAAGTTGGCCAAGCTGTACAGCAGAGAGCACATTGACGAAGAAGGCGGCAGTTTCATATAGATAAGTGCTAAGATCCAAAGCAGACATACTTCATCCAGGTCGTATCAATTATGGATCGCATATTCAGAGGGACATATAGCATGTTGGTCCTGTAAATGTAAATCTGGATCGAGAGTAGTGGGTGCATGTGCACATATTTCTTCTGTTCTATGGTACCTTGGGTTCGCCAGACATCTCCATCTCTCATATGAACCTGGGAAAGACTGGAGTATGTACCTGATGGACGCAAAGAACATTCCACAGCCACAGCCAATAGATGAAAGTGATGACGACTCAGTTGAAGACTAACAAACATTTATAACATGTCACATGTACATATCCAACCTTGGTAGAAATTGATACCCACTTATCTGTTTGGATTAATGTACCACTGTTTTTTTTGTTTTTTTGTTGTTTTTTTTTGGAAAGGGTTAAATAAGATCTTTCTACATCTCTACCAAAGTAATTAATTATCTGTTAAATTGATTAATATGGATTCTTGACAAAGATAGTTGTCTATGATCAAGTTAAGTTAGTATCAAATCACCTGTCATTTTTATGTTGCTATAGAGTAACAACCGTTGCTAAGACGGATAATTGTAATGTAATATTTCTTTCTTTGTAGTAATATCAACGTATGTATGCAAGCTTATATATCCCTTCTATGATACATTTGTATAATTCATTAATAATCAGTTAATCATCGAGAAACACGCTTGATATTTACTAGTATTGTTGCTATGAGGGAATTCGGTCGCTATTAGAACAAATATACGTACCCGGCCTACTATACCTTTCGGCCGGGTACGAAATGGTCTCTATATGTCGTAGTGGAGCACTGCCTTAGAAAATCACTCGGGCACATTTTTCTATACTTTTTGGTAGGTTTCCAATTATTTTAAGCGTGTACATGCATTTATATATTATTTTTGTCCAAAAGAAACATAAAGACCATTCTTAATATCTACTTTACCACTCATAAGACGTCAAATTCATAATTTGTAAACTTGCCGTATAGTTTTCCTTCGAAAAGACCATCATATTTATATGTGAAAAAAATAATATCTCGCTGTGAATTTGATATTTCATACGGTTCAGTTTTATTGCCTAGTGGGTAAGTAATATCAAACAAGTAAGATAAAATGCATTCAGATGTTTTAATAATGGTTTGCACAAACATTTATTTGCTCCATTAGCAGTAATAGGTGCCATTTGTAGCTCTAAAGACGACACCATTATCGGTCTAAAAGTCTTTTGAGCTACAATATTGCAGCTAGGTTGCTATGTATATACATGTATACATACTATTTTTACTCAACATACATTTTATGAAACTGGATAATGCATTTAAGTCATTGATCTCATAATCAAGATATAAACAATGATTAAACTTTTGAATAATTTTCATAATTATGGTTGAACATCTGTCAAATTATAATAAATACTGGTAATATGACTGTTTAGTTGCAAAGGCCGTTGCTAGGCAACTATTTAATAAAACTATTTAACAAAGTGTTTTATGCAAATGTCATGAACTCTAGATAATATGGTATGAAAATTTAAAAAAAAAATCCATCGTGGGGCCAAAATTAGTCCTTAATGCACCTAGCCCTTTCATCGTCATATTCAACTTTTTTTTCCAAGGATTAACATTGTCCAGAATTTTAACATCGTTGATTGATCTTGCTTTTTTTCAGATTATATAAATACATGTGTGTGTTGGGTTGTTATTTACCTGTATCCGCAGATCACCATGGGATGTGTTATTTACACTAATCTCTCAAATTACCTCCAGCAGCGTACCTGTACCCCGCAGGGTGTGGGGGCGTTTTATTTACCTGTATTTCACAGGGGGTGGGGTGTGTACTTCACACCTCACAGCAGGGCGTGTTGTTTACCTGTACCATGCGTGTATGTGTAGTTGGTATCCGCATGGGGTATGCATAACGATTATGTATGAATAGATAAGTTTTCTGGAATATGTCACAATTCAATGTAAGAAACTCCATAAATTAAAATCTTTCTGTATATTTATTTATTTGAGGCTACTTTTGTCATTCTGTATATTATTTATTGAGGCTACTTGTTATATAAAGTATTCATCAACTGCGATATCAACCCCGAAATCGGCGGTGAAAAGCACGCCAGGTAAAACATAATTATTACTGGACTCAGTCCAGATACCTCTCGCGAGTCCAGTAACCTGTGTCAAATATAGTTCGAGGAAAACACTCTTAGATGTGACGTCATAATCACTTTTGACGTCGAGTCGTACCCAAATATAGCGTAACGGGAGTTTCCTAGTTCAGTGACGTCGGAATAATATATTGTGACGTCCATATTATAGTCTGCAACACATATGGCGGACGGCATTAAGTTTACTGCGATCAACGATGATCAACTGCGAACTTCAATTTATGGAAAACGTTCAAGAATGCCAGACGGGCAGTTGGTACAGCGATAAAATAATCCTGTTCTACTAGTCTAAAAACATTAGCAAGAAGCATTTGAATATTTACCATATATTACATGTAATGGATGAACTACTTTTGCAAAAAAAAATATTTGCAAATATCATCCTTTTTATTGTAGTAAAGTCTTTTTGAAAAGAGCCGGGTTAATATCCTGTAAATGTCATATAATAAATGAGCCTGGGCCAAGTTTCATGAATATTCCTTAATTCCTTAACTTAAAATTCTCTGTAGGGAAGCATTACAGACTTTAAGGAAGGTTCCTTAATTAACTTACGTCGTTTTACTTAACTTCTGTAGTGTTTTCCTATGGGAATTTTAAGCTAAGGAATTCCTTAAAGTTAAGAAATGTTCATAAAACTGGGCCCTGGTACAATATAATTATGAAACATTATAATTACCATTGAAGACATTCATTTCTACATTAATATAGGGGATTATTGGAGTTGTAATGAGTATGGACAATCATTTTAATAATGAAATATTAGAATTTCGTAATTTCAAGACGACCAAGCATTACAGACTTTAAGGAAGGCTCCTTAACTTACGTCGTTTTACTTAACTTCTGTAGTGTTTTCCTATGGGAATTTTAAGCTAAGGAATTCCTTAAAGTTAAGGAATGTTCATAAAACTGGGCCCTGGTACAATATAATTATAAAACACTGTAATTACCATTAAGACATTCATTTCTACATTAATATAGGGGATTATTGGAGTTGTATTGAGTATGGACAGTCATTTTAATAATGAAATATTAGAATTTCGTAATTTCAAGACGACCATTTTTCATGATTATTATATTAATTTGGATATATTTTTCCTTGGATTAAAACAATTTGGTGGAAAAACTTCTAATTTTATGTGTTTCCTCTTCAAAGTTATATATGTATAGATGTATGATAAATTTAAAGAAAAATCCTTACGGACGAAATCTATAAGAAATAAAAACAATAACGACTGACTAGTGAGCGCTTTCGCCCCATTCAAGGGAGCTCTTCAGACTAAACAAAATAAAAAATAGATGTAAAAAGAAAATTAAAAAAATAGATGTATCAGTTATATATGTATAGATGTATATGTATATATAATATTTTCAGTCGCTTTTTGATTCTTTGCGCCTTTACTGCATATATTTGATTTTTTTAAACTTTACTTTAAACATATTTTATAGTAACCAAAAGAACAAAAGAATTTTGCACAAGTTACACGGTTACAATGTACATTATAGACAGAAACCTAATACATATCTCTATGTATATATGTTGCTGTTATAGACAACAGAATATTGATAATGGTATAGACTGGAGATATGCATATTCACATATACTCAAAAATATACAATAAGTCAAATTCATATGAAAACGTGTTAAAATCTTTTATCTTTTGATAGGATTTATAATCAAACATTACCGACAAGAAAATCAGTTGTATCATCTCGTGTTATAATATAATTGCTGTATATGACAGGAAAAAATAACGAAAAAAATGGTTCAAATACATTTGTATACACAACTTGGCATTAAAAAATGTATCTAGAATTTTAAATAAATAAAGAATTAAGTAACTTGATGAAATATGAGAGTGTTTTCGTTGTCCGAGAAATAAGTTTAGTTTGTGCGATTGCTTGCATGAAAATAATCTCCACGTGGTGATCAATCATGATTATTTTAAGCCTCTCATAATCACGGCATTACATTTGATAATTTCCATTCTATTTCTGCATGATAGTTTTACATGCAGAAATAAAATGAAAATTATATACATGTAACATCGATTTATTTTCAATCAAAATATCTCGTAATCTATGAATGCAGGCTGTCAGTGTCGATATCTATTTAGATTATATTTTATTCATGAAAATTACAAATGAGAACTAGCTACCTTCAGTGAAATATAGGTGGAAAAAATCAGCATCTTGAAATAGCGCCAGAAACCTGCTGAACAATATTTCTCCTGTTTTTCCTTTTTAAAGAAAATATCTAGAAAACTATGCTTATATATTAGGAATATCATAGTTATTCAAATAATGCATATGATTGCATAATATCTCTTTCTGAGTGTTTCTTTCTCTGAACACAGGAAGAGGTTTCTTTTTTTTTCAGTTGTAGGTCTATTGCGTTTTGAGAAAATACACGTACACACGTGTGTATCTAAGAAAGGGGGCGTGTCCCTTTTTGTTGACATGTGGATCTGTCACTTCCCGAAACAGTAAATTAACGTACATAATATAATGTTTTTCGTTAGTAAATGAATTAAGGCTTTTGTATTAAGTTTTGATGATTTATCTGAACTAATAAACTATGTTCAAACCCTGAAACGGAAATATTTTATCATGCCAGAATGTGTTTTGACAGATCTCGTGACGATACTAGGCTAACGTTTAGTACGATACCCCACGAGAACTGGGCGCAGTGAAAAATGGCGATGAACTACGACAACCTGAATGGAGGTGATATGGACACTTCTGACTCAAGGAAACGGCCATTGGACACAGAAGTAGAAAATGGGGTCCCTAAACGATCTAACCAGGGAGGAGGTTAGGGCACATGTTCATTATTCTATTTCTTTCAGTGATTTTTCTGCATCCACTGTGGTTTATTTCCATTCAATATGGCGGCCTGTCAAACTCGAGCCGGGCCAATGTTTAGCAAGGGTAGATTTTTTTTGGAATTTCAATGCCATTGGTATGTTTGGACAGCAATTTGTGATGAACTACTAGTTTGTGCACCTTTTTAATACATAGTTTGAATTTCAGTTGGTTTCTATGGAATTAGTGTATTTGTTTTGCTCGTGAACACATGACGATCCAGAGGAACAGAATTGATTCCGAGTAGAGGCATTGCATGTTGCAACATGTGCCAACTGTAGGTATTATACGTACAATCCGGGCTCCCGGTGAACACACAAATAGGTCTTCAGTTTGACTAGAGACCAGAATAGGTCTAAACAGCTCTGTGAAACAGGCAACCGAACAGCGGGCAGGAACCTACAGAAGGAGAGAACGATCGGAGGACATTTTGATTTTAGCAGACAACATTTCGTCACTTCAGTGAAATGACCTTACTCGACCTGACCGGACCGAGCGGTCTAAATAGGGTTGAAGAACATATGAGTGATTCTCAAGAGTTTATGAATTTTAACGTGTGGAGAGGTATAAATTAACTTAACGATTTTGACTATTTATCATCACTTGCCAACCAATGTTAGATTTCTCGGCATGGCTGTCGGCTATCTGCAGCATACTGAATCAGTTACGGTAGTACACGTGTCAGACAGCTTTCATTTGGGAGAATCTGTCTTATGAAAAGTTTATTACATATATGGTTATTTCTTGAATGTAGGAATCTGATATTTTATTTTCAATATAACATAAACACTTCAACATTAGATAGTGATTTATGCATTTGACTTGGCCTGTTACTGCTAGTGCACATGTGTATATGTGTGTGTGTGTACTTGGATACATGGCCAAGGGTAGAACAGCTGTGCCCATGTTTGGTAGTTGGAGTATGTGTAGAATATTCCTGGAATGTTTGCCATTTATTTACACATTTCTGTTTCTGTTCATAAGTTCAGATTACTTTTGAGTTCTAGACAATTTGCAGAGAATTTAAAGAACTAGATAGGATAAACATCTCAGGTAGAAGTCTGTCTGAAGCTTAGTGCGTGCACACATATGACCTCTATACCAGCAAGCTGGGGCTGATGCACAGCTGATGGTTTCCGTAGGTTAATAACATCACTATAGTCAGTATTATTATATGAGCACGGTTCTGAGGTTTTTGTTACTATTGATGATAATTATATATAAACAGGTATATGTTTGTGGTGGATGTTTCTGTGGGTACAAAGTTACTACAACACACATACTCAGACTTGGATAATATTCTGTGGTGTAAAATAATAACATTCTAATCAATAGCTGAATTTATACTTTATATCACTGACTGATGAATACTGCACTTGTATATTTTTGATACAATTCAGACATAGAATTATTGATGTGATGGAATTGTATATATATATATATATATACATGCTACCATGAGGATGATATGTGTGATATAAGATGTTTGATACAACACTGATGTAGTTGTTATATATATTAAGCATGTGTGTGGCACGACAGTAATATGTATGACACAAGTTACACACATACATTACATTTTAACCTGTAACTGCTACATATACTGCTTACTACTACAGGTTAAACCTAATATTATCCATCAAATATTGCCAACACTACTTGAAACTAAATCCTGATTTCTAACTTACATTAAGTGTAAATTGATCATTTCATATTTGGCAAAAGTGAATATATCATATACTGTAGTGTCCTAAAATACATTGGCATTCACTACATATAACACATCAAATTCAGGCAGATAACTTTCACTTAAGCATTAAACTATCTTTCTATGACATCTATGGTATAGATGCCAGAGCTTTGCAGACAACCTTCATAATGCGCGCTAGTGCATTATGAGATGATTGTCTGCAAAGCTCTTGCGTCTATTTAGACCATAGAAGCCATAGGAAGATAGTTAATGCTTATATTTACATTATCAACTCATTTTGAGGTCTCCGCATCAAGACTGTTTAAGCTAGACCTGGAAAACCGTTAATCAACGTCGATTTAATCCACAAAAATGGAACAGCCATTTTGACGGTGATTAGTTGACCTCACTACGTCAACATTAGTGACATCATAATGGTCACAATTTGGGTGTCAGTTATTACGTCATATACTTTACTTTGCCTTGGTTAGTTTATAAAGTAGAAGTGACTAGTAAATGTAAATATTTCAGTGTAACATGACACGCACATCATCCAACTTATGTGTGTGTACCCTTGATACTCCAGGGTTACTACCACTGTCGTCATATCCACCCCTAGAAATTGTCATAGCAAAACTAAAGGCAGTTCAGGAGAGAAAAAATCTGACCAATCACAGGCCTGCAGAGACTTCATTTAAAAATTACAGATACAGTGAAGTCCAACTTCAAAGCCACACAGTCCACCGCAGTGTACCTTATTCAATTATTTGATGTACATCAAAGGACCAAACTACCTGTCTATCTATTTTTACACGCAAAGCCTTCAGTTTTGCTATGGTATATTTCTGTGGTGAATATAACGACAGTGATAGTAACCCCTGCAATGTTGAGGATGGGTGGGGTACAACTTGCACTCGTTTTATACCTAAAACTATGTGGTAATTACACTTAAGTGTAACATACACAAGTACATGTTAAATAAAGCATAAAAATACACATTTGTATATTAATGTACAGATAATATATTACAAACATATATGCATATGAAAAATGCATGTGTGTGACAGATATTTTGATTTAACATGATGAACACATAACTTATTGGACACATGTGAGTCAACATGCACTCATATGTGAGTCAACATGCACTTCTGTTGTCTTGACACACATCATCAGCATAATATACACATCAGACTTGTGTTTGAAACAACCTACATATGGTATGAAATGCAAAGAACTTTTGTGTGTATGTTATATTCAACATAACTTAAGTGTTATATATCACACATGTGCATGCTTTTACTGTGTGTAGGTTGTTTTGCACATATGTTGTAAGACACATTGCACCATTACACATGTACATGTGATAGAAAATGTGAGATTTAACACAATAAGCATATGCATATATTAAATGTATGTGAGTGTGATACATGTGTTAGCAGCCTATGCCCCTTTATTATATGCAACATGCACATTTGACCAAAGTCACTAAAGTATACATACATGATGCACATAAGACATTAAAGGTATGAGGATGCAGATTTGCTGATGCAGTGAATCCTTGAGTTTGAATCACAAGTAGAGTAGATGCCAGGTACTAACCATCTGTAGGACTGTGGTTTTTCTACAGGTACTCCTGCTTTTCTGTACCTCCTAAACCTGACAACTCCTAAACGAACCTAGCTATTGATAGGACTGACATAAAACAAAAAAATCAATGCAGCATTGTACAGGATTGTAAAGTGGTGCATTGATGCATTGTCTAATCCAGAACGAATATTCATACCCCGTCTTCACATCCAGCAGGTTTTCATTTCCTTTCCATTCTTGATACTGATGCAAACCCCAATGTGATTCACACCAGGCAGTTTATAAGGTCCGTAAATATATATATTTTCAGATAATATCTATGTGTAAATGTATTGTCTTGGCAACAATGATCAATATTTAATTCAGAAGCCTAACAATTCTAAATGTTTCCTCAATTATCAAAAGTTGTAAATTCCAAGATAAACACATATATGTAAATCTGTTCAAATACACATCGAATGTAACGAAGATTAGTTTTAGTGAAGTTATAGAAGCTTAACATTCCCTTACATTGGATCCTTATGACAGGGGATTGCATGTCTCTATTTTCTTTATTTTACCCATCCACTCGGCACCCACCAAACAAAGTTAGGGTGGGCCGGGGGTTTACTGGATTCGGGCTGTCCTTCTGTCTGTCTGTAGACACAACTTTGTCTGGCAAACTCCTCCTAAACGTCTTGCCTATGGTGAAAGTTGCAAAGGTGACACTGGTGTTAGGTTAGTTTTCCTACAACGTAAGTGGCATCAAACTTTAGAGCTTTGCTTATTAGATCTGTTCTTTAGTCAGTCCAAACTTAACCACTCAACTTTACTTGGAATATAGTTAGACTAAAGAGGCCATCAGCAGCACCTCAACACATCCATGTGCTTCAGGATTTATTCCTGCAGGCATTGGGTTTAGGATGCTACACCACACAGACTTTTAAAGGTTTGAGTTTAGTTCAGTTTCTCAAGATCTCCAAACTTGGAAAATAGTCATAGGATATGACTAGCATCTTAACAGATCAATGTCAAGAGGGATTCAAGTTACTGTAAAAGGTTTATGTTTAGATTTGTTTCTCAAAAACTATCTGTTGGACATTCATCAAAAATGAATAGAAGACCTCATCAATGCTTCAGCACAACCATGCCATTCAGGGTTAGACCCGGTGTGTTAATGTAGGATTCAGACTGAAATATTTAACCACGTAGACATTAGCAAAAAAAAAGTTTGCATTTAAATTAAATTTTGATATAGTCTGATGTATACCCAACTTGCAGTATAGTTAATTACTCGACATCATTATTAAGACCAATTTATCCAAATTGTCATGCATCCAGGGTCTTTTGAATTTTCTTGTTTCTGCAGTCAATATCCGAGATCATAGAAATGACGTCACTTCAGTGAATATGACATCACATTTTGTGGGGTTGAATGACAATATAATCACAGATAGGTTTAAGTTTGGGGTCATTTTAGAAAAAGTTTCGTCTGGACAGTTGCATGTTAGATATGTAACTCTTGTTCAAGTTGTGTGTAACCTTGAACTGGTATAACTTAGAGAATCTGTTTTATTGGGTAACCAGAGGGAACTGATAGCTGTGTAGTTAGCAGAAAGCCCCAATTTCTCGAAACAAACTTAAGTTAAAAACTGACTTATGTAAAAAAAAAAAATTCATATAAGTTATATACGGAGAAAATCTTAAGTCTGCACTTTTGTTTCGAGTAATTGGAGCATGGTAGTTTTGTAAGGTACATGTATCTGAAAATTTTACCACTTTGCCTTCCTCTGGCATCCAGTTGACCCTTGACTTTTAGCAGATTCAGAAGTCAAATCACAATTTCTCAGAAATCTGAAGTCAAAACCAATGACAGACACATGCTTCAAACTCCAGAGTCAAATCCGATTTTTGGGAGTCAATAACACTCTCAAGGGTCTTCTGGATGCCCTGCTCCATTTTTGAGTCATTGTGGATTGATGATTCAGATGTACAGACATTCAGCCATGTTACTTGATCCTTCATCTCTTTGCTGCCTTAATGGGCATTGGTTATAGGTACTAACTGTAGGTTGGTGTTTTTGTTCTGGGTACTGCAGCTTTTATTTGTCTAATGATGATACTTTCATTAAATCATTTATAACTTTTGCTTACAGTTAGAGAGTGATTTGGAAGTTTTAGCCACATCAGTTTTTGCTTATGTACAGTTAGAGTGTTTTGGAAGTTTTAGCCACATCAGTTTTTGCTTATATGTACCGTTAGAGCGTGATTTGGAAGTTTTAGCCACATCTTAGCCCACCATCAACAGATGCGTTCAATATGTGAGGTGTCCCCTAGGGTTAACAATTCCCTCTCAGAAAGTACTGAAGGGATCTGTCTCACATTTCATATGTAGGTGCCCTAGGGCCCTTTTGTGCATATTGCATTTTGGGACAATCGGTCAACAAGATGGCCGCCAGGCAGCCATCTTGGATTTTGATACTTAAAGTTTGTTATCGCTATTTCTCAGAAAGTACTGAAGGGATCTGTCTCAAATTTCATATGTAGGTTCCCCTAGGGCCCTAGTTGTGCATAGTGCATTTTGGGACCAATCGGTCGACAAGATGGCTGCCAGGCAGGTTTTGGGACCGATCGGTCAACAAAATGGCCGCCAGGCAGCCATCTTGGATTTTGATAGTTAAAGATTGTTATCGCTATATCTCAGAAAGTACTGAAGGAATCTTTCTCAAATTCCATATGTAGGTTCCCCTAGGGCTTTAGTTATGCATAATGCGTTTTTGGATCGATCGGTCAACAAAATGGCGGTCAGGCAGCCATCCTGGATTTTGATAGTTAAAGATTGTTATCGCTATTTCTCAGAAAGTACTTAAGGGATCTTTCTCAAATTTCATATGTAGTATGTTTGCAAAAGTTTGAAAAACAGAGAAAAGATCCCTCTTTCCAGTGTCAGACATGGATCATTCTTTGGTGGGCGCCAAGATCCCTCTGGGATCTCTTGTTGCTTATATGTACAGTTAGAGCGTGATTTGGAAGTTTTAGCCTTCTCATGATCAGTGTTTAGTATTTTTTGACCGTCAGTTGCTGCAGGGAATATTGATGCACACCTACCTTACACGATTGGAAAATCTAATCTCTTTGAAGAATATGTTTTACTGTTAGCTCTGTACTGGTATTTATTGGCTTGTATAGGTGTTTTTTGTCCTTTGACAATTTGTATCAGCAACTGTACGTGTATATATATATACTGCATACATGAAAATGGCCATATTGTATTGTTTGAGCTTGCATGCTTGAGCTTGCATGCTGTGCAATCCCTTGTCAGAATTCCGTCATTAATCAGCAAATTTATTATATATATAATTATAACACTGCTTTTGGAAAATAATCTTCTGTTGTCCATGGCAACAGTTTGTTGGCTTGAGTGTGTGCCATCTCATCCCAGGTGTTATACAAGAAATATTCTACATTATTACTCAAAGCCTCAAACTAAGCATTCATTCCAGAAATTTCTCTTTTGATGCAAAGCTTCTGATAGTTTTGATATGTATACCAGTACTGTTTGTTTTACACAGTTTTACTATAGGTACATGGAAGAATATCTTATGGATAAGTATTCATCCTGTTTGTTTTTTGTTAAATTGACTTTAACATTAAATGCTACAAAGCAGGTTAAGCAAGATATATAATTAAGCTTAATTCTTGTATAGCCCTCACGTTATAATTGTTATTGCATCGTATCGTGTCCCTACTTTAGAGGTGAGAGCGTTCATATTTTGCCACTCTTTCAGTGATAGTTGGATGGTACCTAGGACCTAGGTGCGTTGGTGGGGGGTAGAAGGTCGATGGGAGTGGGGATGTGGGGGGGGTGGGGTTATTAAGTCTAAAAGTGATGGTACTTTGTGTTACAGACGTTTTTTAATGTTTATACATGAGTTTTGATGACAAACCAGTAACAGCCCCTGATGTGTTGTTTGCTATAGCTGTAGGGATATTGAGGTGACATAGCTACTGGGATGTGGTTGACAATTGAGATACACAAAATGGAGGGCTGATCAAAGTTCCACATAGACATGCCTTACCTGTAGGGTCAAGTGAGGTCATACAATACATAGCCTTAATGACATCGTCAACGAGTAGACACCCAGTCCCTTGGGCGCATCTATATATATATATAAAGTTTCGACCTTCACCAAGGTCCTCTTTATGCAACAAAGTTTTTAATATACAGATTTTATAACTTTTGTTCTACGCTACAGTATAATAATACTGTCGTTAAGTGTTTCAAGCTGAACTATGCATCATTAATTTGTTTGGATGTTTTACTTGTATAAAATTGTATTGTGATAAACGACCATCATTACACTATCTTGTGGCCACATTATATATATAGGGGAAATGATACCAAGTGCATTGCCAAAAGTGAAGAAATATAGACTTTAATCTAGACACGAAAAATACTTAGCTTTCAGAACCTGGTGTCCCGCTCCATTAAACTACCAAAGTATAATGTACAAAAAGTACATAGAAATGAAATTCTTGAAACTGAAACAATGTCCCTTTACATTCAACAGAACATTTCAGCCATTACTTTCTGAGTAAGAGCTGTGTAGAACAATGGTGGTCTCTAGAAAGTACAATATTGTATGTGTTCACAGAAGCGTACGTGTTAAAGGTGTATAACATGCACACATATAGCACCTGTATACTAGAATGTACATTTATCACCCTCCACACTGACATGGCAACCCTCGCTGGCCTGGACAACTGCAAGTATATGTCACAGAACTAGTGATGGAACATGCGACCTGGCTCACACAAATTTACTTTTATTAGGATTGTTTCATTAAATTTATACAAAAACAAAAAATAACTATAAATGATCTCATTCACTCAAAGTTGCTTTCAAACGGCTTTATGTGTTTTGTTGATTCCAATGCTTATACTAATAAAGGTCCCGCTGACCTCTAGTAAACAAAATTTGAAATTTATTTACAAATTGGTGGCAGCGATAAGCCAGCATGTGGATTTGTGTTTTCAAAGCAATACTTCAATAGATGTTTGTAAATACTGTGACAAGTTTTCAATTAATAGACATTAAAAAAAAAACCTTGTGAAATTAATTATCATGCAAATTACCGACTTATAGACTACAGATATGAACATCATTTATTTACAATATATTCCAATGTCACCCTTTAGATTAAAGACTAAAGAGCTCTTTCATAAGTTTATCTGAAAGTATTTTGTCCCTAGATCTGTCTGACTGTCATCGTTTTTTTGTACAAATCTATTTTTCATCTATTAACCCAATCTGATTAAAATTATATCTGTTCATGGTTTGTTTCATTTTGTTACTACCATTGTCTGAACATCTGAAAGTATTTTGGGGTCACTTTCAGGTGACCGTTTGATTAGCCGTTGGATTGAATACTGCTATATATGTAATGATAAGATCTGAGAATAAACGATCGAACCTGCCTAATGACAATGATTTGCATACGACATCCAACTTTTCAGAAACAATCTCTTTGACATAATAGATAATGTACTAAACCATTATTGTTGAGGTACTATTCCTTTACCTGAGGTCAAAAAATGGACAACAAGGAACCGCAAAGAAACTTGGGAGAGATTTTACAACAATATGGCAACGTTCAGTGATGGTTCAGATGTTTTGTCGTTCATACCATGGAAATCACACAAACTAAATAATCTTTGTTTCTTGTGGCAGAACTTTGCATGTAAACGCAATGTATGCCATTTTGTTAAGAACTCACTGAAGTCGAGTTCAAAACAGTGCTTCTGATTGCACTGAACATGATACTTATCACAGTACAAGTTCAGTATAGTGCTTAGTAAACGAAGGCATGAACAGATGAATTTAATCAGATTGCTATTTACCCATAAGCCAATAATAGGTTTATATCGCGATGGTTGTGGTACGCTTGTCAGGAGATTCTTCTATCCGATATATCATTGCCTTTAATATTATGTGGAGCATTGTAATGGCAACACAAATATCAAAGTATTCTTTTTAAATGAACATTGATGTTCGTTTATTAAATTCAGAGTTAAATTTGCCATACCTGGTATAATGGCAAATAGCTTTCATCAAGTTTGATGGCAGTTCTGCAGGGTTTTAATCCAAAATGGCTGACAATTCTTGTAAATTTTGTTCCACTTTTCGTTCTCATATATAGAATAAGGCTGATATGATCACATCTATTATTGAGATACTTAATTATGAGTTGATCCATTTGTAACAGTGCAGATAGAATTGGATTATGATTAGGGGAGGGGTACATTTTATTTTACATGGATTCTGAAAATCTGACAAAGGATGATAGAGAATGTGTATAAAACATTAATTGACATTCAGAAGATTTAACAAATGAGAGATTGTTTTCTGTAGGAAAAGATGCACATCGCAGTGTTGATGGAATTCTTATAAGGCCAAAAAATATGTCTGTTTAGGGTTACCTGACCGACCCTTATTTTTTTTTTTTTCCACTTTTCTACCAAAAAAAATAAAAAGTTGGGATTTTGATCTCAGACTCCGGTTCAAGCCATCATTTTAGAGTGAAAGACACTAAAAAAAAATTTTTTTTAAATCCCCCCGACCGACCGACCCCGACCGACAAATTTTTTTTTTTGGCTTAACTTACCTTTATGTCTATAATAAAGTTTTACAATCATGACCCTGATCATGATGATGAAGAAAAAAGGTTATTATTAAACTGGTGTAAAACAAGTTTCTAGTTGAATATTTATATAAATGTGGTGCATCTCTACATGTGGCTAGGTTATAGGGACTGTCTATCAAGTGTTGGCATTGTTCTGAATATTCACTTGAGGACAATTCCTATAGTTGATCAGTCTCTGGTTCAATATTTGTCTCACTGAAGGATATTTGTGCTCCAGATTTAACACTCTGGATAATAATCTATAGGTATTCCAATATTCTGTTGTTGTACAGTATCTATAAACTTTATCATGCTCAGGTAACATATATACTGTATTTGATGGAATAAGTGCCCAGGTTTCTTAAAATATTGTGATGGGGAACTTATAGGATCAATTTTGATATTTCACAAAAGCCATAATCAATTTGCAAAAGAACTCAAATGAAGACATTACTGTAAAAGCTTATTTACCTGAAAATTGGGCACGTTCAGCTTATACTCCAGGAAATATGATGTACGGTTTCCATATTGAGGAGGGTTACTTATAGTGATGGGGGTGCTTACTGGGTGAAATATCATGCATTTTATACATTTTCCTTAACAACCTGTCCAGTCGCTTGACCTTCCACTCTATCATATCATGAATTGATCTTGATTATAATATATAGGTTTGTTGGTTTGCTGAGAAACCGAGCTAGGTCATATTGGTTATTAAAAATCAGGTGATCAACAATCCTAGAAATTGAATTTATTTATCTTTGTTTTTCTCCCACATTTGGAATCTTGACTAACTTTACGATCTCTGGAAGAGAATTAAAGGTGTAGAATCTAGAAAAAGCATAGCATACATTATTTTATTGGTAGACAACATTTAATAAATAACATATGTGACTTGTAACTGTGGATATATACTGATTTGATTGTTCATTTTCTTTCAATGTTTGTTATTTTATTCAATCTGTTATTGTCAGTCATTACAAAGCATTACAATATTTTTTCCTGTGAAATGATTTTTATTAACTCAAGTTTTTATCATTATTATTCTGTTTGTCATTTATCAAACTAGTACTGCCACGACAAATGTAGAAATGTCATTAAATGAGGCCAAATAAACAAAAATGTCAACGCTATATAACAGTGCTATATAAATAATTTCTGATGAGCACAACATTGCTTATACAAAGGTTTATATTCCCAGTTATGTTGGAAACATGAATTTAGCCACGATCATGATCAGTTGTGATAAATTTGATTGATTTATGACCAGTGGAATCTGTTAGCCATCTTAAAGATATGAAAACCGGTAAGATTTCATTATTAAGTTGATGTGCATTTATAACAGATTGAAACTTTATTGAAAAGTGGGAATTTTGAAGTGAAATGATATACTTTGTCGTGGCCTTACGATTCCTCATTGATCCTCATGGTGATTTGTCCTTGCTTTCCTACATCATCGCCACATCATTATCCTTCTTTTGTAGGAACACCCGACCAGCTCCAGCATATGATGACGGACGACTCGAATGGCGACACCACTCTCGGTATTTATTTCATCTTCTTTTCTCATCAATATATATACATTATGTTTGTGATTTTCCTATTTTCTGAAAAATCAAAGTAGAATTTCGTACAGCTCTTTATCATTTACGATATACCCTTTGTTTTGGAAAACAGTCAAACATATTTTAATAAAGAATCTAACATATTTTAATCCGAATTTAGCTACATTTGTAAACGTTAGAGGAAAAAACTAGGTCAATCTTACCTTAAAACCCAGCTAGTAAAGTTTCCTTTGTTGTATATGACCATTATATTACATAATGGACACCTAGGAGTCCATTATGTAACTCACTGTCCATTATTATAGGGCCCCTGTCCATTATTCTCCAAAATAATGGACAGTCTATTTTGAACAAAGGAAAAAAAAACGCTGCTGTATGGAAAACTAAACATGTTTATTTGACTATCCAAAATTTTACATTTAAGTTCACTCCTCCATCGAAATTATTACTTCCCCTTCCTAGCTGTTACTGTTCTGAAAATTAAAAAAAAACATAATTAGATTCTTGCATTATTATTTGTTACATCTTTTTAAAACTTGTAATTGACGAGGAATAGGAACTCTAGATTCTTGACTGAGGTGGGATAATATGCAGTCTTTTAGATCAGATATCTCACAACCCTTATAACATATAATCTGATGATTATGGTTAAACATAATATACTTAAGAGCGAAACCTGTCTAATCTGACACCTGCTTTCCCTATCCTATCTGTAACTGTTCCGTATTCAACAATACTGAATAGCAACAATAGTATACAACAGTATCTGACTTTCCTACACCCTGAATAATCTGACCAAACACCCACGTGGTGTCGGATTAGACAGGTTTCATTGTATTCCAGTGCAATGCTATCATAGCAATCAGATATGGGTTTTTTTTTATCATATCTATAACATGCGTATGGTAGATTTTTTTTAGGAAAAACAGTTATGTTTAAATTGTAGCGAAAACTCACCTTGCTTGTATGTATTTGATGTAAAGTTAGACAATGCACCTGTCCTTGTGCGAATAAATAGGTCACTTCAAACAGGCAAACAATCTGAATCACAGCTGCGTACATCCCTACATGTAAATGATGGCCGAGTAAGGAAAATATCACTATCCGACATGTTCAAAAACACTGTTGTACCTCCAAAGGTGTAAAACTAAATGACTGTGCATGCATCTCAACATTGTTGGTCCATTATTTGTCACAGGTGAGTGAACACCTGTGCAATTCCTGAAATGGGATGTCCCATTTCTCAAACAGGGTACGCAAGGCAGTGAGTAGTGGTATGATGGGTTTTAAGTAGGATAAATTCCTCAAACTGTCCATTATTAGAGAGAATGGATTGTACCTCGCCCTGCGGGCTCGGTACTATCCATTCTCTCTAATAATGGACAGGTTTTCGGAAATTATCCATTACATATTTGACCCAGTAAACGCTCGTGACCCTATAAGTGCCCGTCCCCTTTAAAGGCCTTGTTTAAATTGGCCAGGCACAAGACCAAAACTATCAAAACTTTATAGGTTTGAAATCATTTAGTCTTATGAAGCACCTTTTCAAGTTTTCAAACACCTTGGCACTTATTGGGTCGAATACAGTAGGTCATAAATAACTTAAAAGATACAAAAACAATGCACATTTACAATTTTTAATAAGCATCTCAAGTTTAAAGATCTACATTTATGTCATGTTCAACTTCATTGATTCAGTATCGAAAGTTGTTAATAGGAAAATCACATCATTCCCAGTACATCTATCACTCAAAACTTCCTGCAAACATTCAATGCTCCAATTTAATATCAACCACTGAAGTCATCGCATCATTATCATATTGTAATAAGCTTTCATCATTCGGTGACATTTTCTAAATTCTTCAAAATTACTTTCGTTCTCCTCTGAACATGTGTAATGAACAGGCTTTTTTGTCATGTCAACACTCACTGTGAACACAACCTTTGGTGAATTGGAGTTGACTTTCAAATTTTGAAAATAGTTGTATCATTGGAGCAATTTAGATTTTGTTTTGAGCGACGGTGATGTTTTGGGTCAGTTTGTTCCACAAATTGTCAGTTGTGTCTGTAATTAACTTAGATTTAGACGTTTAGTTTTGTCAGTGTTCAGCATTAACATGTGTTGCATATTGTGTGCTCTAGAAATGAATGGTGTACGAGAACTTGTTATACATATCAATTAACTGACTAAATGGACTTATCCTATATTAAGAAATTAGATATAGTCACACAAATTAATTTAGAGGGGCTTTTTTCTGCGATTTTTTTTTTTTTAATAAATTTTGTCAAAACAGTGAGGATAATTATTCAGTTATCATGCACTGTTGAAAACTCCAGATTTAGACATGATAGGACAGCGTTGGGATTGTGAAGTTCTGTACATTTATATAATAAGAAGCTGCTATTTTGATGCTTTACACATGTATGGCATGGAGTTCCTCAAATTCATGTTACTTTTTACCTGTGTCATGCACTTAGTATTCAAGTCCATCATCAATGTAGCTGAACCACCTATAGGTGTCTTCTGGACCAATAATTCGCATATCATTATGTTATGTAATGATAATTAATTAAATGGCATTGAATTATTTTGTTTCATTCAATCATGATAGATGTAATCATCTAGTTATGATATAAAATGATAAAAAATTTATACACACTGAGGACAGTTTTATTACAGAGAAATTCCATTTTATGTTATATGTATTTTGTTGGAATTTTTAGGACACACATCAACAAACATTGATTATTGCATGTCTTTTTGTAGCATTTTCAGTACTATGAGAAATACAGTATAGGACTTGAGTTGGTGGTTAAAAAACTATACATGCAAAAAACCCAAGTCCTTTGTGTTAGATCAGAGAAGCATGCAGTGACGTAGTCTGTATTAGTTACATAGCGTTATATATATAAACTGCATTGCTGATTTCCATGTAAAAAAAATCGCTGCTTATATACAACAGGAAATGCAGTGCTTATTTATTAAGATGTCAATTAAGAATTTATATTTTCACTGAAAGAAAATTAGGGGCTGAAGTTAGGGGGCTGGGGGTTCTGGACTCAGCTTGTCTGTCTGTCTGTCTGTCTGTTGAAAAATGTTGTCTGGACAACTCCTCCTAATCTACTGGATCAATTTCAATAATACCTGGCAGTGATGTTGAGGACCCAGTGTAGATGTGCATGAAAGTTTTCTTTTGCAGAAATAATTTCTTTGTTTGGTAACCAGGTCTCTATATTCATGTTTAGTAAAATTGTCAATAAATCATTAGCTTTTGGATCAATTTTGTTCAAACTTGGTCACTTGGTGTAACATATGGTTGCCTGTAACTCAACACGCCACATGCTTCTATAAGGTGTTACCATGGAGACAGAATATGATTAATGGAGAAACATGATGGTCATGATCACAAATAAGGGGGTATTAGTTTGCCATGCAGGTGCACCAGATAGATCAATCCTGTTGGTTTCATTAGTTTGCCTAGTTTAAAGATGCTCCACCGCTGACAAATGGTATTTTTTCACTATCAAAAACGGGAACAGACAATTTAGTATTTTTCTTCAGTTGCAAAAGTTACTTACTTTACACCATTACTACCATTGAAAAGATTGAGCTTCTAATTTTAATTCAAGTTGAAAATGTGAAAAATAATGAATTTCATCCCCAAAAAAAATCTGTGGTACTATATCCTATATGGAATGAAGTACTGATTTTGTGCATGCACCACAGGCGAAATGAATTATTTCATTTTATTTTTTTGTGTTAATTAGGCATATATACACGATTAAACACCAATCATTGGTCAAATGATGAATTGTTAGTTGGTATATCTCTTAAGGATATATATCTGAGTCCTGGGTATTGGAGATAGTGTGATGTGGTAATATCTAGACGTTCAATGGCAGGTCCTAATTTTCATAAGGGGTCAAGATAATCACCACATGTCTTCAGAGGAATTGTGTGTGATAAAAAATCCTTCATTCACAATATGCAGTAGAGACATTGCCCAATATTAACCTAGACAGTTGAGGATCCTGAATAACTCTACCCCCAGCAAGTTATATTTCTTGATAAGAACAGATAGTATGCTAGCCACCAGCTACTACATACTTCGGGATGGCTTTTCAGTTTTCAGAGAGAAAATTTCTATAAAGGTTATGATGTATTATAGGATATTTCTTTTAGAGACATCAGCCATTTCATAGATGAGCCCCTATATTTATAGTGAAATACATTGTAGTCATGATTACGGTTTGTGTGCTATATGGATTATTCCTAAAGAGGTTGCTATGTTTTAGATGAACCCTACAGGGGTTTGTTTGGGCAGCTAACTGGCCTGATATTGTCTTAGATCATCAGAGCTGCATGAGGACAAACAGCAGCACCATGTGGTCTTCACATGTCCAGCTCCTGTAGATGGGGAAGGACTGGATGGCATGGAGGGGGGAGTGACTGGATATAGAGAGATGGGGTATAATGACTGGCATGGGGGGGGGAGGACATGACCTGGTAATAACTGGCATGGAGGGGGGGGGAGGGGCTGGATATAGATAGATGGCCTGGTATAATGACTGGCATGGGGGGGGGAGGACATGACCTGGTAATAACTGGAATAGTGAGGGTAAGGAGGGGAGAGAGGTTTCATCCCAGGCCTGTTGGGCCATAATTAAAAGGAACAGTTTTCTATGTATGGTAAATTATCAATGATATATATTGACTTTTGCTCCTCTGGCAGTCTTAGCCACTAAGCATTTGCATTGAAGTCCACTGCTTTTGACAAAGTTAATCAAATCTGATTGTACTGACCATGGGTCAAGTTACTCTTGACATCATACAGAGCACATGGACCAATATTGATGGAATTATTTTGCCAGGTTCTTATATTTATGTGTAAAATTTGATAGATTTGGATAGTTTGGATTCAACTTTATGACGTAAAGATTATTGCATCCAATCTAATTATAATCTAAGCATTATGTACTATAATTTCATACATGGAATCAATCTTATGAGGAAGAATTTGTGTGGTTTATATTTAGGGGTCGTGGTGGCTGAGTGGTTAAGATGTCCCAACATATTAACAAGCCCTTTACTTCTGTGTCGATAGTTTGAATGCCATATGAGGCAGTTGCCAGCTACTGACTGCTGGTCGGTGGTTTTTCTCCAGGTACTGCAAACCTGGCACATCCTTACATGACTCCAGCTGTTAATAGGATGTTAAACTAATACAATCCAAAACTGTTTATATTTTATATACCGTAAAGAGGTAAAGGCAAGCCATTGGAATTGTGAAATGTAATAAAATGCTAAAGAAATTCAAAATTATAATTATACAAAATCACTCCTAGGAGTACTTTCACTTCAAGATGACCTTCGAAGGTGACACAAGGATATGACAAGTTCGTCTACAGTAACACTTGTACATGCACCAAGTGTGACACGCCAGCTACCTGTAGTGTGTGTGTGATGTGGTAGTTAGGCCTAATTCATTAACATTCATGTGTAATAAATAAATCTCAATATACAAGGAGGGATGAGAAGTGCTTCAGTGCTGTTATAAACATGCCAAAAATGTTCTTCATTTATTCCATCGATTGCCAGCTTTATATGCCAGTGGAGTCATTTAGGGTTTTCAGGTACAAGGCTTTTAGCTTCCATGTCTGCACTCTACTTAGGTACCAGAGCCAGTAGTGCTCTGTTTTCATTTATGATGCATCTAAAACTGTTATAACTCCTACATGAAGCTAACCGGACAAGTACCCTTATTTGTTATCATTGAGACAAGACCAGGCATATTTTACTGTCTGTTTTGGAGGTTGCACAGGACTAAATATTTATGTTGAGTGGTTTTTTTTAGGGAAAAATAAGTCATCTTCAAGTAATCAATTGTTTTCAGGAAATGTTGTTTAGTAAAAGGAAGTATTTGTCAGGGTTATTTGTGGTGTTCTTGGGAGATACCCTATCGTAATCAACCAAATAGTCGTACCCCTGTCCCTCGATAAAGCACCTCTACCCCTTTTTGAGGCCACATTTTCACTCGCCTCCATCCAAATGCGGATTAAAACTATGAAATCGGTGAAAATTTCTGTGTTTGATTTCTTATGCAAATTTTATAACAGCACGCTGTGTGCTATAATTTTTGTGAAAAGTGATTCCAAATGTGGTTCTATAAAGAGCCCCATGATTTTTTGTCTCAATTTTTAATTGCCCTGGAGGCTTATTGGGTCAAAAACGGTATGTGGAATATTTAGATCATCTGATCCGAAGGGTCAGGATGACCTATTGTTGTTTAATAGATTGGCCACACATAGTTACAAAAAAAATATTGAATTGAAGTTTTCGAACTGAAATTACTTCCCTGACATTTAAAAGTGACAGCCTCTCTTCCAAACTGATTGCCAGGTACACATCAACAACAAGTCAACATTGGCTCAGTAAAAAAAAAATCATCACTTGAACAGAAGAGGAGAGGAAAAAAACCAATTATGATTACTGTCAAAGTGGATATAGTGTGGACATTTATGCTAATTACATTATTTTTACATATATGGTTATCAAGAACGTAACAATTCACAAGTATATCCATGTTTAGAGTATGCAAATTAATATCTGATGATTACTATATTTTATTTGCATATGTTAGCAAATAATGTTGATCTGATCAATGTAGCTTATTCTATTGTAGTCAGGAAACAGGTCGTATACAACTCTAGGTTGTTGAATATGGAATTTATTTCACTGTTGTAAGCTATTTTTAAAAAGTTAGTAACAGACACTCGCTAAAGCTTGTGTTTTTGTAACTTTTGCAAAATAACTCATTCATATGAAAGATATCCTAAAGCCGGTTATTTTTGTGGACCAAAATTTTTACGATTTTTAAAAAACGATTTGTTTGTTTGTTTGATTTATTAACGTCCTATTAACAGCTATGGTCATGTAAGGACGGCCTCCCATGTATGCGGTGTGTTGCGTGTATGTTGTGCGAAGTGAGTGTACTGGGAGACTGCGGTATGTTCGTGTTGTGTCTTCTTGTATAGTGGAACTGTTGCCCTTTTTATAGTGCTATATCACTGAAGCATGCCACCGAAGACACCAAGCAACACACCCCACCCGGTCACATTATACTGACAACGGGCGAACCAGTCGTCCCACTCCCTGCATGCTGAACGCCAAGCAGGAGCAGAAACTACCACTTTTATAGACTTTGGTGTGTCTCGGCCAGGGGACAGAACCCAGAGCCTTCCTCACAGGGGCGAACGCTCAACTCAAGGCCAAAAGTGAGGCGGTGCCAAGGGAGGCATTAGGAAAGATAAAGTCAGTTAGGAAGAAGAGAAAAGATAAGATCCTAAATTTAGTCGCCTTTTACGATCATGCAATAGGGGCAGCAGGCACAATTCTAACGCCCTACCTGCATTTAGAAAATCATTTGTTAGTGATTATAAATTTTCGTAATAAGGATTTAAGGGTAGATATCATTCAACCATTTTTCAATATTTTGCGGATTAAATTTTGCAATCCTAGCAATATCCTTCGGAATCTCAAAAATATCATCCCTGTGAAAATAAACAACATACGTTTTAACCTCTCTGACTAAACTCGTGATGATCCACTGTTAATACCATTTATGTCTACAGTAATCCATTAAATATGATATCAAGGATGTGTCTTTTTGACACAAAAGTAATATGACTGAATACGACAGAATACGGTATTGTCCCATTAGTTAGGCCCTGATCTCTCCATCCTGTATACAGTTTTGTGTCGAACTGGGGCCTAGAAATGTGCTGAGGTAGCAGATTTCACATTGGTGTCAGTAATCAATAAAACCACTACCAGTGCTAATGCAGCCCTTTGTTGCATAGAAGCCAGCATGGTTGAAGGTGTTTCAGTAGTGTGAGGCTGATACAACTATAGCTCGCCCTCTTGGGGAGAGTCCACTATGAATGAACACTGAAGCCTGTATGCTCACTTCAGGGACACCCAGTATATCCACTGGTAATCTTCTCCATTCAGTACTGAGCAGGCCAACTCAGGCAAATTATAGGATCTTCATTATTACAGGGAGATGTGTGGCAATCTATGGGTGTGGGAGGAGTATGTATGCAGCTGTATCAGGTCCAGTTGTCTGAAGCTGATGCTAAATCTGCTATTATTTTACCCCAAGGAAAGACAAATGGCATATGCAGTAGTTGTAAAGAGCCAAAGTTTATACAAAAGATGTGCGGTTATTTTAAACTTCATTTTGCCCAAAATCTATCTTTCTTTTGAAGGCAAATCTGTTACTAGGGGAAATTGAACACAAGCTGTGTGGTATATGTAGGGGTAAAGTCTTAGTTAGATACACATTACATAGCTGTAGTTCCAGTGGTACGGCTGCTGACCAGGATGTCTGTGGGCCTGGAGTTCCTTACACCATGATCATAGTGTAGTTAAGGGCTCATCACAACCCTCCCTCTGGCATAACCAGGAGACACTTCCCCAGGGAAGGGCTGTCAGCACAAAATGGACACCAACTTGGGTTTAACTGATAGTGTTGGATTTGAAGATCAGGCCTACTCAAGTCATGGCAAGTTTATGTTTTGACGACAAAATAATTTCCTTTTTCCTTTGGACAGTAGATAGGAGTATTACCATTATGCTTTTACATACAAAATATATATGATCTTGGTCTATTGATTACTGATTATTGTAGCAACCCTATAGTGTCAGTTGATGAATATTAATGGTCCTAAATTTACCTGTTCAAAGATTTACATAGGTATTTTGGATTGTGTACACAGGAACTTACACGTACACCCATACTTTGTGTGTTGGTAAAGCTTATAATGATAAACACGTTTTGGTAGTTTCATGGAAGGTTGGCTCAATTTTTGGATGGTTATTGGTAGAATTGTATGTGTGCAAGCCTAATCACGTAAGCTCGGTACAAGATCTATAGGTATATGTGTGTAATGCCTGAACGGTCTGCACTAATATAATGTATTGAATTCTACCAGCCGTTCAAGGTGAGCAGGGCTAATGTTTGATCTACAGGTTATAGACAGAGTTAAGTAGTACCACCAATCTGTAATGAGCCAAGCACTACCTGTCATCAGTTTTAGATCAAGTTACTACTACAGCTGATTAATTGGAAATTTACCTAATTGCAGTTTTATCGAATTAATTATATAAGGATTTACCTAATTTAAGTTTTACCTGATTTAAGTTTTACCTTATCTAAGTTTTACCTAATGTAAGTTTTACCTAATTAAGGATTTACCTAATATAAGTTTTACCTATCTAATTAAAGATTTTGAAGTTACCCGGTAATAAAGTTTTCAGCGTCATTATCATTCTATCATTATCAATATTGAAAATTCAGTGCATTTTCTCTGAATTATCAAAGCTGAATGATTTTATTATTTTTCATTATTTATTTTTAGAAATTGATTTGATCATGATAAATTGTCATATTACTGTTTTCATTCACCAGCTCAATAGACAGAGTGGGGAAAATATTGACCCAGTTCTGATAGTTTGGGATGGAAAATCTGGAATTTTATTTTGGATGGCGAGATTTGATAATTTGGGGATGGAAAACCTAGAGTTTTGAAGGATTTCGATAATTAGAAAGTCTTCATCAAACCCAATCTTATTAAAAACTTGATTAAGGTTGTATTACTATAACTCGTGCAAGTCATATATTAAAATGTATTTGTTCTGCTTGTCTTTTGTCAAATGGACTTTTACATGAATGTAAAGCGCCTTTGATAGATGAAGACAAATCGGTTCTTCTTGTTCCATAAATATATTTTCAGCTGCACAAAAGGTTTGGTGTAGTGATGAAGGTGAGTGTTTTGGAGACGGTTGAGTGTTAGTGTAGACATTCATGGCTATGTGTACATGAAGGGAGGTACCAGCTCTTTCTACTACTTCAGCTTACATAAGTGGAATATTCCTTTCTTTGTATTATATATACACCTGTGTATGAACATTATAAAACACTGCAGCAGAATTAAACTCGCAGACACCAGACTGACTCGTACTTCTGTAAGCTTCTTGTAAATCATGTCCAGCGAATATTGCTTTGATAATTATAAAGTTAGTGTTTTCAGCAAGTGTACCAGCGATGCTTGTGTTTCAGGTATAACAACCTTCAATGTTCTGGCTATGAGCAAGCTATGAGCTGGCAACGACTTGATTTAATTCTTAAAACATTGTCTGATCTATGTGCTCACATACATTGGATTATTTCCGGTTTTCATATAATCAGTATTTTAATTATTAATTAACAAAGTTCTACCAGATTAAGCAGTGAACCTTTCTTCTTGTTGAATTTATTTTGATATTTTTCTGAAATAAAATAACTGAAATTTGGTAAGGGAATGATCCCAAGATGGTCTTTACGAAGGTATTTTGCGGGTCAGTCTGAAATCCAAGATGGCCACTTTAGCTACTACCTTGAAAAACGTGTTTTAAACTTTTTTAAATCCACATGTGGAATGGAGCTCAAAATTGGTAGTATCAAGGGATGTAAAGAAATTTAGGGAGGCCCAAAAAGTGTTGTTTTAAGTCTGAAATTTATTGTTGATGCCAAAGTCACCATCTTGAAAAGTCTTTAGTTCTTTCCTAGTATATATTATTGGTGCCAAGGTTGATAAACCAGCCTCTTGTTTTATATTAGCTGGTATAGGTCATACAAACTGGGAGATTCAAACTATAATAAATCCATCAGCTTTATGATTGGTCAGATTTCATAGTGTCTAGGGTTGGGTCAGGATAGTCAGTGTAATCCTGGGGAGGTCAGTTTGTTGTGTGGTCACCCCAGGGGATGTAGGAGATTGTGTTGATAAATGTCTGACTATTATATCTCACAGTCCATGGTGTACAGATTTCTGCATGTGGGATATTGTATATGCCAGTAAGACTGTGTAGGGGTAATTAAATATCCTGGACGGAGTCCTGTCACTGTGAGGCTTGTGTTAGATGCTACAAGGTGATAAAGAGCCCTGTTGCCAGCAGCAGTCCAGTAATGTTGTACAATACACAGATTAATTACAGACCGAATATTCAATAGAAAGCCAAATGTTTCATATGTAATTTTCCGTGTACCCTAATAAGGTTAATTTGCCTCCTACGTACCATGTTAGATGCTGAATGTACAAAATATTTACAACATTCTGAATTTTTTTGTTTCGTATTAATAATTAGTTTCATTCAGGTCTTTCCATCAAACCAAATGTTATATTGGTCGGTCACTGAACGGTCAGAAACTTTGACAGAAAACTTAAATTTTGAGACGTAATACACAGCATATTTGTGTATTGTATGCTAATTGCCTTTCCTAATTCTGTGTTGTAATAAACTGACAGCTAGAGGTCATTTCATATTTCTTATACCATTAAACATTTTAACAAGACAGGAATTAATTAGGTCATCTAATTACCCAAAGGGTCACATTAACCATCATGCATCCGCCATCATTGGTTGCTGTGCACTGTCACATTTGAAACTCTCAATCTCTACTAGTGCGATTTACGAGAAACTTTAATTTCAGAAATGATTATGACATGATCAGGATCTGTATCAAGTGTTGCTATTTTTCGGGCAATTCTGAAATCTAAAATGGCCACCACCTTGAAAACACATTTGGAACTTCTTTTCTAGTTATACCTGTGCATATTCTTGAAATGGTTTGACCAAGTGTTGATATTGTTATTATTATTGGGGTTGAACTAAAATCCAAGATGGACATCGCATAGTTTTGAAGAGGCCTTCCTCGCATTGAAATTGTAAGGTATACTTGGTCCATAGTTCAACACAAATTCCAACACATCATGGCAGATAGATAAGTATATCGGGACTTGAAATTAAAGTTTTTATGCAACAGAATTATAACATTATTGTCTAATAATATTTGTGAAATTATTATATTAAAAAACAACTCTGTACGATGTGTAGTTTATCTATAGAACACCTACTTAGAGTAAGTAGATAAATAAGCTGAGGAGTATATCTTGTGTAATCTTATTATCTATGATAGGAGGATAGTATCTAGTGTATTGTACATCCTAGCTTTGTAGTCATGCCTTATCTGTGTATATCTAGACAACACTGCTGTTTAGTGAAGGAGGTCACTGTACATGTATGTGTGTACCTGGAACTAGGATAACCATCTTACTCTATATAACTTATAGATCATCATCTCTGTCTATCTCCTATCTTGGTTGACCTCCTGAAGAGTTATAGTGGTTTAATGGTAGGATTATTAGATCTGGATTCCATATAATAATCAAAGATTTTTATCAAAAACATCTGTCATCTGGAGTGCTCCTTATTGTAACTTGGGTAACAATTCACTTCATCTAAAACAATAACTTCAGTAGCAATAAGGCTCTGCTGGGAACCTTGTTGTGCATATTGCATTTTGGGACCATCTGAGGGGCCGCATTGGCCTGTTTGGTTAATATGTCTAAGTCCTCTACCTCTGGGTTGTAAGTTTGAATCCCATGTGAGGCACTTGCTAGTTATGACCTCTTGCCTGTGGTTTTTCTCTGGGTACTGTGGCTTTCCTCCTCCAACAAATCTGGCACGTCCTCAACTTCAAGTATCCTGGCTATGAACGAGATGTTAAAACTAATCAGACCAAACTAAATGCAAAGGGACCATAGGACAAGGAGATGGCCAACAGGCAGCCATCTTGGATTTTGATTTTTGAAATTTGTTTGAGTATAAGAACCGAAGGGGTCTCTGTTAAATGTCATATGTATGCTCTTGCATTGTAGAAGTGCATGAACAGGATACAAGATATCTGACTGGCGGAAATTATGCTGGATTTTGACAATTTTTCTCATAAAGTGCTGAAGCCATCTCTTTCGATTTTAAGATTTTCCTCATGGTTCCAATAGTTCAGCCAATAAAGAGGTTTTAATATAACAAAACAATGTGGTAAAGTACAATTTACAATCAAATAGTCTCACCTTCCAGTTGTTGTATGCAAAATTGTTATTATTACTGACCGAAAGAGATCATTTTATACCAGATACCAAAATCTTTCCTAGGGATCTCTTGTTTATTGCAAATAACACCTTCTTGTTTCAATTCTTAATTTGACAAAGAGACATAGAAATAACTGTTGTGAAGAAATCAAACCAGATTAACAAAATAAGACGTGGTAGTGTGAGGGTAGTGCAGAGGTGTGGAGTGTTTTCCCAGACGTAAATCAACACTAGTTACTGCTGATGGTAACTCACTCGCAGTTGCTATTGATTTATGCCAGATCAAACATGAATTTGCAAGAAATGTTTTCAGACATTTGGCATTCTTTTCCTTCCTTTCTATAAATTGGTTTAGTTTATTATTGTTACATATATATATATGGTTGTATCTTGTACATCATCTAGAAGATATATAATATTAAACAATATAGTAAAGCTAGACTGCGTAATATTCAAGACTTCTGTATATATGTTGATTCGTATGGCAGGATCCTTTATTTATTTAACGTCAACATATTTCAAATGTCTTCTCAAAATCAAAGATGGTTGCCACAGCTGCCATCTTGAAAAATACATATTAAAGTTCTTTAGTTTCTTTAATGCTGAACTTATGTATGAATGTAAAAGAATGACGGTCTAAGAAAGTGTCATTGTTTTTTTCACCTGCTTAAAATATTGTACAATCTTCTCAAAATCCAAAATGGGTGATAAAGTCACCATCTTGAAAAATATGTATGAATTTTTTTCCTGTATCACTGGTGCCAAGGTTGTCAGATGACCGTTAAGGCTCGTATAGGTCTCTTGTTGCTTTTTTGAAATGTATAAGAACAACTTTGGAATAGAAAAGCCTTGTAAACACTGTTATTTGTTGAATGTGATGAGTGGCAGTATGTAAAAGCTGAATCAGCATTATTTCACAACCACCTGATCAGGGCCAGCTACACACAATACACACAGCCAATGACCATGTCACAGCTGAATACAGTGAACCAGTGTTTTTAGGACATGTATAGGTGTGTATTGAATCATTCATGTGTGACTTTCCATTAAATCACACAACCAGACTAAATTTCTTCTGCTAGAACAATGTTCCATTCAGCAGTCATTATTGTCAATTGATTTGGTGAAATATGGTATACCCTATTTTCTTATCTCAGTAGTATAGGTCTATGTATGTGTACACCTTTCTGTTTAGTCATTTTATCATATAGACATTATTGAGTATTCCATGCTGTTTTTGGTTGAATACCAATGCAAACCATCCCTGATGGGCTGTGTTTGACTGGTGTCGACTGCTGTTCTATACATACATGGGGTAGAAGCCGTGTAGGAAGCAAACTGGCGGTGATCAATAACTGATTGGATATAATTAATTGAAAGGAAATATTCAATAAAGCATTCACACAAAACAGGAATGTTCGCTGGAGTCAACTGTATACAGTCATCTCAGTGTAATCTCTCAAAGAATGCGGAAAACAAGGCACAAGTTAATTTAGGATGAAAACTATAGGGGGCAATGATAGGGGAAGCTCTCGAGAACTCGCTGGTAAAAGTATTCTTTTTGATTAGGTGTCAATATTATCGTCATTGAGCCTGGTAGTATATATATTAACAGTGGCCACAGGATTAATTTATCAACAAAGGAACCCCAAACACCTGTATGGTTTCTCCCCAATCTATTTTGGGATGAAAAAATGGAGAAAAAAAATTGGCCACCTCAGCCCCACAGTGCTGGTAACTGAACATGTGTTGTCAAAACGCATTCCATACAATCCCTTGTATGTGTCTCAATTATTACTCTAAGATAAAAACGGGATAGTTATTAGTACTGTCAAAAGATTAAAAGGCAAAATAGTCAATATGTCTTGTTTACTGGTTTCCCATGATATAATAGAGTTTACAACAAGGTTACTGTAGTTGAGCAAGTTGGTACAGCGTTATGTTTATCTGTGATTGCATCATTCATATGTTACTAGTCCTTAGGACTGACGGCTTCTATCAACTGTAACTAAAAACATACCGGTACATGAAGCAAACATGACGTATAAAAAATAAATTATTGTAACTGTTACATGGATTATATTGATTTGCTTCAAGTAATATCGGTATATCCATAGCTTACAATATGCAAAATGTCACACAAAAAATTCTATCTAGTTACATATATAACTCATGTGATCTTTGGTATATGAGGTCTGATAGGAGGGAAATATTGCCCAATGTCATGTCTCCAGATGATCGATACATACTAGTTTAATATCTAAATTCCAAGTCATTTTGCCATTTTATTTCTATTCTACATCTAAGACCTCCAAGTCTTTGTTACATTGTTTATGGTACTATACAATAGTTTATACTTTGTGGCATTTAAAGAGTTTTGTTGCAATTCATGATCGGTTATTTGCATATCACCATAGATAATAATCAGAGAATTCATTAATACAACAGTTGAAAGACTATATGCAGTAATGTGAGGTGGCTGTGTGGGGCATGTTTTTTTTAAGATTTTTCACATTTATATTTCAGTCATGTTTGTATATACCTGTATGTTTCCCTGAGTTGTAGATCAATAAGCATTAGTTGTTGTTAATTTGTGATAAGGGCAGCCTTTTTGGTACTGTGTGTTATTGAATTCCCATCTTTTTTTCCAGGGGACAATATACATCTCAAGATCCTCGTCCCCAGCATCGCTGCAGGAGCTATCATCGGTAAAGGTGGAGAAACCATCGCCCAAGTACAAAAGGAAGCTGGCGCCCGAGTTAAAATGTCCAAAGCAAATGACTTCTACCCAGGTATGTATAATATAGACTGCTTTTACAGGTAGTGGAACATTCACACCTGTGGGGAAGGTTTTTGTACAATAACCCCCTTATACTACCACCTTTTGTCCAGTGTCGATTTTGGCGTTAAAATAGGGTTTACAAAATGAAGTTAATCAATCCTGTTACTTTGTCTAAATTATGACAAAACAAACACTTGATACTTCAGTGAGGTGGGTAATTTTGACAGTTCCAATTTAAGTCTTAAATTGTCCCAAATCAAAGTAAAAACTACAAATATTGATTTATTTGTTACAGAAAGATACATAGGTTTTACCATGTATAAAAAATCCCAATTTTGATTTGGTTTTGCTGCTCATTTTCCAAAACTTCAAAGCCACAACCAGTGGGATGAGGCTCCATTCTCAAAGTAATGCGGGGAAAAAACCTTTAACCTCTAGGGTAGGAAAAGTGATCAATGTCAGCTGAAATGAGCCCCTTGGGATGGGGAAAGTGATCAACGTCAGTCAAGGTGTAGCCCTTGGGTGGGGAAAGTGATTAATGTGAACTGATGTGAATTCCTAAGGTGGGGAAGGTGATCAATAACAGTTAATTAGCCTGAACCTATTTGGGGCAGGGACGGTAAAAACCAATGCCAGCTGATCCCCTGGAGAGAAGGTGTTCAGTGATACCTGGCCTGTACCCTTGGGGTGGAGATGGTGATTTATGTCAGCTGATCTGTACCTCTGGGATGGGGAAACTAGATTGTCATTGAAGAATGAGAGAGAAACTTGAAGTAATATGTGTAGCTATATATATAGGTCAATAATGGAAAATTATGTTGGAATTAGTATAAAATAGGCTATATGTGATAATGGGTAAGAGTGTGATGATAAAAGTGAAACTGTGATAATGGGTAAAAAGTGTGATGATAAAAGTGAAACTTTGATAATGGGTAAAAGTGTGATGATAAAAGTGAAACTTTGATAATGGGTAAGAGTGTGATGATAAAAGTGAAACTGTGATAATGGGTAAAAAGTGTGAGGATGATAAAAGTGAAACTGTGATAATGGGTAAGAGTGTGATGATAAAAGTGAAACTGTGATAATGAGTAAAAGTGTGAGGATAAAAGTGAAACTGTGATAATGGGTAAAGTGTGATGATAAATGTGAAACTGTGATAATGGGTAAGAGTGTGACGATAAAAGTGAAACTGTGATAATGGGTAAAAGTGTGAGGATAAAAGTGAAACTGTGATAATGGGTAAAGTGTGATGATAAATGTGAAACTGTGATAATGGGTAAGAGTGTGATGATAAATGTGAAACTGTGATAATGGGTAAAGTGTGAGGATAAAAGTGAAACTGTGATAATGGGTAAGAGTGTGATGATAAAAGTGAAACTGTGATAATGGGTAAAAGTGTGATGATAAATGTGAAACTGTGATAACAGGTAAGAGTGTGATGATGATAAATGTGAAACTGTGATAATGAGTAAGAGTGTGATGATAAAAGTGAAACTGTGATAATGGGTAAGAGTGTGATGATAAAAGTGAAACTGTGATAATGGGTAAGAGTGATGATAAAAGTGAAACTGTGATAATGGGTAAGAGTGTGAGGATAAAAGTGAAACTGTGATAATGGGTAAGAGTGTGAGGATAAAAGTGAAACTGTGATAATGAGTAAGAGTGTGATGATAAAAGTGAAACTGTGATAATGGGTAAGAGTGTGATGATAAAAGTGAAACTGTGATAATGGGTAAGAGTGTGATGATAAAAGTGAAACTGTGATAACAGGTAAGAGTGTGAGGATAAAAGTGAAACTGTGATAATGGGTAAGAGTGTGAGGATAAAAGTGAAACTGTGATAATGAGTAAGAGTGTGATGATAAAAGTGAAACTGTGATAACAGGTAAGAGTGTGAGGATAAAAGTGAAACTGTGATAATGGGTAAGAGTGTGAGGATAAAAGTGAAACTGTGATAACAGGTAAGAGTGTGATGATAAAAGTGAAACTGTGATAACAGGTAAGAGTGTGAGGATAAAAGTGAAACTGTGATAATGGGTAAGAGTGTGATGATAAAAGTGAAACTGTGATAATGGGTAAGAGTGTGATGATAAAAGTGAAACTGTGATAATGGGTAAGAGTGTGAGGATAAAAGTGAAACTGTGATAATGAGTAAGAGTGTGATGATAAAAGTGAAACTGTGATAATGAGTAAGAGTGTGATGATAAAAGTGAAACTGTGATAATGGGTAAGAGTGTGATGATAAAAGTGAAACTGTGATAATGGGTAAGAGTGTGAGGATAAAAGTGAAACTGTGATAATGGGTAAGAGTGTGATGATAAAAGTGAAACTGTGATAATGAGTAAGAGTGTGATGATAAAAGTGAAACTGTGATAACAGGTAAGAGTGTGATGATAAAAGTGAAACTGTGATAATGAGTAAGAGTGTGATGATAAAAGTGAAACTGTGATAATGGGTAAGAGTGTGATGATAAATGTGAAACTGTGATAATGGGTAAGAGTGTGATGATAAAAGTGAAACTGTGATAATGGGTAAGGGTGTGATGATAAAAGTGAAACTGTGATAACAGGTAAGAGTGTGATGATAAAAGTGAAACTGTGATAATGGGTAAGAGTGTGATGATAAAAGTGAAACTGTGATAACAGGTAAGAGTGTGTGATGATAAAAGTGAAACTGTGATAATGGGTAAGAGTGTGATGATAAAAGTGAAACTGTGATAATGGGTAAGAGTGTGATGATAAAAGTGAAACTGTGATAATGGGTAAGAGTGTGATGATAAAAGTGAAACTGTGATAATGGGTAAGAGTGTGATGATAAAAGTGAAACTGCTCTGATTGAAAGGTTATGAATGGTCCATTTGTACACTGTCAAACTAGGAATGGAGTCCAGGATAATTGGGAACTTTGAGGCAGATTTCATTTGTACATACATGGTGGATCAATTTCACAGACAACTGAATTGATCCAAATGAATACAGTTACCTGTGAAAAAGTAAAATGTAGCTGTTGGTTGTCCAAAACCCACACGGACTGGAGCCCCAGCCTCAGGATCACTGTTTGTCTGTTGTTCCTGACAGCCTCTGGCATGGTGCCAGTGCTGGAGATCTCCTTAGGCTTCACAACATATAACCAATCGGCCCATCATGGCACCCCCCTCAAATTGTTAAGTCTAGGAGAAAATCTAGGAGATATGGAACTTGCACAGAGTACTCTCTTGTTGTGGGGACTGGCCATTCTGTACAGTCAAGTCAGTCATGCTACAGCCTCAACATCGCACCTCAAATTATAAATCAATTGTGTATAAAAGTGTGTAAAAGAAAAGATAACACAAACCAGTAGAATTGTGCTGTGAATGTGAAGAAAATATAACTAATATAGTAATAGTAGACATTTGATTATCTGCTTGTTGTCAGGCTGTCCTGGGTAGGTTTAGAAGATCTGATTGATGTTGGGCTGTCCCAGGTAGGTTAAGATGATCTGGTTGATGTTGGGCTGTCCCGGGTAGGTTTAGATGATCTGATTGATGTTGTGCTGTCCCGGGTAGGTTTAGATGATCTGGTTGATGTTGGGCTGTCCTGGGTAGGTTTAGATGATCTGAGTGGTGTCAGGCTGTCCTGGGTAGGTTTAGATGATCTGGTAGTTGTCAGGCTGTCCGGGTTAGGTTTAGATGATCTGGTTGTTGTCAGACTGTCCCGGGTAGGTTTAGATGATCTGATTGATGTTGGGCTGTCCCTGGTAGGTTTAGATGATCTGGTTGATGTGGGGCTGTCCCTGGTAGGTTTAGATGATCTGGTTGTTGTCAGGCTGTCCTGGGTAGGTTTAGATGATCTGGTTGTTGTCAGGCTGTCCTGGGTAGGTTAAGATGATCTGGTTGTTGTCAGGCTGTCCTGGGTAGTTTTAGATGATCTGGTTGTTGTCAGACTGTCCTGGGTAGGTTTAGATGATCTGATTGATGTTGGGCTGTCCCGGGTAGGTTTAGATGATCTGGTTGATGTTGGGCTGTCCCGGGTAGGTTTAGAAGATCTAGGTTTAGATGATCTGGTTGATGTTGGGCTGTCCCGGGTAGGTTTAGATGATCTGGTTGATGTTGGGCTGTCCCGGGTAGGTTTAGATGATCTGGTTGATGTTGGGCTGTCCCGGGTAGGTTTAGATGATCTGGTTGATGTCAGGCTGTCCTGGGTAGGTTTAGAAGATCTGATTGATGTTGGGCTGTCCCAGGTAGGTTAAGATGATCTGGTTGATGTTGGGCTGTCCCGGGTAGGTTTAGAAAATCTGATTGATGTTGTGCTGTCCCGGGTAGGTTTAGATGATCTGATTGATGTTGGGCTGTCCTGGGTAGGTTTAGATGATCTGGTTGATGTTGTGCTGTCCGGGTAGGTTTAGAAGATCTGATTGATGTTGTGCTGTCCGGGTTAGGTTTAGATGATCTGATTGATGTTGTGCTGTCCCGGGTAGGTTTAGAAGATCTGATTGATGTTGGGCTGTCCCGGGTAGGTTTAGAAGATCTGATTGATGTTGTGCTGTTCCGGGTAGGTTTAGATGATTTGGTTGTTGTAAAGCTGTCCTGGGTAGTTTTAGATGATCTGGTTGTTGTCAGGCTGTCCTGGGTAGGTTAAGATGATCTGGTTGTTGTCAGACTGTCCTGGGTAGGTTTAGATGATCTGGTTGATGTTGTGCTGTCCCGGGTAGGTTTAGAAGATCTGATTGATGTTGGGCTGTCCCGGGTAGGTTTAGAAGATCTGATTGATGTTGTGCTGTTCCGGGTAGGTTTAAATGATCTGGTTGTTGTCAGGCTGTCCTGGGTAGTTTTAGATGATCTGGTTGTTGTCAGGCTGTCCTGGGTAGGTTAAGATGATCTGGTTGTTGTCAGACTGTCCTGGGTAGGTTTAGATGATCTGGTTGATGTTGTGCGGTCCCTGGTAGGTTTAGATGATCTGGTTGATGTTGTGCTGTCCCGGGTAGGTTTAGAAGATCTGATTGATGTTGTGCTGTCCAGATAAGGCTTAGATGATCTGATTGATATTGGGTTGTCCCGGGTAGGTTTAAATGATCTGGTTGATGTTGAGCTGTCCCGGTAAGGTTTAGATGATCTGGTTGATGTTGGGCTGTCCCGGTAAGGTTTAGATGATCTGAGTGGTGTCAGGCTGTCCCTGGCAGGTTTAGATGATCTGGTTGATGTGGGGCTGTCCCGGGTAGGTTTAGATGATCTGGTTGATGTTGGGCTGTCCCGGGTAGGTTTAGATGATCTGATTGATGTTGTGCTGTCCCGGGTAGGTTTAGATGATCTGGTTGATGTCAGACTGTTCCGGGTAGGTTTAGAAGATCTGATTGATGTTGGGCTGTCCCAGGTAGGTTTAGATGATCTGGTTGATGTTGGGCTGTCCCGGGTAGGTTTAGAAAATCTGATTGATGTTGTGCTGTCCCGGGTAGGTTTAGATGATCTGATTGATGTTGGGCTGTCCCGGGTAGGTTTAGATGATCTGGTTGATGTTGGGCTGTCCCGGGTAGGTTTAGAAGATCTGATTGATGTTGTGCTGTCCCGGGTAGGTTTAGATGATCTGATTGATGTTGGGCTGTCCCGGGTAGGTTTAGATGATCTGATTGATGTTGGGCTGTCCCGGGTAGGTTTAGAAGATTGATGTTGGGCTGTCCCGGGTAGGTTTAGATGATTTGGTTGTTGTAAAGCTGTCCTGGATAGGTTTAGAGGTCAGGCTGTCCTGTGTAGGTTTGGATGATCTGGATGTTGTCAGGCTGTCCTGTGTAGGTTTAGGGAGAGGTGAATTAATCATATAAGTGCTGGTGTTCAGATGAAGAATCAAGGTTCACGATGGTGTCACCTCTCATCTTGGTCCATGAATTGATTCTTATAACAAATCTTTTTAAAAGAAGTAAATGACGTTGTTATATATAGATGTTAGGTGATATGTACATGTCTTTCAATCTGTTCCTTTTGTTATTATCATTTTCTTCATGAGGACGAATCCCATGTATGGCAGTTGTCAGATACAGACTGCTGCGCGGTGGTTTTTGTCCGGGTATTCTGGTTTTCCTCCACCATCAAACCTTGTATGTCCTGAAATGACTCTGGCTGTTAATAGGACGCCTTAGACTAATAAAACCTGTTATTGCTATAGTCTCCTTTCTTTTCAATTTCAATATGTTAGAACATGTACAGTTCATTATGAAAATTTAGAGACAGATTAGATCATATTCAGAGCTATATAATTTTATCACATAATCTGCCTGATATCCAGTGATTTTGCCTGTGTATTATTTTGGCATATGTCACTACATGACGTTTTACCTGGAGTGATTTCATTGGCTATGTCAGAAAGAAAATCCCTGGTGACGTCATGACAGAATCAATGAAGTGATGTTGGGAAATAGTAATGACTGCATCTGCTAGATAGTTGCAGCACAATTTTCCAAAATGTAGGTGGTTATGTGAAAAACAGTGTTTTTAAACAATGCTCGGTTCATATCATATCTAGCCCATTGGGTAAGAGCATAATTATGAACCTAGAGGGAGAACACCTGTATCATGTGTATATTGTACTTACCTGTATAAGTATACTGGGACTATCAGGTATTTATCTGTAGTCTGTGTATAAAGGAGACAGGTATTACTTGTGTGTACACACACCTGGCAGTGTGCCCACACCTATGGACAGGTAAAGGGATATAACTCGCCCTGACCTGGCAGGGCTATATACTGCCAAGCTCTATACACATCTAGCTATGTGCTGTAATGAGTTGTGTCTGAAACTGCCTCCAATCAGTCCGAGTAAGGGTGTGTAATAAAGGAGCTTTAGTGGCCAGCCAGGTTGGGAAGTCTCACTGATTATATTATGATCAATAATGTGTATTGAAGGTCATATAGGACTTGTTGAAGTTGTTCCTACACAAACAGGCCTGCTATATAACCATACTCCATGTCTGTGGACACACACAGACCTGCTATATAACCATGTTCCCTGTCTGTAGACACACACACACAGGCCTGCTATATAACCATGTTCCATGTCTGTGGGCACACACAGGCCTGCTATATAACCATACTCAATGTCTTTGGGCACACACAGGCCTGCTATATAACCATACTCCATGTCTGTGGACACACACAGGCCTGCTATATAACCATGCTCCATGACTCTGGACACACACAGGCCTGCTATATAACCATGTTCCATGTCTGTGGACACACACAGGCCTGCTATATATAACCATGCTCCATGTCTGTGGACACACACAGGCCTGCTATATAACCATGTTCCATGTCTGTGGACACACACAGGCCTGCTATATAACCATACTCCATGTCTGTGGACACACACAGACCTGCTATATAACCATACTCAATGTCTTTGGGCACACACAGGCCTGCTATATAACCATACTCCATGTCTGTGGACACACACAGGCCTGCTATATAACCATGCTCCATGACTCTGGACACACACAGGCCTGCTATATAACCATGTTCCATGTCTGTGGACACACACAGGCCTGCTATATATAATCATGCTCCATGTCTGTGGACACACACAGGCCTGCTATATAACCATGTTCCATGTCTGTGGACACACACAGGCCTGCTATATAATCATGTTCAATGTCTGTGGACACACACAGGCCTGCTATATAATCATGCTCCATGTCTGTGGACACACACAGGCCTGCTATATAACCATGTTCCATGTCTGTGGACACACACAGGCCTGCTATATAATCATGCTCCATGTCTGTGGACACACACAGGCCTGCTATATAATCATGCTCCATGTCTGTGGACACACACAGGCCTGCTATATAACCATACTCCATGTCTGTGGACACACACAGGCCTGCTATATAATCATGCTCCATGTCTGTGGACACACACAGGCCTGCTATATTACCATGCTCCATGTCTGTGGGTGCACACAGACCTACTATATAACCATGCTCCATGTCTGTGGACACACACAGGCCTGCTATATAATCATGCTCCATGTCTGTGGACACACACAGGCCTGCTATATAATCATGCTCCATGTCTGTGGACACACACAGGCCTGCTATATAACCATACTCCATGTCTGGGGACACACACAGGCCTGCTATATAACCATACTCCATGTCTGTGGACACACACAGGCCTGCTATATAATCATGCTCCATGTCTGTGGACACACACAGGCCTGCTTTATTACCATGCTCCATGTCTGGGGGCGCACACAGACCTACTATATAACCATGCTCCATGTCTGTGGACACACACAGGCCTGCTATATAATCATGCTCCATGTCTGTGGACACACCCAGGCCTGCTATATTACCATGCTCCATGTCTGTGGGCGCACACAGACCTACTATATAACCATGCTCAATGTCTGTTGGCACACACAGGTCGCTATATAACCATGCTCCATGTCTGTCAGTAGTTTAATATTCTTTTTCCCATCGCATGTTTTCAGGAACAACAGAAAGAGTATGCCTCATAATGGGAGGGATAGAAGCTGTCAGAAGAGTCCAGAATTTCATCATGGAAAAAATAAGAGAAAAACCAGACCCCAATCCTAAACCAGAAGAAACAAACAAAAACTTTGAAAGACACAGACAAGTGAGTTTATAACCTGACACTGCTGGTAATATTTCCACCATACTGGCCTTCTGTGATGATCGAATAAGGCAAGACTAAGGGATTTTCCTCATCATCAACTTTTGTGTGAAAAGTCAAAATTGACAAAATCATTACAATTAGTTCTTATTGCATTTCAGATTTGGAATATGTCACAACAATGTATTGATTTTGAAAACAAATTAAACACTAAAAATCCCATCCATCCAGCTATGTACACAGGGATCTGAGAATTATTTACAGTTTATATCATTATGGACACATCAGAGTTCCATGATAGACCATTTTTTTATTTATGGGGTCTAGATAAAAAAAAATTGGTAAAAGTCATATTCAACATCCTTAAGACAAAACATCTGCCTCACCTAGTTTTAGCAGCTGCAAAATCACATTTCTAGCATTTCTTCACAAAACTGGCTACTACTGTTGGAAAGAGAGATAATTTTCCTTTCACAATCATCTTACACAACTATATTGTCACATGGAAATCCATGGTGCGTGCCACTTTATCATCCATTATGCAAGTATGTTACCGGATAAGTCTGGTGTGTAGGTTACACCAAAGGTAAATTATGAGATGTCCCGAAAGGAGCATAACAACTTTTCATACGAGTTAGCCAATGAGATTGTAGCGGAAACTTCTCTCATGCAAAAAGAATGAGAAAGTGGTACCATGGATTTCCACGGCCCGATTGAAATACACAGACATCTGTTCTGATTAGAAGATTAAGATGCTCCACTTCTGACAAATCAGATTTTTTTTCTATAAAAAACAGGAACAGACGAATTAGTTTTTTCTGCGGTTATAAATGTTACTTACTTTACACCATTACCGCCATTGAAAAGTTTGAGCTTCTAACTTTAAGATAAAAATATTGAAAATAATCAGTTGCGTCCTGATAAAAATTTGTGGTACTATGTCCTATATGGAATGAAGTACTGATTGGGCGTGCACTAATGCAAAATAAATTATTTCATATTATTATTATTTTTGTGAAAACTAGACATACATGCTCTGTCAGCGGTGGAGCATCTTGAAGGTGTGTAAGTAGCATGATTTCTCGCAGACATGCAATAACGACAACATCCCTCCTTGTTGCAGGTGAAGGTCTTAGTACCAAACAGTACAGCTGGGATGATCATAGGCAAGGGAGGCAACTACATTAAACAGATTAAGGAGGAAAGTGGGGCTTACATTCAAATATCCCAGAAGTCTAAAGAGACAAATTTGCCAGAACGGTGTGTCACTGTTGCGGGTAAGTAAGAGGGTTAAAAGTGCAGTAGATCGACTTGTATTGCCTAGAAACAGGCATGGGACATATTTTATATCTCAGGTTGTGAGATATATTTTCTTTTATTATACCACCCAATAACAAACTTAGGTGTTTCTGGAATCAGATAAGATTTCTGTCTGTCTGTCTGTCTGCAGAAAATATTTTGTATAAATGAGAAGACTCACAGTTTAAGACGTGGTTGTGGTCTATGGGTGATCCTTCCTTATTACCCCCATCACAACAAAGTCAAGGGGGGTGGGGGATGGGGTGCTGGAATCGGGTCGTCCATCTCTCTGTCTCTGTCCTCTGTCTGTCAGTAGACAAAAAAATGTCCGGTGTACTCCTTAACTACTTGACAGATTTTGATAAAATTTGGTACACAGAACCCCGACATAAAGACAAGTTGATTAAGTTACATAGAGTTCTGAAATGGTCCCTATTAATGGAGGTATTTCTTCTGTGTGCAGTGGGGGTGTGGGGAGGGGGGGGGTATAAGTCGTCCACTCTAGCAACAGTTCTAGTTTATTAGCAGCTTGCTTGTGCAGTTCTCATTTATCTACTCTGAACATTCTGCCATTTGAATGAATGGAATTATTCATGGATAAGGCACTATGTCAGTATAAAGACGATTATTCGATCGGTTAAAGTCGATGTTCTAACCCTACACAGGCAATATTCCTTCACAAGAATTTCACATAATAAAGTCAATGTTCCTACCCTACACAGGCAATATTTCTTCACAAGAATTTCACATAATGAAATAGGTATTCTTACCCTACACATGCTACGTTTCTTCATTTCACATTATTAATTTTTTCACATGAAATTCACTTTTTTTTCCTGTATCACTTGAAATTCATGTGGAGAAATTTTGTCTGTGTACATGATATCTGTGAATGCTACTGTTTATTCCCGGGTAGATCTTACACAGGAGCTTGACAATCTCTTATTAGGGGACTGTATTATTTCGTCACATCAAAAAGCAAAACAGCAAACTCTTGTTAAAAATTAATATCATTTCTTTGTTTTCATACTAAATCTTGCAATCTGATTGTCCATTTCATGTGTAATTGTTGAACTTTCAGGCGACCATGATGCAAACCGTAAGGCAGTTGACCTGATTCTACAGAAGGTGGTGGAGGACCCCCAGAGTGGCAGCTGCCCTAACATCAGTTATGCAGACTACACAGGTCCGGTGGCTAGTGCTAATCCCACAGGCTCTCCTTTCGCCAATACAAACTTCACACAAAATCGCAGCCAGGAGATGGTTGTCAATAACAGTAACTACCCACAACAGGGTGCTACAGCGTACAGCATAGGCTTCAATGGAAATGGATTTAACAACAGCATTGGCAGCGGTATTTCAAACCTCAATCTCAATGCTGCCTTAGGAGGCGGTCCAGGTGGAAGCATGTCCAGTGGTGCTCTAGATAACTTAAAAATGACCCTTCGGAGCAGTGGGTATTCAGATCAGGCTACGGAAGAAATTTCCCTAGCTATGAACACTTTAGCTAGTTATGGAATATTAGGAATGATTGGACTTAATCAGGTCCCAGGAGTAAGCAGCGTGGGACCCATGGCTAATATGCCTGTCACAGGGGGTGCTGCAAATGCCCAGATGGCTAGTATAAATATGGCTTCCTCCATGGCAGCCACCAATATGATGGTCACTCCTACATCTTCTCAGCAGAACAACGGCTCATACCTTAATACTAGCAGTAACTCCGCAACTGGGAGCTTGTTTGGTCCAGTGGGGAGTGGTACGTCGGCTGGACTGGGAAGTTCAGGCTCTACAGGAGCTGGATCTAGTCTGTTTGGGAGTTCTTCCCCTAGTATAGGCAACGAGCGATATGGTGGCAGTCCCATGTTGAATGACTCTTTTACAGGTGCCACAAGTTATGCGAGCAATCCAGCTACATACCCTCAACAGGCTATTGCAGAGCGTTCTCCTAACATCAACCTGAATCAAAATTCATTTGGTCTGGGTACAGGCATGTGTAGCCCGACAGAGGACAAACAGCCGCCCCAGAAACAGGATCTGGAAGTGTCCGAGAGTATAGTGGGCGCCATTTTAGGACCTGGTGGGAAGGGTATTGTGGAGTTACAAAAGTTTACTCAAACCAACATCCAGATCTCTAAAAAAGGTGTATACGTTCCAGGAACAAGAAACCGCATCGTCACAATTACTGGTATTGCCAACAATATTCAGAAAGCTACCTACCTAATACAACAGCGTATTCAGCAGGAGGAAATCAAGAGAGCACATCAAGCAGGGGCTCGCTAGGAAATCACATCATACTAGAGGCTTTAAGGAACTCATTTCAAACAAAATTTTGTTCAATATTTTAACAGTCCTCGTCTTACGTTCATTTTATTAATGATAATTCTTTTAATTTATTTATTTTTTGTGGTTTCCTAGTGATATAAGCACCTATGTGACTGTATATAGTATCGAAGCCTAGAAATAAAACCTGTGTGTAGTTTTCAGTTGTATTCTCTGGCACACGTTGTTATGTACAGTACTGCAGGGAGAGTGATGACACTGTGATGATCATTGTTACCTAGTGACATGGAACTGGGAAAGCGTGCGGTTCCTGAGCATTTCTAACCAGGATTTATTTTTTACAGTGGACATCTTTAACTCTATTTGTTAAATCTGTTACTGAATTAGTCATGACTGTTGTAAATTATAAGGATATGTATGTTGTCTTTCGTTTTATATAAGCCTGTTGTTGTCTGGCAGGGAATGTTCAGGGCAGGCAGATACATGTTATGTTGTGCATTTTACTCATCACACACCCTATCTCACCTTCTCACCCCGATTGTCCATGGTAGGACAAGTAACATAAAAGATATAATCTCCTTGAGAAGGTCGATTAGGTTTTGATGATACCATATACAGAAATGCATAACTGTGTCCCTCTCATTCACTCGCTGTTCAAGCAAGTTAGGCCACATTTACATATAGCCAATGTGTGAGTCACATAGCGTGTAAACTACCGCCACAGAAATCGTGTGCATTTTGAAGTGCTCTGTTTTTATGAAACAATTACACTACACAGTTTTGTTTTAATTAACTTCTCATGTAGTCACCATTTTAATTTTGAAAAGCATACCACTTTTATCCAAATCATTTCAAAATTATTCTCGGACATTTCGTCATCAGTTGTACAAATTTTAGCAGAAATTGATCTCTGTCACACATATGTACTACACATATCTACTTGCAAATATAACACTATGCTCACAGCACCCCCACTGCATTGTTTTAGATGCTGTGTGTGACAAAATAACAGAGAATAAATCCATTTATTTTGAACCCATCCAACATCATGGCAACTTTTAAATTAGGGTCATAGGGATAGTTAAGATGCTCAACTGAACGATAAAGGAAAAGAGGCCTCCAACATGGTGAATGGTCACATGTTTTGGCTAGTTTTTCTGTTATTGAAGTTTTATATAACATAGGTTTTGTTTTGTTTGAATTCTTGTTTTATTAAAGCAGAGTATTGTTAGGTACTTCGGCATAGGCCCACTCTGCGTATTACAAGAGAACCTATGTAGTCTTTCAATGAGAAATGTGTTGGAATTTCTGAGTTTTGTTTTGTTTCGAGTTGTGTCAAATCCCATTAAAGCAAGGTTATGGGTAACGTTTGGAATCTTACCAAGATTTTCGTTGAAAAGCCAATGAAATGGCATGTAATATAATCATGGAACTTAGATTAACTAATGAAATCAAGTGTTATATCATTATCTAGGATTTAAGTTGACTTGTGTGTTTGCACTGTGTTGATTTTTTTTTTTTTTTTTTTTCATTTTATAAAAAGATATAATATATATATATATCATTGCTGCAAGGGTGATTTCCCTTGTTTTGCGAGTTTTGTACATTAGTATGCCTTCATAATTTATATCACTTCTAAACAAATATATGTAATATATAAAATATATTACCATATTGGAGTATGATAGATTTGTTAATATATAATGTTGTAGTCAAATTTGATTGTTATTATTTAACTTAAAGTTGTTATAACAATGTGTACTATATATATATAGAAGTTTCCCAACCTCAATGGTTCTGCAGGTTTTCTCTGATATTTATTGTCATATAAGTTATTATTAGTAAGATAATAACACTGATTGTTATTCCAGCCATTACACACACATGTTTGTGCTAAAAGAGATACTTGAAGCACGTAATTATTTATTTAACAGAATTCATCACACTAAGTTATAGGGGACACTTTAGCTTACATCATCAAACTAATTTTGTGGTTTCTCCCCCACGTGGTAAGAAACATTTGCTTCTGAACCAGCGGCATTTATATATTAGCCACTAGGTATGCAATTCATGCGCCACAAATATATATATATTTTTTTTGTGTGGAACAAGCTAGAATATTTTTTCTTCCCTAGCATTCTCTTCTCTCCTAGTTTTTGTTTCCAAATTGCTTGTTGAAGAGACATTTTTCAGCCCATCCCATATTTATATACCATTATATATATATATAGATATCTATATAATGAAAAAAAAAATTATGTATTACAATATTGTTTTTGCATGTCTTTCAAAGGTACACCATTTTTTGTTATTATTTTTTTTTTGTTCTCACACATAAGACACCAACTATAGCATTTTGAGTGTTGCATTGTAATATATTGGAATCATAGTAACACACTTCTCAGGCACGTAGCCCCTGTACATCGGACATCTCACCCGTCATCCGCGGCATTTATCATGGTTTCTTGTTATTTGATGATGTGCCAGCTACACAGTCTTTCAAAGATACTTTACCTTTGGGTCGCTATCAGTGTTAATAGTATGATGGTGATCGATGGAATTAATCATTTCGTACGAGTTCATTTTATTGTGTTTTGAAGGTGTTTGGGTCCTTGCTAGCTTTTAAATTTTGTTGTCATTTGATATTTCATATATTAAAATGAATCACCATTGACAAACTTCTATTTCACTTTTGTGTGATTGTAAGTGTGATGGGCTACGCTGTGGCCGACTGGCTTTTGTTTCCTCTGCACACATAGTCTAGGAGTGCGAGTTTCAATTTTTATCACTTAGATGGAAGCTGATATAATTATAAGAAATGATTGTGTCAGTTTTTTCTGTGTGCTTGTTTGAACAAAGTGTTGCTTGTCGGTTTACTGTCCAGGGGTGTATCGAAGGATGAACAGATCATGTGATGAGATGTTGTGAAGAAAATAATCATAAAAACCATTACAAGTAACATAGATATATTTTAATGTAATTTATGCAGAAAATCATTCAAAATGTCAAACATGAAAATTTTGCCTCAAAATTTCAATATCACTCCAGTTTCAATTTCCATGCAATTTCAAAATGCAAACAGATATTTTTTATTATTTTTTTATACATGGTAAACATAGAAAATGAGTGAAAACATTCGGTCATATCAATTTTACTATCAAGTTTTATTTTCCTTGTTGAAGTTACTGGCATAATATGTATGTTTAAGCTGCAGCATAGTTACAATGTTTTTTCCACCCGTCTTTATCCAACATTATTTCTCCATTTATCCACATTGTCAAACGTTGATGTGTGAGCAACCAGTATTACCTTACCAAGGGACATAGCCATGTTTCTGTTGTGAGCAATGTTCCCTGACATAGCCATGTTTCTGTTGTGAGCTATGTATACGTGCCCACAGGCCCCGATCTAGTCTCCTGTCAGTCTGAAACTGAGAATGAGTGAAAAGTTCATTATCACAGAATATTTATAGACCCACAATATTCGATTCTTGGATTTTAAAGAAAAAAATTCTACATTATATGCAACGGAAATGGTAGTTGACTCCTCTGTAATTAGTTTTCATTATTTATATTAATTGAAATTTTATGTTGTCGTGTGACACTTGTATGTATATTGTATGTGGAAGCAGAAGGATCCAAACACCTAATTTCAAAACAAGTTATTGGGGGATTTTAGCATGATCGGGTCTACCCAGTTAACAGCAAGCTAAGCTTAAATAATTATACCTCAATGTTGACTCAGACACTCAAATGAAACCAACATGGAGTAAACAAACAAAAAAATCAAAGCAATCAACTACATTTCATTTTCAAGTCTGCCATTTTAGATTTAGGATCTTTAAAGCAACCTTGTTTCCAATATGTGGATGTATACAGTTCCAGATATTTGAAAAACAGCTACAGTTTTTCATCTGATTTTGGTGCGACCATTTGTGTATTTGTTCTAAAGGATAAAACACTCTCGCATCTATTTTTGTCATTCAGACTTTTTGATTTAAACTGATCTGGATGAGTCCATTGTGGTTATAAGGGTATATGCACACCATAAATATGCCAGTAAGTTACACATTGATTATTTTGACTTTCTCCCAACATTTGGTAATGTTGAACTGTGATAAATATCATCTGTACATAGCACGTAACAGTTAGTTTATATATATTTAATATATAGTAACACATTTCCTCCATGTATAGATTGTAAGTTAAAACATTTTTTTATGAGTGAGTTGGAGATATAGAGTAATCACGAGTCGAAAGATGGTCAGCTTTTTTTTTTTTTTTTTTTTTTTTGCAAACATTGTTTTTAATTTATTTAGTTTAAAGAATGCTGTACCGAGACTTTGAAAGATTTTGTCCCGGATTGTACATTAGAATGGGTAGACCCTGTGTTACAATCTCCTGATAGGGGTGCATTTGAAAGGATTGTAAGAACACTGAAGATGTATTAGCAATAAGATTTTAAACCAATAAAATCCAAGAGTACATAATACATAGTTTAACCATCTGTCACATACACACATAGAAGTCAGGTAATAAGGGAGATTACTCCTGTTTTGAAATTGTGTATTTTTCAGATAAATTATTTCCTGACTGATTCTCAATAAATTTAAAACTGGTTGAACTAGACTTCATTAAAACCTATGAAAGATGTTGATCAAATGTAAAATCTGATATGAATTATACTTTTTTCTTCGAAATTTGTCTATAAGAATAAATAGTTTCAAAGGCTTGGAATGAAAATTTTAGTCATAAAATATAATGTGAATCAGAAACGTTTATGTCGCTGGAGATGTTTTATTTTGATGAATATTGAAGTGTTTATAATCTATTAAAAGCTTTTCCTAGATAATGTCTGAATATTAAATTATTAAGTGTGCAGATTTTGAACAATAAACAGTTTTTTGCCCAATATCAGTACATCTTAACACCGAAGGTGATTAGTATAACTAGAGTGGATCTTTGTATTTAGAGAATTACCTCCCTTGCTCCAATAATTTTTGTAGTTAATATTTTATCTAATTGTGGTAGTGTCCATATAGAAGTTGAATTGTGATTTTATGTATGCTTTCTTATCTACTTTGTCAAGTCTTTTTCAAAAGAGTGTGTTGAAATAATATTCCCAAACAAAATCTGTTTTCTTGATAAAGTTAACATATTGACAGCCATTCAAGCTTCAAGAACGTAATCATTTAAAAAAAATCAGAACTTTAAATGTTTGTTGGAGATCAATTGTTTTCTTGATTGCGATTTGTTAAACCATTATGTACTCTTGGTGGTGCATGACACGTGTACAGAACCTATTGATGTATCCTCTCATTGTAGTGCATGGTTTTATGGTATTTGCATTGATATCTCCAAAGTTCATTATATTTTAATTGACATACATGCCAGAAGTTTCGAGAGTGGGCAGGTAGATTTGGACAATTTCCCCCACAAGGTTTAATAATAATGATGATTTGGAAATGGTTGAGGATCAACTCGCTCACTCTCGATAGATAATTGTGATAAATGAAAGTTTTGAGACATGTGATAGGTCATGTGATCCAGAGATCTTGCCAAACTTCACGATTAGCATGGGAGAGAAGTCATTCAGATAAGACGACACTTCATCCATCAGTTGTTCACGAGTAGTTACGAAAAAATGACATTCCTATCAAAATATAGTATACATATTATTTATAGTAATAGCAACTCCAGAACATTTTTTGTAGAGGATATTTTATAACAGCACAGATAATCATAATTCTTGTGCCATTTCCAATATGACCATTCTTGGGTTTTTTAACATGCATCTATCAGTGTTTTTACTTAAGTTCAGACATGCCGTTTCATTTTTTATACATAGACTCGGATTTTATCTGAGTGTACAAAGAACACGTTTTATCAGCTCAAAGAATCTTAAGGATATTTTGTTAATTTATAGCCACAACATATCTTCTTTTTTTAAATTTCCTTCTATCATTTCACTCTCATGCCAAGGTCTGCCAGACAAACGTTTGATCTAAGGGCCTCATTTTCTCCCAGGTATAGTGCTGTGATATATATTTATTTCATCCTCATCACATAGCCACCACAAATGTCTAATTCTCTATGACTGAAACAGATAGAAACTTGTGATTTGTGCATTGTCTGGTGATTTGTATCTAGCTTCCATTATTTACATTCAGTCAAATACTACATTTTACACATGTCATCTAGCTGTGAAATGATGAAGCAAAAATACATTTCTTTCAACTTCACCTCACTGGTTTCTACACACCACGTTATCCAGCATGCCCAGTAGATATATATGCACTATATTTTTGATTAGGTGTATACTGGTTACAGTAAAATGTTACTACTATAATAGACGTTTATATACCTCCTGTCTCAATACAAATGGGAACTTCAGCGAGAACATTGAAATGATCAACCGTGGAAACTCAATTTGCCTCCAGGTCAATTTTATATGACCATATCTGTCATTTTCTTTACAAAAATAATGAATAAGAATTTTATGGATATTATAAAAGTAAATTATTTGATTTTTTTCTCTTAAAAGTTCAAGATGCTTATTGTGAGAAATTCTGTTTTTATATATTACAGAGTTACTTCCCTTGCGGATCGGTATCCATTGTGATGTCATTATTTTGTGAGCGAGATTCACATCGTTTTCTCTAAAAAAAAAAAAGTATGACGTTTATACTTGCAAACAGATGACGTCACAATCAATACCTACCAACAAGGGCAGATAACTCTACAATATGCAAAGACAGAATAAGCCAGGTTTTTATATAATTGTGATAACTAGGCTATTTTCTGGGATGTACTGTTATAGAATAGTATCCCCTGACTTGGTACGGATAACTACTTACAGATAGCTGTCATTGATGTTATTGATTAACACAGATCTATAGATCTGCCATTCAAGTTATGTACAGAATACTAAACAAAAATAGCGTTTGAGCTGCCAGTTTGTTATGTAATATAAATGAAGAGGTGACTAGTAAAGTAACAGTTTGAGCCCATGGTCTCAGGTTGATTCCAGTATAATGCGAGTGTGCATGAGGTTTTGTCAAGATTGGTTTGAAAATGGTTACTTTTAAAACGGGTGAACGTTCATGTAGATATGATTGCAAATACCACCTGGAAATAAAAATTTAAACAGATTTACACAGGAAATATCTTGGAATAAAAATTGGGCTGAAAATTAGTTGTGTTTGTTTTCTCTTATTCAGTTATATAGATATTAAGAATCATAATTGAAACATTTTTATCAAATAACTGACCCGTCAAGCCATGTCATAAATATTCTAAGACACATGTGTCTTATGACATCACACATAGATTTGACAACATAATCTATATATTTATGAGTCGCATGATTATTCCTGTAGACAGAAACGTCAGATCTGAGCCAGAATTCCACTGCTTTATATAGAGATGAAATTAAAAGTTTCACTTATATTTCTATTTATACATGTGATAGATAGAATCTTACACTTTTGACTATGTAATATGAAATTTATTGAACTCGATATGCCACTCGCAAGGCCTTGTGGCATATCAAATTATTTATTGAACTCATTTGATAAATTTTATTTAGTCAGTCAAAAAGCACTTAAGGGATCTTTCTCAAATTTCATCTATGTAGGTTTCCCCTAGGACCCCAGTTTGCATATTGCATTTTGGGACTGAAAGATCGGTTCAACAAGATGGCCGCCAGGTAGCCATCATGGATTTTGATATTTAAAGTTTTGTTACCGCTAGTTCTCAGAAAGCCCTGAAGGGATCTTTCTCAAATATTCATATGTAGGTTCCCCTATACCCCAGTTGTGCATATTGCTTTTTGGGCACTGATCTGTCAACAAGATGGCCGACCGGTGGCCATCTTGGATTTTGATAGTTAAAGTTTGTTACCGCTATTTCTCAGAAAGTACTGAAGGGATCTTTTCTCAAATTTTCATATGTAGGTTCCCCTAGACCCCAAGTTGTGCATAATTGCATTTTGGGACTGATCGGTTCAACAAGAGGCCAACTGGGTGGCCATACTTGGATTTTTGATAGTTAAAGTTTGTTACCAGCAATTTCTCAGAAAGTTTAGAAGGGATTGTTTCTTCAAGATATCATAATGTAGGTTTCCTCTAGGACCCTAGTTCTCCCTATTGCATTTTGCGGACCACCATCTTGGATTTTGATAGTTTGAAAGTTTGAAAAGAGCAAAAAAGAGAATTGTAAGTTTGAAAAGCAGAGAAAAGATCTCTCCCCCCCCCCCCCTCCCCCTCTTTTTTCATTTGTCCCAGACATAGATCAAAACTTTGGTGGGCCGCCAAGATCCGCCCCCCCCTCTTGGGATCTCTTGTTATTTATACATGTGAGTAGATAGAATCTTACACTTGTGACTATGTAATATGAAATTTATCGAACACTCGAGATGCCACTCGCAGGCTTGTGGCAATATCAAATTATTGAACTCATTTGATAAATATCTTATATTACATAGTCACTCATGTAAGATCCTGCTATTTCTTTCATACCTACACGGTGTAATACTGGCTGGTCTAGGGCCAATCCACTCATGTCGCCTGAGGCTGTATTGCATGGCTACCCATGCAATATAGCCTCGTGACGTCACGGCGTCATCAAAATCTCTATTTCCTCAGTAACATTTTAACATATTTTTTCACAAAATTGAACTGTTTTTACTAAAAAAGATTGCAAGCAACGAATTGTGTTGAACAAAGATCACGAAATTTTGTCATGTATGGAAATTGACTTCCAGTCGTGGATTTCTCGAATTTATTCAAAATGGCGGGATGATTATAGTTTGTAAAGTGCAGTAAAACGTCGTGGTCTATGCAAAGAAAAATTACTCTTTCATAAGGGGATATGAAGATTAGGGATATTCTACCACTCGGATCACAAGAAGTTTTGCAAAACCTTCGACAACGCCTCAGGGTATGTTACTACATTTTGAGTGACCCCGGGTAGAATATCCCTCCTTCATATCCACATATAATAAAGACTCTTATAATAAAGTTACGAGAAAAAACATGTATTCTAGAATTGTAAGCCCTTTCAACTTCATCAAAGCTTGTCATACAAATCTTTATCGCATTAGAAATAAGTCACAATCTAAAATAAGAGTTAGGGTTTGGGTTTTATTAGCCAGGGTCATGTTAGGACGTGCCAGGTTTATTGGTGGAAGAAGGCCGGAGTACCCGGAGAAAAACTATCAAACCAGGGGTCAGTACCTGGCAACTGCTCCACATAATAAGAGTTAGGAAGCAACAACCAAACAACAAAGTACATGTCATCTCCGCCTATTCGAATACTCCGGTTTTTTGCATATTTTCTTCTGGAAAATGACTTATTCAAATAAGCGGAATCCTCTACTGGACAAGTCGCGGACCAATATAAAGAGGACATAAGTTCACGGTGACCAAATGTAAAACTGCCCAATTACGCTTCAATTTTTTTTAATTGTGACTAACGCCAACTTCAAAGCAGTGATATAATAATTAAACATAATTATGAATACACGGATGAATGGATGTGTGTGCTCTTGTTCAAATCCCCTTAATATGTTAAGTCCCCTTAAAATCTTATAATATGTAATAATCTGTTACTCATCTCTGGAGAAACTTCGCTTTGTATCCGACGTCTTACTTTCCGCTATGATGTGACCGCCATCTTGAAGTGTCCACTCCATAACGGGTACACCACACAGTGGTCAAGGGTAGAAGTATAAAACATTGTGCAGGAGAGCAGTACCGTTCGTTGACTAGTGAGTGTTGCGTCGCTTGGTATAGTGCTCATAGGTCCTGTCACTTGTCTATTCAGTGGTCCGTTCCAATCTAATTAAAATTAGACTTGTAATTCCGTTCCACTACGATGCTCTATGTTATGCTTCGATACCAGATCTACACACGGCACCACCAAACTGCCTTTTTAGCTCGCTTCTCCAAGGGAGGGGGCTTATGGAATCACTCTGGTGTTGGAAGTTTTGTTGTTTGTGTTGAAAAACTGTTATCTGTCACAACCGACATTGAATTCTACAATCATTTTGGATTATAATTGTTTGCTATTGGTGTGGACAATGATTTAAAGGAGCCAAATCCTGAATTTTGAGAATTTAAGGAGGCCCAATGGGCTGAAATAGCCAGGTTAAGATTTTGGTGTGAGTGTTGAAAAAACTGTTATCTATCAGAATTGATATTGATTTCTGTATTTCCTCATCCTCGATACTCCAGGGCTTCCAATCACTAACGATCTCTACACCCTGGACTATCTCATAGTGAAATTGAAGGCAGTTCAGCGGAAAACATTTGACCAATCACAGGCTAGCAAAGATTTCCTTTGAAGACTAGAGAGAGCGACGCCTAACATCAAAGCCACACAGTGAAGTGAAGGACCTTGACCTTCATTCAATGTCAAATAGGCTAAAATCTGTAAACGACTTTTTGTGAATAACTAAGAGGCCGAGATACCTGATATTTGACCTGTGATATGCTTGAACGAATGGCTACCAATTTGGTGCAAATGAATAAGCTTGAACTTCATTCAAGGTCACAGGGACCAAATCGGAAAAGAAATTATTGGAGGCTTATCGACTTGATACTGGGGTTGAAGCATGGTATTTCCTCAAGGGAATGGGTCATCAAATATATAAGAATCTGAACTTCTAAAAGTCTTTTTTTTGTATTGCCTTAATTGTTTGCCACTACTTTTCTTTAAGGTGTATTCTGCCAATAGTCAAATGACCGTTAAGGCCAATGGGCCTCTTGTTTTGGATTATAATTGCTGCTAGGATATTTTCCAGCTAGTCCTAAGGACCGACTGACCCTAAAAGTTCCTGGTCCTGACTGAAAGTTACTGGTCCTAGACTCCTTACATACAATGTATGTACTTATAATTCATCCCTGTAGTTTAGCAAAGTAATAGTTTTTTAACGAAAATGACCATACTTTTAATTCTTGGTACCAAAGGTCAAGGGTACTTGAAAAATGTCTGAAAAATTCAAGAAAATTTGATCCGTAAAATCGGAACTGGAACTGGTCAATCTTATCGAGGGTGGTATTTCCTCAAAGGTAGGATGACCAATTGACATTTCATTTAGTAGTGTTCAATTCCGTCTGTGATATCGAGCCAGGCTAAACTTTTCACTGGACGTAAACTTTTGCCAGACTTTCTTCTCAATTAACGAAAGGCCCACAGGGTACTTAAATGGTCCTATGGATCTGTTAAAATGCTGGGATTGATAATTTGAAATGTGATGAAATTAATGTCCTAAGATGACCGGTGAATGACTATTTGGCCAAGGTGGGGGCTAAATGGACAGTATGGTGTCGTGATCGTCACTATGACACTTTAACCACCCTATATGAGACTGCGTCTGATATACTGATGGTTTCTTACCTTGTACGTCAATGGACGTGTGTTTATCGTCACTAGACACTTTACCACACTATATAGCGTCAACGTTATCTAGACGTGTCTATCGTCACTAGGACACTTTTACCACACACTATATAGCGTCAATGTTATCTAGACGTGTCTATCGTCACTAGACACTTTACCACACACACTATATAGCGTCAATGTTATCTAGACGTGTCTATCGTCACTAGACACTTTACCACACACTAATATAAGCGTCAATGTTATCTAGACGTGTCTATCGTCACTAGACACTTTATCCACACACTATATAGCGTCAATGTTATCTAGACGTGTCCTATCGTCCAACTAGACACTTTACCACACACATATTGTATAGCGTCAATGTTATCTAGAGTGTCTATCGTCACTAGACACTTTACCACACACTATATAGCGTCAATGTTTATCTAGACGTGTCTTATCGTCACTAGACACTTTACCACACACTATATAGCGTCAATGTTATCTAGACGTGTCTATTGTCACTAGGACACTTTACCACACACTATATAGCGTCAATGTTATCTAGACGTGTCTATCGTCACTAGACACTTTACCACACTATATAGCGTCAATGTCTATTTAGAGATGTGTCTATCGTCACGAGATACTTTACCCACACACTATTTAGCGTCAATGTTATCTAGACACATGTCTAATCGTCAACTAGACACTTTACCCAAATAATATATAGCAGTCAATGTTTTTTAGACGTAGTCTATCCGTCACTAGATCTCTTTAACTACCACATATATATTGCGTCCGATGTTCTTCTTGACGTATCTATCGTCATCTTAGAAACTTTACCACACACTATTTATCGTCAATGTTCTCTAGACGTGTCTAACGTATCTAAGACACCTTGACAACAATATATAGCGTCAATTGTTATCTATACGTGTGTATTGTCACTAGACACTTTACCACACTAATTATAGCGTCGCCGGTATCTAGACGATGTCTATCGTCCACTAGACACTTTGACCACACACTATATACGCGTCAAATGTTATCTAGTCGTGTCTATCGTCACTAGACACTTTAACCAACACACTATATTGCGTTCAATGTTATCTAGACGTGTCTATCGTCACACTAGACACTTTACCACAACAACTCTATAGCGTCATTCTCCTCATAATATCTTGACGTGTCTATCGTCAACTAGACACTTTACTGGACACACACTATATAGCGTCAATGTTTATCTAGACGTGTCTATCGTCACTAGACACTTTATACCACACTATATAGCGTCAATGTTATACTAGACGAATCTATCGTCCACTAGACACTCTTACCACACACTATATAGCGCTCAATGTTATCTAGACGTGTCTATCGTCACTAGACACTTTACCACACCTTATATAGCGTCAAATGTTATCTAGACGTGTCCTATCGTCACTAGACATTTACTTTAACACACACTATATAGCGTCAATGTTATCTAGAGACGTGTCTATCGTCACTATGACACTTTACCACACACTATATAGTGCGTCAATGTTATCTAGACGTGTCTCTATCGTCACTAGAACAACTTTACCTACACTATATAGCGTCAATGTTATCTAGACGTGTCCCTAATCGTCACTAGACACTATTACCACACACTAATACGCGTCAATGTTATCTAGACAAGTTATAGCGTCAACAAGTTATCTAGACTATGTAGCTCAGCGTCACTAGACACTTTTATCGCACATGACACTTTACAAAATTATATAGCGTCAATGTTATTCTAGTGACGTATCGATCTGTCACTGAAACACTTACCACACAAACTATATAGCGTCAAATGTTTAATCGAGACGTGTCTATCGTCACTAGGACACTTTACCACACTAAATATGAACGTCAATGTTATATAGACGTGTCTATCGTCCACTAGACACTTTACCACACACTATATAGCGTCAATGTTATCTAGACGTGTTCTATCTCGACACTTTCACTAGGATAACAATGTTTACCACACTCGTCACTATATAGCGTACACTATATGTCCATTATTTCTAGACGTGTCTATCGTCACTAGACACTCTTACCACACCTAATATAACGTCATTGTTAGTCTAGACGTGTCCAATCGTCCACTAGACACTTAACCACACTAATATATAGCGTCAATATTGATCTAGACGTGGTCGAGTCGTCACTAGACACTTTAACCACACTATATAGCGTCAAATGTTATCTAGATACGTGTCTATCGTCACTAGACACTTTTACCACACATATATATTTGCGTCAATGTTATCTAAACGGTCTATCGTCCACTAGACACGTTAACATTACACTAGTATCTCGTGTATCGAGACTGTCGAATCGCACTATGTACTTGTCTATAGTCTCACTAGACACTTTACTAACGTGCACACTATATAGCGTCAATGTTATCTAGACGTGTCTAACGTCACCAGACACTTTAACCAAACACTATATAGCGTCAATGTTATCTGATACGTGTCCTATCGTCACTAAGAATCACTTTAACCACACACTATATAAGCTTCAATGTTATCTAGATGTGGTCTATCGTCACTAGACCTTTCACGTCACTATATAGCGATCAAGTATCTAGATTTGTCCAATCGTCACTGATATAGCTCCACCACGACACTATATAGACGTGTCTATCGTCACTTGCTCACTGACTACACTTTACCACAACACTATATAGCGTCTCAATGTTTATCTAGACTTATCTATCGTCACTAGACACTTTACCACACTATATAGCATCAATTTCAATGTTATCGCACTAGAGACGTGTCTATCGTCACTAGAAAACACTTTACACTAACACACACCATATAGAGGGTCATTGTTAATCTAGACTAGACTATCGTCAACTAGAACACTTGTTACCAGACACTATATAGAGTCTATGAGTTATCTATACTATCCTATCGTCACTAGAACACTTTAGACACACGCAAATATTGACGCTTTCAATGTTATCTCTATACGTGTCTATCGGTCACTAGACACTTTACCACACTATAAATAGCGTCAATGTTATCTACGACTAGTGTTCTATCGATCACTAGACACTTTACCACACACTATATTTAGCTTCAATGTTTATGCTAGACGTGTCTAGTGTCGCGAACACTTTACCACACACTAATGAGGCGTCTAATGTTATCTAGAACGTGTACTATAGTCCACAAGACCACTTTACCCACACAATATAATAGGCGCAATTGTTTATCTAGACGTTTCTATCGTCGCACTAGACACTCTATACACACTCTATATACATCAATGTTATCTAGGACGGTCTAACGTCACTCTAGACACTTTACCACACAATAGTATATAGCGTCCAATGTTGAACATAAGAACGTGTATATCGGTGCACTATACACTTTAACCATACACTATATAGCGTCCTATGTTATCTTAGACGTGTCTATCGTCCACTAAACACTTTATTACCACTCTATATAGCGTCAATGTTTATCTAGACGTGTCTATCGTCACTAGACACTTTACCGAACACACTTATATAGCGTCAATGTTCACACTAGACGTGTCTATCGTTCACTAAGACACTATGTTACCACACACTAGACACTATAGCGTCAATGTTATCTTCTAACGTGTCTATCGTCACTAGACACTTTACCACACACAGAATATAGCGTCAATGTTATCTAGACGTGGTGTCTATCGTCACTAGATACTTTACCACACACTATATAGCGTCAATGTTATCTAGACGTGTCTATCGTCACTAGACACTTTACCACACACTATATAGCGTCAATGTTATCTAGATGTGATCTATCGTCCACTAGAACACTTTGGGCAACACACCCACTATATATAGCGTCATGTTTCATCTATGACGTGTCTATCGTCACTAAGACACTTTACCACACACTATGATAGCTGTCAAGGTTATCTAGAAGTGTCTATCGTCACTAGAACACGTTTACCACACACTATATAGCGTCAAAGTGTCTATCGTTATCTAGACGTGTCTATCGTCCACTAGACACTTTACTAGACACACTATATATATAGCGTCATTGTTATCTAGACTGTCTATCGTCACTAGATACACTTTACACACACTATATAGCGTCAATGTTTATCTAGAGTGTCTCTATCGGGTCACTAGACACTTTAAACACACACTATATAGCGTCAATTGTTATCTAGGACGTGTCTATCGTCACTAGGGACACTTTACCACACTATTTAGCGTCAATGTTTATCTAGACGTGTCTATCGTCACTAGACACTTTACCACACTATTTAGCTTCTTGTGTTTTCTAGGAGCGTCAATGATTTATTGCTAGACGTCATTGTTATCTAGATCGTCACTAGAGTACTTAGACATTTTACCACAATATATAGCGTCTAATGTTTATCTAGACGTCGTGTCTATCAGATCACTAGACACTTTTACACACACTATATATAGCGTCAATGTTATTCTTAGACGTGTCTATCGTCACTAATGACACTTTACCACACACTATATAGCGTCAATGTTATCTAGACATGTCTATCGTCACTATGACACTTTACCATACTACTATATAGCGTCTATGTTATCTAGACGTGTTCTATCTTCACTATGACATTTTACACACACTATATATAGCGTCAATATTATCTAGACGTGTTCTATCGGTCACTAGACACTTTACTACACCTATATAGCGTCGATGTTCATCGTAGACGTGTCTATCGTCACTAAATACACTTATACCACACTCTATATAGTGTCAATGATTATCTAGATGTGTCTATCGTCACTAGAAGACATCTTTACCACACACTATATAGCGTCCAATGTTATCTAGACAGTGTCTATCGTCACTAGACACTTTACTTTTACCACACAATATATAGAGTCAATGTTCTCTAGGCACGTGTCCCTACGTCACTAGACACTTCAACCACCCACTATATAGCGCAATGTTTATCTAGACGTGTCTATCGTCACTAGACACTTTAAACCCACACACTAAAGAGCGTCAATGTTTATACTAGAACGTGTCTATCGTCACTCAGACACATTACCATACGTCAAACTATATAGCGGTCAATGTTTTATCTAGGACGTGTCTATCGTCACTGGACACTTTTGATTACAATACACATATCTAGCGTCAATTTATAGCTATCTGAGGACTAGACTAGTGGTCTTATCGTCACTAGGACACTTTACCACCTATCTAGACTAAATAGCCGTCAAATGGTTACCATAGACGTGTCCTATCGTCACTAACAGAACACTTTACCTACACTATATAGCGTTCAATGTTATCCTAGACGTAGTCTATCGTCACTAGACACTTTACCCACACTTATATAGCGTCAATGTTATTCTAGACGATAGTCTATCGTCACTAGACACTGTTACCATCACACTATATAGCGTCAATGTATCTAGACGCATGTCTATTCGAGTCACTAGACACTTTACCACACACTATATATGCGTCATGTTATCTAGACGTGTCTATCGTCACTAGACACTTTACCACACACTATATAGCGACAATAGTTATCTAGACGATATCTATACGTCACTAGACACTTTAGACCACACACTATATAGCGTCAATGTTATCTAAGACGTGTCTATCGTCACTAGACACTTTACCACACACTATATAGCGTCAATGTTATCTAGACGTGTCTATCGTCACTTTAGACACTTTACAATACACTATAGCGAATGTTATCGTCTCTAACGTCCTCTTTCACTAGACACACACACACTATATAGCGTCAATGTTATCTATGACGTGTCTATCGTCACTAGACACTTTACCACACACTATATAGCGTCAATGTTATCATAGACGTGTCTATCGTCACTAGTACCACACTACTATAGCGTCAATGTTATCTAGACGTGTCTATCGTCACTAGACACTTTACCACACTATATAGCGTCAATGTTATCTAGACGTGTCTATCGTCACTAGACACTTTTACCACACACTATATAGCGTCAATGTTATCTAGACGTGTCTATCGTCACTTGACACTTTACACACACACTATATAGCGTCAATGTTTATCTAGACGTGTCTATCGTCACTAGACACTTTACCACACACTATATATAGCGTCAATGTTATCTAGACGTGTCTATCGTCACTAGACACTTTACCACACACTATATAGCGTCAATGTTATCTAGACGTGTCTATCGTCACTAGACACTTTACACACTATATAGCGTCAATGTTATCTAGACGTCAATGACACTTTACCACACTATATAGAATGTATCTAGACGAGTCTATCGTCACTAGACACTTTACCACACTATATACGTCAATGTTCTATAGACGTGGTCTATCGTCACTAGACACTTTACCCACACTATATAGCGTCAATGTTATCTAGACGTGTCTATCGTCACTAGACACTTTACCCACACACTATATAGCGTCAATGTTATCTAGACGTGTCTATCGTCACTAGACACTTTACCACACACTATATAGCGTCAATGTTATCTAGACGTGTCTATCGTCACTAGACACTTTACCACACACTATATAGCGTCAATGTTATCTAGACGTGTCTATCGTCACTAGACACTTTACCACACACTATATAGCGTCAATGTTATCTAGACGTGTCTATCGTCACTAGACACTTTACCACACACTATATAGCGTCAATGTTATCTAGACGTGTCTATCGTCACTAGACACTTTACCACACACTATATAGCGTCAATGTTATCTAGACGTGTCTATCGTCACTAGACACTTTACCACACTATATAGCGTCAATGTTATCTAGACGTGTCTATCGTCACTAGACACTTTACCACACTATATAGCGTCAATGTTATCTAGACGTGTCTATCGTCACTAGACACTTTACCACACACTATATAGCGTCAATGTTATCTAGACGTGTCTATCGTCACTAGAACACTTTACCACACACTATATAGCGTCAATGTTATCTAGACGTGTCTATCGTCACTAGACACTTTACCACACACTATATAGCGTCAATGTTATCTAGACGTGTCTATCGTCACTAGACACTTTACCACACTATATAGCGTCAATGTTATCTAGACGTGTCTATCGTCACTAGACACTTTACCACACACTATATAGCGTCAATGTTATCTAGACGTGTCTATCGTCACTAGACACTTTACCACACTATATAGCGTCAATGTTATCTAGACGTGTCTATCGTCACTAGACACTTTACCACACACTATATAGCGTCAATGTTATCTAGACGTGTCTATCGTCACTAGACACTTTACCACACACTATATAGCGTCAATGTTATCTAGACGTGTCTATCGTCACTAGAAACGTCACTAGACACTTTACCACACACTATATAGCGTCAATGTTATCTAGACGTGTCTATCGTCACTAGACACTTTACCACACACTATATAGCGTCAATGTTATCTAGACGTGTCTATCGTCACTAGACACTTTACCACACACTATATAGCGTCAATGTTATCTAGACGTGTCTATCGTCACTAGACACTTTACCACACACTATATAGCGTCAATGTTATCTAGACGTGTCTATCGTCACTAGACACTTTACCACACACTATATAGCGTCAATGTTATCTAGACGTGTCTATCGTCACTAGACACTTTACCACACACTATATAGCGTCAATGTTATCTAGACGTGTCTATCGTCACTAGACACTTTACCACACACTATATAGCGTCAATGTTATCTAGACGTGTCTATCGTCACTAGACACTTTACCACACACTATATAGCGTCAATGTTATCTAGACGTGTCTATCGTCACTAGACACTTTACCACACACTATATAGCGTCAATGTTATCTAGACGTGTCTATCGTCACTAGACACTTTACCACACACTATATAGCGTCAATGTTATCTAGACGTGTCTATCGTCACTAGACACTTTACCACACACTATATAGCGTCAATGTTTATCTAGACGTGTCTATCGTCACTAGACACTTTACCACACACTATAAGCGTCAATGTTATCTAGACGTGTCTATCGTCACTAGACACTTTACCAACACTATATAGCGTCAATGTTTCTAGACGTGTCTATCGTCACTAGACACTTTACCACACACTATATAGCGTCAATGTTATCTAGACGTGTCTATCGTCACTAGACACTTTACCACACTATATAGCGTCAATGTTACTAGACGTTCTATCGTCACTAGACACTTTACCACACTATATAGCGTCAATGTTATCTAGACGTGTCTATCGTCACTAGACACTTTACCACACACTATATAGCGTCAATGTTATCTAGACGTGTCTATCGTCACTAGACACTTTACCACACACTATATAGCGTCAATGTTATCTAGACGTGTCTATCGTCACTAGACACTTTACCACACACTATATAGCGTCAATGTTATCTAGACGTGTCTATCGTCACTAGACACTTTACCACACACTATATAGCGTCAATGTTATCTAGACGTGTCTATCGTCACTAGACACTTTACCACACACTATATAGCGTCAATGTTATCTAGACGTGTCTATCGTCACTAGACACTTTACCACACACTATATAGCGTCAATGTTATCTAGACGTGTCTATCGTCACTAGACACTTTACCACACACTATATAGCGTCAATGTTATCTAGACGTGTCTATCGTCACTAGACACTTTACCACACACTATATAGCGTCAATGTTATCTAGACGTGTCTATCGTCACTAGACACTTTACCACACACTGTATAGCGTCAATGTTCACTAGACGTGTCTATCGTCACTAGACACTTTACCACACACTATATAGCGTCAATGTTATCTAGACGTGTCTATCGTCACTAGACACTTTACCACACTATATAGCGTCAATGTTATCTAGACGTGTCTATCGTCACTAGACACTTTACCACACACTATATAGCGTCAATGTTATCTAGACGTGTCTATCGTCACTAGACACTTTACCACACACTATATAGCGTCAATGTTATCTAACGTGTCTATCGTCAATGACACTTTACCACACTATATTTATTAGACGTGTCTATCGTCACTAGACACTTTACCACACACTATATAGCGTCAATGTTATCTAGACGTGTCTATCGTCACTAGACACTTTACCACACACTATATAGCGTCAATGTTATCTAGACGTGTCTATCGTCACTAGACACTTTACCACACACTATATAGCGTCAATGTTATCTAGACGTGTCTATCGTCACTAGACACTTTACCACACACTATATATAGCGTCAATGTTATCTAGACGTGTCTATCGTCACTAGACACTTTACCACACACTATATAGCGTCAATGTTATCTAGACGTGTCTATCGTCACTAGACACTTTACCACACACTATATAGCGTCAATGTTATCTAGACGTGTCTATCGTCACTAGACACTTTACCACACACTATATAGCGTCAATGTTATCTAGACGTGTCTATCGTCACTAGACACTTTACACACACTATATAGCGTCAATGTTATCTAGACGTGTCTATCGTCACTAGACACTTTACCACACACTATATATAGCGTCAATGTTATCTAGACGTGTCTATCGTCACTGGACACTTTACCACACACTATATAGCGTCAATGTTATCTAGACGTGTCTATCGTCACTAGACACTTTACCACACACTATATAGCGTCAATGTTATCTAGACGTGTCTATCGTCACTAGACACTTTACCACACACTATATAGCGTCAATGTTATCTAGACGTGTCTATCGTCACTAGACACTTTACCACACACTATATAGCGTCAATGTTATCTAGACGTGTCTATCGTCACTAGACACTTTATCACACTATATAGCGTCAATGTTATCTAGACGTAACTATCGTCACTAGACACTTTACCACACACTATATAGCGTCAATGTTATCTAGACGTGTCTATCGTCACTAGACACTTTACCACACACTATATAGCGTCAATGTTATCTAGACGTGTCTATCGTCACTAGACACTTTACCACACTATATAGCGTCAATGTTATCTAGACGTGTCTATCGTCACTAGACACTTTACCACACTATATAGCGTCAATGTTATCTAGACGTGTCTATCGTCACTAGACACTTTACCACACTATATAGCGTCAATGTTATCTAGACGTGTCTATCGTCACTGTAGTGATAGTTGATCTATTGTTAATTTTATAATACTACTCTACAGAATCATACACGCACGCCCAAAGAAATTCGCAGGACCTTCCACCTCTTACATTAAAAAGAAGAAAAAAACAAAGAAAAAACTTTCGGTTGATCATCTTTCTCTTACTTACCATGGTCTTTACACTGTAACGCGTACGGTTACCCACCTGGTTCTAATAAATCCACTGTGATTGTTACCCTCGTGACATTCCATCAGATATACTTCAGAGGTTACTATCACTGACATTATATCCACCCCCTAGAATATCTCATAGTAAAACTGAGGGAAGTTCAGGAGAACAAAACTAGCAACCATGCAAAGACTTCCTTTGAATATTAGAGAGAGAACGACGCTCACATTTCAAAGCCACATAGTCCACCAGTGAACCGTTATTTGATGTAATGTCAATGATAGCAACCCCTGGCGGTTCGAGGATGGTGTAACGTCTGACTCGATTCAATTGGTATTAAATCGTCTCCATCTTGAAATTGAAAAATGAATGATGGTTTTCTCCTGCGTCTGATTTCATCAATATAAACAAGGATAAAAACAAACAATAACGATGTAAATTGTACTCTTGTTTCCTTTCAACGTCATTATCAATATTTATTGGCATAGTTTTGAGGACATCCTCGATACTCCAGGGGTTCCGATCACTTACGATCCCTACTATCTCATGGTAAAACTGGAGCCTGCAACAAGAACATAACAGGTAATTTAGTCTTTTGATGTACATCAAAAGAGCCGTATACCGGTTCACTGGGGTGGACTGTGTGGCTTTGAAATTAGGCGTCAATCTCTCTGTAGTTTTCTGTGATTGGTTCAGGTGTTGTCCTCTGAGCTGCCTTCAGTTTTACTATGATACTTTGACTACTATGATAGTCCAGGGTTGTAGAGATTGTAAATAATCGAACTCCAGGAGTATCGAGGATGCTTTGTGGGCAATTAAAAAGATTATTTTTCCACATTTATGTACAGTCCGTCCATGATGCGTTTACTATAATGGTACGTGTGTTTTAATTGTAATGTGGTATTGTATTATTAAATTATTATGTAATATATAACCGTCACCTTCCTGTTGCGGATTGTAATGTCGATTCATGGTATGGGAGTAATAATATAAGCTATATAAAACCAAGCATTTATATATGTCAGGCAGTAAAATCAACGTCTCACCAAAATGTGTTTGCTTGCAGTATACAATGTAATTTTATTTAGTCCTGATTAACCTGGCCATAATCTTAACATCCATACACAAATTTAACCTGAATTAATCAGCTTGTACCATTATCACCAGAAGTCCGGCGGCAACGATTGAGTATCGTCTGCGTTCACACGTGCCTCTGTTTGTTGCATTGATTTAATCATGTTACCGGTATAGGAAGATTGGAAAGATGGCTATAGATTTAATTGATATCTTGCATGCACAGAACTGAGCTGGTTAAATTAGAATATTTCCTATATCACTGCTCACAGGCTTAATGAAAATTACAAGCACACATTTTTACAAACAATCAATCTTCTGAGAGCTTTTACATGGACGGCCATCTTTATCACTCCGCAAAACTGAGAAACAAGCAAATGTGAGATCGGAAGAAGTCATACATTCAAAAGACTGAGGTATCAAAACGATAACAAAACTTAAGTTGAACAGCCAGTGTGATTGTTGGCTTGGTTTGTTTAGAAAGCGGTGAGAATGTCTTTCTATTGCAAAAGACAATGTGAAAGTGGGAAAAGGTTCTGTGTGGTAGAGATGGAAGGCGTCGCTGCTGGTAGTTCAACGGGTGGCGGAGCTTCAGAGGCGCAGAATATGGAACTAGATCACGTTAACATTGAAAGTGGAAGAAAGACCGAAAACATAGTAACTGATACAGACCACAACTCAACGGTCCCACCAATCGGGCAAACATCGTCTAAATTTGGGAGGAAATTGCAAATGGGATTACGGAGGCGTGAAACAGTTTCCGGGTTTAAAAGTCGTCGATGGAGTTTTACATCAAGGCGACCGACGTCATTTAGGGGAAAGCAACAGCTGAAAAGACGAAACAGCGAACCAAAAGTGCACGTTGAGGAGCAGCCGAGTCCCATGGATTGTAAGCGTTTGCACATGCGTCGCGGGGCATTGTCGAACCCGGAATTGATGGCAATGCCACAGAATATCCGAGAAAAAGTACAGAAAGATGTGGAAGTCAGACGAAAATCACTGAAGAGGAAAATTTCTAATTTCATAGCTGTTCATCTGGATCTGGATAAGGAAATAGATTTATTTTGATGTAAAAAGAGATGAAATGGAATTCTGTTTATATGCATTTCCATCAACGAGACGAAATTGTTCGATGTTCCAAAGCTTCAATGAAAGGTCAAGGATGATTAGAGTGCTCGATGTGAAATTTGAATAATGCTGGTAACGGACGTGACGCACCATAACCTGCGTAAGTCTTGTAAAAGTTGGTCTGGGAAGAATACATATGGTTTCTTATTCCTTCCGTGATAGCTCGCGATCTCTTTATGGTTATCTGTTGGGATTTCTTAATAAACATGTCAATTCCAGATACGCTGGCTTGTGTATAGAGTGACACCTGCCAAAACGGAGTATTACAGCTGACCATTCCCGTTGACAGTATAAGACATCTTTCTTATAATTGTGATTCATTTACATAAACAATTGACAAATTTGTTGTAATTGGTAGCTAGCGTGTCATCTGTGTTGTTTGTTGGAATACTTCTTACTTGAAATCAATATTATTGCAAGATCATGCATTTTATGTGCAATACATAATAATAAATTCCTAAACACTTTAGATGGAACTGTCCTATATCTAATATGAACGCTTTAAATTGCTTAAATTACTTTAATCTACCAACTATATTACCCAATACTGAGTTTACCTGGTGAGGTACATATGTATAATAAGATAGTCATTATACCAATACTGACTGTATAAAATATGTTAAAGTTGCTCCACCGCTGACAAATAGTATTGTTTCACTATCAAAAACAGGAGCAGACGATTTAGTATTTTTCTTCAGTTACAAAAGTTACTTACTTTACACCATTATCACCATTGAAAAGTTTGTGCTTCTAAGTTTACTTCAAGTTAAAAATATGAAAAATAATTAATCGCATCCCGAAAAAATTCCGTGTCACTATATCCTATATGGAACGAAGTACTGATTGCGCATGCACCAAAGGCGAAATAAATTATTTTATATCATTTTTGTGTTAATTAGACGTATATATACACGATAAAACACCAATTATTGTTCAAATGATGAATATCATTTATGGTCTGTCGGCGGTGGAGCATCTTTAATATGGTTTGTTTAGTATTGATTTTACAACAAAAATAAAATATATTTACCCGTTATGATAACAATTATTAAAAGTTGGCTTGCTAATATGACTTGTGTCTTGGGCTGTGATAAAGGCTAGGGTTATGGATTTAGGCATAGAATATACAAAACTTACAAATAACAAATGCTATTGTATGCATTTAGATATTGTCTACAAATGTTATTCTTTAGTTAAGATATCTACATTTCGTAGCGTGTTAGAATTATATATTTTTTTATAAAGATGCTATCATAATATAACGTGGCCTTTTTGATTAATGAGATTTAAATTGCTGATATTTTTCTTTCCCATCAATTGAAATGAATGGTACCATAAATAATTTCCATGAAAATTATCAAGAGGTCTGTGTTTTAATGATTTATTTTTATCTATTACTTTAAATAATTTATTGTATTTTGCGTTAATTAGAGATATTTGTAATTCAGAGCATAACCTGAAAATTAGTCAACTTTGATGTGTCAAGGCTCACTACCTTTCCGATACGACTTTTATTTTTTGAAATGGACATGTAAAACGAGATCGATAATTTTGTAGAGTCGCAAAAGTTATTAACTTACCGTTAATACTACACTGTCATCACCTTCTGAACAATTTGATTAAAATAAATAAAATGTTTATTTTCATAACGCGGGTCGACTTACGTTTCCAGCCGTCGTCCTAAAATACCACCCGTTAGTTGACTATTAATGCGCCAGACGACAAAACAGCGAAATGACTCTCCATTGTTTTCGTATATTACTCCGGAGGAAATCCTGCCCATGTTTTATGTTGCAACCTCATCTTAGGCCATCGATATCTTTTTTTTCTGATGTTATTAATGTTTTTTTTAAAGAAACCTTTATGTTTTGCACTGGAAAGGTTGTGGACCTTTAATGTTACTTGTCAAAAGGTAATGTTTGAACAATTTAATTACGAATGTACAAACTAATTTTATCAAGGATTAGATATTAGTGGTTTGCGTATCTGAAGAGGGGTTAATAGTCAAAGATGCTCCACCGCTGACAAATGGTATTTTTTCCATTATCAAAAACAGGAGCAGACGATCAAGTATTTTTCTTCGGTTACAAAAGTTACTTACTTTACACCATTACCACCATTGATAGTTTGAGCTTCTAATTTTACTTCAAGATGAAAATATCAAAAATAATTAATTGCATACCGAAAAAAAATCCATGGCACTTTGTCCTATATGGAATGAAGTACTGATTGCGCATGCACCGAGATTACATTAAATTATTCTATATTATGTGTGTAAAGTAGACATACATGTATATACACGCTTTCACACCTATTATTGTTGAAATGACGAGTAATGTTTATGTTTTGTATTTACTACACTAAAGTTTAACTCCGCATATATTTATTCTACACCCCAGTGTTACAAATGAGGCTGACATTGTTCTTGAAAAGTTGTCATTTGTGTTATTTTTCCTATATTTTCCTGCTCTTGTAAGAGGCTCAAAAGAGTTTTCCCAAATTATGATTTTCCAATTTTGCTGTAATACGGATATTTTTAATCCAAAAAGTGAAAACATTTTTCTATTGCAATTTTTGCGAAGTTAGACCTATAATTTATAATTTCACTAAACTTCAGTCAAATTTAGCTACACCTGGCCGTTGTATTGTCTCATATATATCAATCTAACTAAAAATCAATGATCATTATCTACTGAGTTTTCAGAGCAGATAATGAACATCGAATTTTAATTAGATTACATACATATAAATTAAAGGGGATTCCTTGCAACTTCTATCAAAAGTTTGCAGCTTGCCCACTATATTATCTAAAATGTTTATGATACAATGTATATATTTGATGTCCGTGTCTAAATTAGCCATTTCTGGCTGGACATATTTTGAAATCCTTGGTGATTAATGTAAACATATATGCTTTACACGTTAATAAAAAATGAATCTTGAATCTTGAATCCTGTGTGTTATATCTTGTTCAGAATCTATTTATATATACATGTAAGGCGGTTTGGTCTTTGGCCATGTCAACGTACTAACATTATAGTAAATATTATGTAAAGAATAACTTACGCCAAGCTTGAGAACTTGCTTAATCCGACCATTCGGTTATCTCGAATTTTCTTTTGGTCGAGTTAACAGAGTTACACTGTACATGGCGACCTTCTTCATTGATCAAAGAGGCACTTGTTTCCCTCGTGCCACGACAAAAGGCAGCCACAGCTCTTCCTCGAGCTAAAGTACTGGTAAAAGGTGATGTAACGTATTATGAATCACTCATGTCTAAAATACCAAAGAAGATAAGACATTACGAAAAGTATCCATCAGTTCTATAGAAATTTGCGTATGCTGATTTTTTAAACCACATGCACAATTAAAGGGAGGCAAACAAGACTTAATAACATTGGTACTTGAAATTATAACGATATCAACAATTTTAGCTATTTTGGTTTGTAATAAGGTCAAGCCCCTCTCACTATTAATATCTTAGTGATAAATTGCAATATAATCAGCAAAAAAAATTGGAAAAGTACTTTAAACCATTACCATTATTGAAAATTTCGTGCTTCTAATTTTACTTCAAGATAAAGATAATAAGAATAATTTATTGCAACTCGAAAATAAAACCTTGACCGTTATGCCGTATATGGAACGAGGTACTGATTGTGCATATTGTGACACTAATTAACTAATTTCACTCTGTAAATTATCTAGCAAAAAATCAAATTGACATTTTTAAACGTCTACACCCATATTATTGATACTTATCATTGATACTTAGGATCATTCTGGTAGTGTTCATGTAGAAGGACCGCCATTTTGTATTTCAAGATGGCCGCCGACTTGAATTGTAAACGAGAGTCGTTAAAAACCACCAATTGTATTTAAGTAAGTACATTTATACACTAACGGTGACAATACCCAATATAACTGCCAAGTTAATGTATTTACATCAATTTGTGCGCAAATGTGCCATGCGACAGGGTGATAATGTGCCATGTTACAGCGTGTTTGTCGCATGACGCATTGTTACACTATCGTTTTTTCACCAATGCGACAAATCCTAATTAACTTACATTATATATAATAATAATAATAATAATACTGTAAGAGATATCTTCATAATTCCAATTGTTCTGAAATCAGAACGATTTTTTAAGTGTTCCAGCAAAATTAATGTAGTGTAACTTACTTACTTTTGGAGAAAATCGTCTTTTTGTGTCCCAATTTCCCTGATGCAAATTTTCACTTGGAAGGTCTTTATCACTACGGTGTTTATTCACGTTGAAAACAAGCGTTCTGACGCCCTTCCCGGGTTAAGTTCATTTTACGAATTTAAAATCAACAAAAGGAGCGGAATAATATCAAGAAACAATGCATTTTAGCTGTAATATCGACATTAGTCGGGCACAAAACCCGATATCGGATAATAAGAATTTCCTGTAATAGTTGAAATAGGAAAATATTACGATGTCAGTAAATAAATGTTTAATTTCTTTCGTTTGATTCAATTTCTAAATTTGTTGACTTGATCCCCAACATTCCAGTGACGTCACTTTTAGTAGGAGTGAATGAAACGGCAGTCAGTCCCGCCAAACAGTGACGTCACAATCATCGGAATGACGTCGCTTACATATTTCCCACGGTAGTAAAAAGGAGTACACACTCATTCGGTTTAGTGAATGCAACTTCTATTGATCATCAAAGAAGCGTTCCGCTTTAAGCGAAATCGTGTAAATAACAGACAATTTGCTTTCGTTTTGAATACCATCTTCTGTATGTATAATGAAAAAGTTACAGGATAAACAGAATGCCCGGTCACTATCTTACAATACAAGTTTTATTTTGGTGTCGACAGGGAAAACAGAGATAACTCTGCAAAACCTCCTCATCTCATCTCATCGCAAAAACGATAGCAGCATCGATATTAATTATAGCAAAATAAAAATGTCCAACGTTGGAAATATTGCAAGTACATTCATTATTTACATAAACCAGTAATTAGAATAATCATTTATTTCATCTAGACTAAATAATTTGCGAATCCCATACACCGCCTGCAAGGAGACGAACTTGGCCTATCGCTAGTCACGATGCTCTCGATCGTGGTCTTATATTATGTAACTTTTCATGGGATATTAAATCTAGATATATCTGTTTTCGACAGTTAAATTTCTATGAACATGTGTAAAACAAGCAGTTTTAACTGCTATTCCGAGGCCGTAAAATGCAATCTTGATCACCTCAGCCAAAACACCGGGGCACGCAAATTATGACAGAAACGTTTACTAGTAATTTGATACTTATGTCATTTTAAAGTATTGGAGACCTTTTGATATGCACGTGTATGTATCATAACGTTTCAAGTGGCTGCCCGTATTATTTTTTTTGTGAAAAATGAATTATATATATTATATATATGTTATAAAATTCGGTTAGCTTTTTTATTGTCATTATTGTTATATACACTGTATGTGATATTTAAACGAAAACACATATTTTACCTAAGAAGCCAATTATATATATAATGTAAGTATCGGTTAGCTTGTTAACTTACATTATATATAATAATAATAATAAAAATACTGTAAGAGGTATCTTCATAATTCCAATTGTTCTGAAATCAGAACGGGTTTTTAAGTGTTCCAGCTAAATTAATGTAGTGTAACTTACTTACATTTGGAGAAAATCGACTTTTTGTGTCCCAATTTTCCTGATGCAAATATTCACTGTTGCCATACTTGGAAGGTCTTTATCACTACGGTGTTTATTCACGTTGAAAACAAACGTTCTGACGCCCTTCGCGGGTTAAGTTCATTTTACGAATTTAAAGTCAACAAAAGAAGCGGAACAATATCAAGAAACAGTGCATTTTCAGCTCTAATATCTACATTAGTCGGGCACATTACTAGATACCAGATAATAAGAATTTCCTGTAATAGTTGAAATAGAAAAATATTACGATGTCAGTAAATAAGATGTTTAATTTCTTTCGTTTGATTCAATTTCTAAATTTGATGACTTGATCCCGAACATTCCAGTGACGTCACTTTTAGTAGGAGTGAATGAAACGGCAGTCAGTCCCGCCAAACAGTTACGTCACAATCACCGGAATGACGTCGCTTACATATTTCCCACGTTAGTAAAAAGGAGTACACACTCATTCGATTTAGTAAAAGCATCTTTTCTTGATCATCAAAGAAGCATTTCGCTTTAAGCGAAATCGTGTAAATAACAGGCAATTTGTTTTCGTTTTGAATACCATCTTCTGTATGTATAATGAAAAAGTTGCAGGATAAACAGAATACACGGTCACTATCTTACAATACAAGTTTTATTTTGGTGTCGACAGGGAAAACCGAGATGACTCGGCAAAACCTCCTCATCGCACAAACGATAGCAGCATCGATATTAATTATAGCAAAATAAAAATGTCCAACGTTGGAAATATTGCAAGTACATTCATTATTTACATAAACCAGTAATTAGAATAATCATTTATTTCATCTAGACTAAATAATTTGCAAATCCCATACACCGCCTGCAAGGAGATGTCCTTGGCCTATCGCTACCCACGATGCTCTCGATCGTGGTCTTATATTGTGTAACTTTCCATGGGATATTAAATCTAGATATATCTGTTTTCGACAGTTAAATATCTATGAACACGTGTAAAACAAGCAGTCTCAACTGCTATTCCGAGACCGTAAAATGCAATCTTGGTCATCTCAGCCAAAACATAGGGGCACGCAAATTATGACAGAAACGTTTACTAGTAATTTGATACATACATGTATGTCATTTAAAAGTATTGGAGACCTTTTGATATGCACGTGTATATCATGACGTTTCAAGTGGCTGCCCGTATTATTTTTTGTGAAAAAGAATTATACCTATATGTTATAAAACTCGGTTAGCTTTTTTTATTGTCATTATTGTTATAGACACTGTATGTGATATTTAAACGAAAACACATATTTTACCTAAGAAGCCAATGATATATATATATATAATGTAAGTATCGGTTAGCTTGTAATCACCATAATAATCAAAAATATCTAACTTCCGACTAATGGAATGCAAATGAAAGTCGGCCATATAGATTGACGTTTCGAAATAAGCACACGATATAGATTACCATTACAATAATTGCATATTTGCTTCTCTCGCAAATGGTAACCACGCGACCTGGCGTTGTTGGAGATTAAATGTTTCAGAAATCCGACAACCAAGTGATGACAGGAAGGGCAACATGGTAAGCAGTCTTGGATGACGACGGATGGTTCACCTCCATGAATGGTAAACGAGAGTCGTTAAAATCACCAATTGCATTTAAGAAAGTAAACACTAATGGTGACAATACCGAATATACCTGCTAAGATATTTGTATTTTCATCAATTTGTGTGCAAATGTACCATGCGACAGCGCGATAATGTGCCATTCGACAATGTTGCAAATTGATTGAAGTACATGATTGCCATTACAATAATTGTATATTTGCTCTTCTCGCAAATGGTAACCACGCAACGTGGCCGTTGTTTGAGACTTAATGTTTCAGATATCAGAACCCCATGTGACGACAGGAAGGGCAACATGATAAGCATCCTTGGATGACGACGGACGGTTCACCTCCATGATTGGTAAACTGGAGTCGTTAAAAACCATCAATTGCATTTAAGTAAGTATACACTTACGTTGACATTACCCAGTATACCTGCCAAGCTGATGTGTTTTCATCAATTTGTGCGCAAGTGTGCCTTGCGACAGCGCGATAATGTGACAGTATATTTGTCTCATGTCGCATTTTTGCACTGTCGTTTTTTCGCCAATGCGATAGTGCGACAATCCTAAATCAATCACCGTACAAATCAGAAATATCTAACTTTCGACGATCAAATGCAAATGAAAGTCGGCCATATTGATTGACGTTTCGAAATAAGCACATGATACAGATTGTCATTACAATAATTGTATATTTGCTTCTCTCGCAAATGGTAACCACGCGACGTGGCTGTTGTTGGAGACTAAATGTTTCAGATATCCAACAACCAAGTGGCAACAGGAAGGACAACATGGTAATTCATCTCCATGAATGGTAAAACAAGAGTCGTTAAAATACACTTACTGTGACAATACCCAATGTAACTGCCAAGTTAATGTATTTTCATCAATTTGTGCGCAAATGTGCCATGCGACAGCGCGATAATGTGCTTTGTGACAGTGTGTTTGTCTCGTATCGCATTGTTTCACTGTCGCATTTTCACCAGTGCGACATTGTGACAAAGCCTAATTATTCACCATAGAAATCATAAATATCTAATTTTCGACTAATCGAATGCAAATGAATGTCGGCCATATTGATTGACGTTTCGAAATAGGCACATGATAAAGATTGCTATTACAATAATTGTATATTTGCATCTCTCGCAAATTGTAACCATTGGATGACGACGGATGGTTCACCTTATAAATGGTAAACTAGAGTCGTTAGAAAATCACCAATTGCATTTAAGTAAGTATACACTTACGTTGACATTACCCAGTACAATTTGTGCGCAAATGTGCCATGCGACAGCGCGATAATATGCTATGCGACAGTGTGTTTGTCGCATGTCGAATTTCACACTGTCGTATTTTTGCCAATGCGGCAAATCCTAAATAATCACCATAGAAATAAGAAATACGTAGCTTTTGACTTATCAAAAGCAAGATAATATCGACAATATTGATTAGCATTTCGAAATAAGCACATGATATAGATTGCCATTACAATAATTGTATATTTGCTTCTCTCGCAAATGGTAACTATGCGACGTGGCCGTTTTTGGACACTAAATATTTCAGATATCCGTGACCCAAGTGACGACAGGAAGGGCAACATGGATGACGACGGATGGTTCACCTCCATGAATGGTAAACTAGGGTCTTTAAAAACCACCAATGCGTTTAAGTAAGTATTCACTAACGGTGACAATACCACATATAACTGCTAAGTTAATGCATTTTCATCAATTTGTGCGCAAATGTCGCATTGTTGCAATGTCGTATTTTCACGAAATCGACATTGCGATAAATCCTAAATAATCACCAATTGCATTAAAGTAAGTATACACTAACGGTGCCAATACCCAGTATACCTGCCATGTGAATATGTTTTTTATCAATTTGTGCGCAAATGTGACTTGCGACAGCGCGATGATGTGCCAAGTGACAGTGTGTTTTGTCTCATGTCGCATTTTTGCACTGTCGTATTTTTGCCAATGCGACAAATCCTAAATCAATCACCGTACAAATAAGAAATATCTAACTTTCGACTAATCAAATGCAAATTAAAGTCGGCCATATTGATTGACGTTTCGAAACAAGCACATGATATAGATTGTCATTACAATCATTGTATATTTGCTTCTCTCGCAAATGGTAACCACGCGACGTGGCCATTGTTGAAGACTAAATGTTTCAGAAATCCGAGACCCAAGTGACGACAGGAAGAGCAATATAGTAAGCATCCTTGGATGATGACGGATGGTTTACCTTCATGAATGGTAAACTAGAGCGTATTGTCGTACTGTCATATGGCATATTGTCGCACTGTTGCTTGACCGATGGGCGTTTTCATTGACGTTTCGAATTATGCACGTCATATATACTACTATTTAATACACTAATTAGCTACGTCTTTCTCTCGCAAATGGTAACCACGTCAGGTGGCCGATTTTGGAGACTATATGTTTCAGTTTTCCGGGAACCGAGGGAGGACAGGAAGGTCAACGTGGTAAGAATCCTTGGATGTCAAATTATGATTAGTAAACTGTAGTCGTGAAGAACGACCAACTGCATTAAGGTAAGTGTACTTAAACTTACGTGAAAACGTATACCCAGAATACCTGCTATGTTTAATTGTAAAGAAACTGTTCTAATTAATGTTTTTTTAATGAGTTTGCGGGGACTATACCCCATACGATAATTCGATGATCCGCCATGTGACAGTGTGTTTGTTGCATGCATGTTGTTTACTCCAAGAGGTATAGCACGACGAGACACTTTTAGAACATTACGTCGTGTCTAACCTCTAACTTCTATCCGATGCTGAGGGTAACATTTTCAAAGTTTGGATTGTAAAAATATAAAACGTTTAAATCATATTTAAATCGTCATCAATGTCAAATACCTACCTCTTTTTCATAAATCAACAAGTATTTTGACAAAATCAGCAGTAAAATCCATCTAAAACAAATATTTACATCTCCTAACGTAAACTTTCATGACCCAGACAAAACTTCATGATAAAAGCAATCCGGCCGGTAAATGGAAAAAACGAGTTGCAAAGTCCACAAAAAGCTTGATTTGCCTTTACTTTTACTTGCATTCTGCCCGTTTGAATTCACTTTCCTTTTTTTTTGGAGTAACCAGCCGCCATATTTAAAACTACATACGTAGGTCAAAATGTTACGGAAGGGATTCATCATATCTATTTCGCTAAATTACTATTTTATGAGGCCTCAAATATCGTTTTCCTAGATAAATGGGATAATTAATACCTAAACTGTAAGTACACATCAATTTTATCACTGTTAGAGCAAGAAATATTGATATTATTGCACTTTTCCTTCCGCTTTCATCTGACGTCGGAAGCTGCATCAAAGAAATAGGCCTTCGGAAATGAGAGTCGACAGTCAGCAAAATAACGTCCTATAAAAAAACGGCTGACCAGTCGAGTCTCATGTTATGGGAGTAGCATGTTGTTGCACTGTCGAATGGCATAAATTATCGCACTGTCACTCGACCCATTGTCGTTTTCATTGACGTTTTGAAATAAGCACGTCATGTATACTACTTACACACTAATTATATACTTCTTTCTCTCGCAAATGGTAACCACGTCAGGTGGCTGTTTTTGGAGACTATGTTTCAGTTTTCCGAGGTCCGAGTGAGGACATAAAGGACAACATGGTAAGCATCCTTGGAAGTCGACTCATGGTTAACATCCATGAATAGTAAACTTGAGCTGTGAATAACTACCAACTGCATTTAGGTAAGTGTACTTAAACTTACGTGAAAACGTATACCAAGAATACCTGCTATGTTTAATTATAAAGAAACTAACGTTGACGTTGAAATAAGCACGCATATGTATTGCTACCACACTAATTATATACTTTTTTTCTCTCGCAATTGATAACCACGTGAGATAGCCGATTAAGGAGACTATATGTTTCAATTTTCCGAGATCCGAGTGAGGACAGGAAGGGCAACATTGTAAGAATCCTATGATGTCAAATTATGATTAACCTCCATGAATAGTCATGAACTGGAGTCGTGAACAACTACCCAATGTAATTAGGTAAGTAAACTTACGTGAAAATGTATACCCAGAATACCTGCTTTGCTTAATTGTAAAGAAACTGTTCTGATTAATTATTTTTTAATCAATGTTTTGGGACGATACGCCATGTGAAAACTCGACAATGCGCAATGTGACAGTGTGTTTGTTGCATAGCGTATTGTCGCATGCATATTATCGCACTGTCACTCGACCCATTGTCGTTTGCATTGACATTTCGAAATAAGCACGTCATATATACTGCCAATACACTAATTATATGCTTCTTTCTCTCGCAAATGGTAACCACGTGAGATGGCCGTTGTTTGAGACTATATGTTTCAGTTTTCGAGACCCGAGTGAGGACAGGAAGGACAACATGGTAAGCATCCTATGATGTCAAATTATGATTAACCGCCATGAATGGTAAACTGGTTTTGTGTAAAACTACCAACTGCATATAGATAAGCATACTTCAACATCCATGAAAAAAACGTATATCTAGAATACATGTTATGTTTAATTGTAAAGAAACTCTTCGAATGAATGATATTTTATCAATTTGTGCAACTATACACCGTGCGACAACTCGACCATGCGCTATTTCACAGTGTGTTTGTTGCATAGCGCATTGTCGCATGACCAATTGTCGTATTCATCGATGTTTCGTCATATATACTGCTATCACACTAATTATATGTTTCTTTCTCCCGCAAATGGTACCAACGAGAGGCGGCCGTTGTTGGAGACTATTTGTTTCAGTTTTCCGAGTGACGACAGGAAGGGCAACATGGTAAACATCCTTGAATGTGACGAAGGTGATTTTATTTTCGAATAAATGTTTTGTTGCCTATTTTGCATTTGTATTTTCTGCTTAGATTGGCCATTAGGTTTGTCTTGTGACTAAAGCTTTGGTCGCAGGTGCCACAACGGTAATCCAGGAGGGCTCTGTGATGGCAGTTCAATTTTCTGACTGAAAAAACGGACGTTCTGCGTAACAATTATACAGTCAGTTTCATCGCTTTTGTCACCACCTGCGATGCACCACTCTTAAATCGTCCACATGAACTAGGGTGTACCGATTTAGGGCGGGATTACTTTTCTAGGCGGTAAGAAAGAACATGAGTAATCCGCCCCCGTAATTACCAGCAACCTTTCCGACTTATATGTGGACACTTTATGGATAGTGCTGTGCTGTTGGGGACAGCTGCATTGAATTGAATGTGTGATTGTGATAGAAAGTCCGTTCTTCAATTACAATAGTGAACTGCCATCACTGTAAGCCCGCCTGGATTATCATTGTCACAGCGATAATCCAGTCAGCCTTTTTGATGGTTGTTTCATTTGATTGTAGAACGGTTTTATGATATTCGCTTTGTCAATTTCTTCGCTTTTGTTAATAACAGCGGCGCTCCAGTCCAAAAGCGTCAACAATAACTAGAGTGTATTAATATAGGGCGGGATTTCTAGACGGAAAGAAAGAAAATAAGTAATTTGTCCCCGTAATTATCGGCTACGTTTCCGACTTATAGTTCATGTGGACATCTTAAGGGTAGTGCTGTGCAGCTGAGGACAACTGTGTTGAATTGATTGTACAAACGCCTAGAGCATTCGTCTTTTAATCAGAAAATTGAACTGTCCTCACGGAAAGCCCGTCTGGATTGTCATTGGGGCACCTGTGACCAAAGTCCACAAGACAAGACTGGTAAGTCGGCATAAGTCGGCTTCCAGTGCTAAATGAAGCGGACAATGCATATGCAAAAAAATGCAACACAACATTTACTCCATGTGATAAGTATTGACTTTGTAACCAGGTTGGATGGTCAAATCCTATGCCAACACCCCTAGTCTACGAAGCCATCGGTCTAATGGGAAAAGCATCAATGTCATCATTCCTTGAGAGAATATATGTACCCATTTGATTTAAAGCGTCATCTTGGACACAAAGGTAAGGACGTTGACAAATTACATGCTTTGTAGCAAACTATACATTGTATATAAGTATTTATTAGCAGTAGCATCACCAACAACTATAAACCTGATGGATTTACTCAGCAAGATCAGCCCCACCACATAGCTTATACAGCAAATTATCTGGACATACGTCTTGTGGGGTGACCTCTTAAATCAAAGTTCCCGTTTAACTGTTTTGCACAGATACTATACTGAGGTAGGCCAGATCTGTAAAGAGCAGGAATGGGTTAGAAATGTTAAATTTACAGTAATGAAAGAATGTCGGATAACAAAAGTGAAATGGGGGAATGAAACTTGTCGAAATGAACATGTTTCATGCAAAGTTTGGGTCAAATTATCAAATACATTCTACAGAATGATTCGGTACACGAGAAATTTATAGATGATGTGATGTTACAATCATTATAATTATTTATTTTTTTCATTTGGCATTCATAGCCAATCAGACAACCAACTGGGTAGTGACAACCATCAGGATAATGACGATCATCAGATAGCGTACGTTGCTAGATAGTGACTTTTCCAGGTAAAACTACAAATAATATGTGATTGAGAATAAAAGTGTTGTATCTTTGTATGTTATTCCTGTTCCTGTTTGGGGAAAAACCTTTAGGAAAATAAAGAAAATTACAAAAAGTTTGCATTTAGATATGAAATATTTGAAAGAGGAAGAATATGTACATGTATTTGAAGTTTGTAAGTTTTTGATAAGCAACATAACTAATGAGAATAGACAATGGATTGGATGGTTTTATTTGTAATATTTATTTTCCACCATACTAATGATAAAAATATTTCTCCTAGAGAAATAACCATCAGAATAGCGATAACCATCACGATAGGATAGCGATAACCATCAGCATACTGACAACCATCGAGATAGTGACAACCACCAGGATAGTGACAACCATCAGGATAGTGACAACCATCAGCATAGTGACAACCATCAGGATAGTGACAGCCATCACGATAGAGACAACCATCAGGATAGTGACAACCATCAGGATAGTGACAACCATCAGGATAGTGACAACCATCAGGATAGTGACAACCATCAGGATAGAGACTGCCATCAGGATAGTGACAACCATCAGGATAGTGACAACCACAACCATCAGGATAGTGACAACCATCAGGATAGTGACAACCATCGGGATAAAGACTGCCATCAGGATAGTGACAGCCATCAGGATATTTACAACCACCAGGATATTGACAGCCTTCAGGATAGTGACAACCATCAGGATAGCGACAACCACCAGGATAGTGTCAACCATCAGGATAGCGACTGTCATCAGGATAGTGACAACCATCAGGATAGTGACAACCATCAGGATAGTGACAACCATCAGGATAGTGACCACAATTATGATAAAATGGCAACAACCATCAGGATAGTGACATCAATCAGGATAAGATAGCGACAACCATCAGGATAGTGACAGCCATCAGGATATTATAGTGACAACCCTCAGGATAGTGATAGCCATCAGGATATTATAGTGACAACCCTCAGGATAGTGACAACCCTCAGGATAGTGACAACCCTCAGGATAGTGATAGCCATCACGATATTATAGTGACAATCCTCAGAATAGTGACAGCCATCACGATATTATAGTGACAATCCTCAGAATAGTGACAGCCATCAGGATATTATAGTGACAACCCTCAGGATAGTGACAGCCATCAGGATATTATAGTGACAACTCTCAGGATAGTGACAACTCTCAGGATAGTGACAACCCTCAGATAGTGATAGCCATCACGATATTATAGTGACAACCCTCAGAATAGTGACAGCCATCACGATATTAAAGTGACAACCCTCAGAATAGTGACAGCCATCACGATATTATAGTGACAACCCTCAGGATAGTCGTTTTCTAAAAAGGAAACCAACACATAATGGTAAATATTTCTAATGTATTTTTTTTCGAAAAATTATAATGTATTTTTTTAGTTATTAATATAATATTAACATATTCTAGAATTGATTCTTATCAGATTTGTTGAAATCGTTATTTCCGAAATAAGTCATTCATCTTATTGATCTTAAATATCACACAATAATAAATGACTCCAAAATATCTCAAAAATTCAACATTGTACAATATATACTACAGCATGTATACGAAATCCAATATAAATGTCTTTTTTATTCCTTTTTTGAGTCTTTTATTTACAGTATCTATGAGTGGCCTTGGCACTTTGCTTTTTACAAAACTGGTTCTAAAATGTACTCGGTTTTAAACTTCGGTCTCTATCTTGTACGTTACAGATTCACCCGAGCCCTTGCCACAACTCGGCGCCAGTTACGTTTTCGGAGCAGCGGACCTTCTGCCACGAACAAAACACGTCAGTGAGGATAGGTCCGAGGACAGTTCCTCTTCACCACCCAGGGCTCCCGAGATGCAGACAACATACGGCATCCCCTTCATAGATTGATTCTTTGGGTGTGCTACCTTACTTGTTTGCAGTCAAACAGTATGATACCTATTGTGTGTCTATATATCATGATAGAATAGAGGACTATGAGCGATGGAGGCCCTGGCGAATTATCCCGTGTCCTGAGGGATACAATGATAGCCCTGAACAGACTATAGGCGACCACCATCGTTTCCCTATGTGGCGACCTTCATCCTGTTGACAGGAGTCCCACTACCTTCCCTCTCGTCACCGGACTAGGACAGTCGGCCGATTCAAGTTGTCGAAGAAGAGCGTGGCCCCTGCAGTAGAGTCAACCAAATGATGTTTCCTCGGTCAGAATGCGGTACCTGCACAGTGGCCCGACTGTAACCTTTACGTGGAGGCAATCATCACACGCATATACAGGGGCTTTTCTGTCACCAGTGAAGAAGAGGGGAGCCTCTTGCACCAGGTGGACCATGATGATGTAGACATACAAGACGATCCGCGACAAGGTCCTCGACAACCAGCAGGTCATGTCACAGACATAGATTCAGCATTTGGCGATTAATGCTACCAGTGGTAATTGATATATAAATATATATTGTGTTTATAAAATATTACAAAGTACATAAAAAGGTAAAAAGTAGATTTGTTTGCTTATTGTAAAACTATTGCATACAATTAAAACAAATGTATTTTATTTTTCATTTCTGTATTTTGCAGGTTAAATAGATATGACTCATCAGTCAGGGTACCCCAAAGCCAGCAACACCTGTTTGATTTGCTATCCAACACTACAGGTCATTCATCAATGCGGAAGTGTCTTCAAAAGTCCTAATAACCAACGAGCAGTTACATCGACTACGGTTGCCACGACTGTTGTTTCCGCGCCTGTTTGCTACGGTTCCTCAAGGGCCAAACCCACCTTCGATGCCTAGTCCAGGCTAATAGTTTGTTCCGATACTGACACAGTCATCCCCTCCTCAACATAGTCCTGTCCAGTTGGTTCCTCAAGGCAACACTTCAACCCGGCAGTTCGTCTCTACACCGAATCTGCTATCCCCTCCTCTACGAAGTCAATTCCATGTGGTTCCTCAAGGCACCACTCCATCATAGCAGTTTGTGCCGATTGCACCACATGAATCCATGATGTCGCGTCTACCATCACCAATTCGTCCCTCCTCAGCCCAAGCCCATTTCGAAGCAACAAGTTGTACTCCAAACGTGAAAACGAAGAGGAAGAGAAATGCATGGTTGTAAGGAGAAGCCAATCCAGTAGAGAAAGTGTGGTAGGGAGACGGATAGGGAGAACTAGATAGTTCTTCTGCAACTGGTTTTGTGTGCGGACTGCAACAATTATTTGAAGAATTGGCAGACGATGAAGGCTAGAGGCTACACCACCAAAAATCCTAAGAAGTAGAGTAGATTTAGGAATCCCTGATCTCCCTTTGCATATACTTAGTGCTGGAAAACAAAGCAAAAGAAAGGGAATATAAATGTTTTAATGCTGCCTAGCAACATTGCTACAAGGTCCCAAGCCCTTGAAAATGCAAAGGGGAAATATTTGTATTCACTGAAAAAAAAATTTGTGATAAGTCATGTTGTGTTGCTAACAGTTCCCATGATAAAGTGGCTTTCACACTTGTCACTATGTGGCAGGAGACCCGGGCCCGATTCCCGGTGGGAATTTCAGCATAATTGGTTTGTCACAGCTTTTCAGTTAGATTTTCATATCTCGGAACCTTCACAACAACAGTGACACTACTTTACTCTTTACATACTGAATATTGAAGGGTGAGGCTCCGGATCTACCTTGGGTTTTTTTTCTAATTTACTAAAAAAATCATTTATATTTCAATACTTTCAAAATACAATTTCTGTCTCTCACATTGGTAGATTTGACAATTTCTGACAATTTAACTGTCAATTACTTGATGTATTATTGCGTGCAAACGCAATAGTTACATGTATTCCGTTTACAAGCAAAAGTGTTGTGTTCGCACGCAAGACTGATTGCTTTTACACGCAATAGTTTTTGCGTAATGCGTACGCAATAATTACTACATTTACATGGAATACGTAAAAGTATTGCGTTTTTTGTCATATACTTTCCCAGCCACCGTAGTAAAGTAATGCAGAATGGCAAACGATGATGAACTTGCCGAGAACATATTCTTTGAAAAGCGGTAATTCCTACTCTTGTTTCGCGCTCAGTGGTATAGCACTATTTAAACGGCAAGAGTTCCACTATACAAGAAGATACAACAACACGAATAAACCAGTCTCCCAATATACACATCCGCACTTCAAACACGCAACACAACGCATTCATGGCCTGCCGTCCTTACATGACACAAGCTGTATTATTAAATACGATGCTAATTTGATCAAACAAATAAACATCTGATCACATAAGATTGACTATGTGCAGTAGTCCAACCCTATGTACAGAGAGTGTTCAACAAAAAAAACTTTCTCAAAAGCGCCAGATACACATACAAATGTAACTGAATTATGCCATTTGAAGTTAGGTGTATCTTGCAAATAAAAAGGCTAGTGATTTACATAGGAGAACTAGTATAATGTCTAGTAAAAGGCCTGAAATCAGCCGGGACATTTGTGACCGTACATACCATGCTGTCGATGTAATGACCGAGGACAACACTCGGAAATACCCGTAAACTTTTTTATGACAACCGGAAGTAATTTTCCGACGTTGTAAGCGATCCTGGCGATAAACACACATCTAACTACTTTCACGGAGATTGTGTGGTTTTGCACCTTTTGATATTATGAACAGTTTTATTACCGGTTATACTACAGGGCCATAACCACAGAACACCCCGGGAGACTACTCCCCACGCTATCCTTCCGTATATTGTAAAACTGTCTGTGTGTCAACAACCAACAACAACACATCAGTGTACCAGTCAGAAGATGCTTTACAGTCGGGGAGGTTTTAAAATTTACGTCTCATGTTCACTGTAAGGACCTTTATGCTATATATTGATTGCTTTTTGGCCATGTGATACGAATAGTCACTAGTTTAAAGGTAATGGTTATAATCCTTCGGCTAATAAACTTCTTCAACCTATTGCACCTTGTATATGATACACAGTTATTTTTGGTATGAATATGTGTTTGTTTGGACGGGACGACATTGCAGATTTGTGTTTACAGTATATATAAATTTCATTCTCAGCAGGGAAACCATTGTTAAACGGCAGCAGTAAAATAACTAAAGAATTACGTGTTACCGAGACATTATCGTCTTTTTCAATGTGATGTCATTAACAAAGATTCAACAATTAAAGTTATTTGTGCCGTTATTTCTATACCCACGAACTAAGAGGAGCTTTCAATATTTCATTCGCCATAAAATTACCAACATTTTGAGAATTACAATAGTTACAATGCATAAGTACAAATAAGAGCTGAAGATGATTTTTGGCAGTATTGCAAAAATAATATATATTTACATCTTTAGTGAAGTGAAATGAGTACATGTACCTCATTTTACATCCTCACAGTGCTATAAGTTATTATTAAGTAATTTCTGGAATTTTACGGACACCATTTCCGTTTTGAATCAAACGATTATAGGACATCCGAAGCCATTTGAATGATTTTTACTTGTAAATTTATTAAACCTAATGATTTACATAGTTTGATGAAGAAAAAATAACATGTCAAAATTTTCGCGCTGTTACGGCACATATATCATAAGCAAAAATTAAACTATTAAATGTTGGCGAATTGATTTTACTATTATAGATAGTTTGTGAGTAATTAGGAACTAGACTAAAACACCACTCAACAATTTGTATTAAATCGTTTCGAAGTCTCTTACTTTTTGTACTTTGTAAACCACAAGCAAATTTGTGTTGTGCAGAGACGGTAAATTGTAATCGGAACTTCTTCACAATCATAACATGTATTTGTGAAACCATAAACTTCGACATTTATTTCAAATTCGGATGTTTACGGAACAGGCCCATAAAAGGCTGGTGATATTTAATCTCGGTCTCTTCACGTCACGTGTAGCGTCCTCTTCTGACTGAGGAGGTGTCGCAAGCTGGATTGGTTGGGAAGTGGTTTAAACCCCTTGGTAAAAGCGTAAAATCACAACTTGATGACGGGTCATGCTCTTCAAAATGTCCGACAGAGTATCTGTATTAAATAAACATTTACACAGTTTCCGAGCATGTGTAAGTCTGTTTGATCTAAGAGGTTTCTGATCGAAGTGAACATATGCTTCCAAGAATGCTTCAAAAACCATCAACGATTATTTTCAATTTTGAAACCAGATACAATATAAACTAAATGAGACTATTTCATTTGTGTATCAATAAATCTTGTCTTAACCCTCCGCGTCAAAGACCTCATGGATAGGAGATCTAGATGTTATTAATTGACAGAAGACATTGTTTTATATCACTTCTCAGTGTTCCAATATCATTTGCTTTAACCCTTTATAGAAACACAGCATTGATATTGATGATGTACTTCAAGTGTTACTGTATCGTTCAATGCCAAATATATGTTTTAATATTCATGAGATGGAGTGTTACTGAGCGGCTCAGTGTCAGGTTTTATGTGGTTTTTACTCTTTAGTCCACACCCTCTGTGTACACGACTGGCAGTCACTCAGGACAGAAACCGAACTTACAAAACGTCTGTGGAGATTCGCTTTGTCTCGTGGTAATGTTCAAGATTGGCCACTAGTATGTCTCTAAGGTAAGTGTCTATCTACATAGTTTTAGATTTATATATCCATGTATCCTTTATACTGTTTTTAAACATGTTCCTTTAAACTTAAAATTATTTTATTTGTTTGATTGATTAATTAACGTCCTATTAACAGCTATGTTCACGTTAGGACGGCCTCCCATGTATGCCATGCATTATGTGTATGAAGTGCGTGGTGCGTATTTTGGGAGACTGCGGTATATATTCGTGTTGTGTCTTCTTGTATAGTGAAACTCTTGCCCTTTTTATAGTGCTATATCACTGAAGCATGCCGCAATGGACACACAACCAACACACAGAATTTGCAATTGTAAGAAATGGACATAGTGTAATACCCCTTAAAGGTTGCCGTGCAATACTGATTTTAATTGAAATAATTGTTCAATCTAATGGCTTTGTATATTATTTAACGTGATAGTAATTATATGAGACTACGATAAGATATTGTTGTTGTTGTTCAATGAATAGAAAGAAGTTGTAAATGCCTTTTATCATTACTAGCAATATCTTATCTAATAAAGTAGGTTAGACAACAGCTGTAATTTATTTCCGTATGTTGTAAGTTTTAGATCATGAGATTAAACAATTCAAACATTTATAAGGAATCTAGCTATAAAGGACAGGTACAACAGGGAAATAATGCTTATCAACATTTTCAAAGACGTAAAATAGCACTTTTAATGACCGCATCAAATCAAATAAAGGACTATTTATATTTTTATCTTGTGTGTGTATTTTTTCGCCTTACTGGCTTTTGAGAAATTCAGATGGATGCAAAAATGAATTATTTCTTTAATTTAGAGGAAAACGCTTTTTATATTGATATGCCGATGAAAAGCCCATTAAATTGTCTAATGACATTTTCTAATTTTATGATGGATGTCTTCTCCCAGAATGATTTTACACATTCACACGACAGTTCGTTAGAAATTCCATCTCAAAACTGATTACACCCGTCAACATCATGCTTCTACTTATTGAAGCAAGTTCTTTCTTGCATAGTCCCGTCAGGTATTTTGGTATTTCATTCAATGTTTTTATCTTAAGTTTAGCTCTTCTTCGTTTCAAAGTTCATAGCGGCTAAATTTTGCCGGGTTTTTATTTTTGACTCTATTCTCGTTTTTACTAAATTCGCGATTTCTAACCAGAGAAGTTTTTCCTCAAAATACTTGGATTTATCGGTGTACCAGGAATCACTTTCACACAAGATTGACAATAATTTCATCCCGATTTCAACTGTGGTTGTTACCATGAAATCCGATAAATATAGGATCTCAAATAAGTGTTCATTTCATATGAGGTTTTAAAAAAACCAAGTCTTTTGCTTTTGCGACCCTCGACAAGACGAGTTTCATACAAGTATATTTACATTTTCACTGCAGTCCCACTATGTAACCTTAGCAAAGTGCAATATGCAGTCATATAGACCATGAACTTCAAACGCTTTTTATGACGTCATTATCATTGTGACGCCAAAAGGAAAACGGCTGTTCAAATGTCTGTTCCTTCATTGACGATAACGAATGATTAATTCATTATAGATGCAAAATCCCTTGGTAATTCAGCATAAAATTGTAACCAAATGTAAATATAAGTATTGAATGTCTTTCAGTTGGCATTCATAGCCAATATGAATTCCAACTGGACAAAAGCAAGTCAAACATGAAGCGCTAGTGCGCTTTATGGAATTTGCCGCTGTCCAGTTGGCATTCATGTTGGCCATGAATGCCAACTTAAAGACGTTCAATGCTTAATTTAGATACTTTTTATCACACAACTACAACAACCTAGCCGGAATTGAACCATCATATTACGTTAATTTAAATAATAACTTACATATTTTTTTCGCGTAATTTACATTTAGTTCCGCATTTGCGCAAAAATAAGTACGCTTATAGCTTACAGTACGCTTGTTATCGAACCTAAGAAGAAAAGTTCCAACAATTCATGATGAACGTAACACAATGTAAAGAGACAAAATCCTCTATACAACGCATAATCAGCAGATCAGCGAGGCACCTACATTGTAATTCACCGAAACACACACACGTTATTGTAACATATTTTCTGTACCCGAAATTTAGCCATAAGCCATGCTACACATGAAAGTAAAAGACACATCACATCGTACATCCTTAGAACCAGAGATTAAAATGTTGACATTGGAAATAAAATGGCAGCAGACGTGATATTAGTGTCCAGTAACGGCAATTTTACGGTCTTGGTTTATTGTATTGCCAGCGATATGGTTGATATGTTATCGGAAGAAAAGTTATGCCACAAAAAACATGTAAGGACGTGTCAGGTTAGTTGGTGGATGAAAGCCGTAGTACTCGTTGAAAAACAACTGCCAAGCGGTCAGTACCTGACAACTGCCCCACATTAGATTCGAACTGGCGACTCAGAGGTGGAGAGTTTGTGATGATATATCGAGACAGCTTTTAAAACCACTCAGCCACCGCGGCACCATCAGAATGCATATATCCGTATCCGAAGCTAGAAACCTTACCAAAAGCAACAATATTGAGAATTTGTTCTGAAACAATAGTATTAATAAAAACAAGATTTCGTCATCATTTGCAATAATTTCTTGTTGACTCCCAACTATTTTATTAAGTTGTAAGATCAAAAGGCAAATTTTAGTCAAATGAAAAAGATACATTACAAATAAAAACAAGTGAGCAGCCAGGGGGTCACGCAGAAAAATGAACTGTCGCTTATTTTACCCCCGAGAATATAGGTACTATTTTTATTGTATTATGAATAAGGTAATTCCTCAAATCCTCATAATTTGATTGGTTCCGCCAGTGCGTGAGGCGGAAGCTTGACCAATCGAAGTTAAATTAAAACACGTGCATACTTCGTATACACTAGATTTTTTCATTCATGTGACGACATGTAGTAGGCTTTTTGTTTTTTATACGGCCGAGAATATTTGGATTTCATATCATTTTCACACATGTGATATTCAAACACTTGTTTTAAGATGTTTCAAATGGAGCGTGCCGTTGAAAAGTGAAATCGTCAGAATGTTTGTCGCAATAAATACTTTTTGGAAGGCAGTTATAAACCTTTATCAAGAAGATAAAGTTTATTCCCCGAATTACAGGCGAACGCTCCTGAAACAAAGTGGATATTAAAGAAAGTTATATGAGACATAATACCATTACCACCAAGACCCAATTGACTTATCCCACTCACCTTTTGTGCAGCCTCATGCGTCGACAATCGTTTGAACTTTTAAACCTCCAACTTCTCTATAATTATGGGATTCAGAGGAGAGCTGTGTTAGGATAAAGTACCTTGAATGGTGTTAAACTTCATTCACGGGGAAAATGAGCTAATTTCCCTAATTACTTTTCCTACATAACCAAAACGTCAAAGCAACTTAAACATATGTATTTTTACAAAGATTTTTACAGCTAGAAGGTCTATAGTGTCATAATAACGTAAAAAATGAGGAACTGTTAAAGAGCAATCCAGAAATCGTGTCAATCTATACAACTGGATACATTTCAAAAGAGGCAGTATAAAATCCAAATAAATACTCAAGATCCTGTCCCTGAATTTCCGGAAACTTTTAATTGTTTTGGTGAGCTCAGAATAGTTTACTTCGTACAACTGCATCTAAGCATAATCACTTAAAATGAATAACTTGCCTCACTTTCTCTCTCTCTTCCACTCATTCGATCTAGTCAAGCTATGCGGTCGGTACCATTGGGTGTGCGCTTTTACGATATAATATGTATATGTTTTGAAATATTATCAAGTATTCCAAAAACGATTTAACGTGTGTTATATAGACATATTATTGGAAAAAATGATTACATATGTAAAAAAAAATATTGATCTTTTTGATTTTAAACTGTGGGTGTATGTCAAATGAATCGTATTAATCACAGAAACAGTCTTGAAGCTTGCTATATAACCTGAATTGACTCCTTATCTTGAGTGGACATGCCATCAGTTTGTGATGTCCGGGATACTTTGGTTGATAAATGGCCGACATATGCTTCATCTCTATTGCTCTCGTTGCATATCATGCCTTACCGTTTAAGTGAGACGATTACAGGACTAAACAAACAAACCAAAACAATCTCACACTTGATGTATAAATCTTTAAGCATACAAACCGTCGTCTCGGGACACGGCCGTTTTGTTGGAAATATGAGATTTTGTCGTTCATAATTGAATTGTTTGTCATGATAAGATACCATCGCATTCTCTGTTATGCACGTTCAGGGATTATAAACCGTATGCCACTTTCTAAATTGTGGAATTTGTTTGCAGAACAGATTAAATTGACGAATCTTTTGTCCAATGACAACTATAAAAGATTATATAACCAACTACTGACAGAAGCAGCGAAACAGATTATTGACTGTTCACTTGAACGGTGGACGCAGCAACATCACAGATACACAGGAACAAAGAATTAGAGCGAAGCTATAACTTATAGGCTAGATAAAATGCTATTTGTGTTATACATGACTAGATCAGGGAGCCAAAATCTTGGTTGGTCTTGCTTATGCATGCCAAATCAACCGTGTAGTCATTAAGACAAATCTATTTTAATATCTGACTTTAAGTAAAATAGTTTCGTTGATTTTTCATAAAATCAAACATGTATTTGTAATATTAACTTAAAACACTAATAACTTTATTAATTTTTTTTCTGCAAAATATAATTAAAACTTAGTGTATAAAACGGTTAAATGCTATTTTGTTCTGATTTTGCAGTTTCTTCAAATATCGTCTGCACGGTGCATGATGGGAAATCCCTGGTGTAAACATTTTGGAGGAGAGTTTGACAAAGCCGCGAGTTGCGCTATTTATGGAAGTTTAGATTGACGAGATGCTAAATGCTATACATCTCTAATATTCACTATCGTCAGATTTAAATAATCATTATCAGTTAATAATTACCTAATTACAATAGCTAACATTTACAACGGGAGGATCTAAAACTAAAAACTAATATGGCAGCAGGAAAGGTCGCAGGGAAGTCACTTGTTTGGAATACCTCGACTTTAAACCTCTCTGGATTGCCGAAATATATATTATGTTATTTATGGGAAAACTGCACCAATGACACAGATGAACAAATGGATCGCTGTGACGGATTTGTGTTCAATTCCTATGTGGATTTTACCCAGATCCCCACCGTTCACACCGCTATCGTTGTTTTCTATCTTCTGGTCATGGTCTTTGCTGTGTTTGGAAACATCTTGGTAATTTGGACAATTGTGAGAAATACCCATATGCATACTGTAACAAATTATTACATAGCAAACCTGGCGTTGTCGGATTTCCTGGTATCCTCCATTGTCCTGCCACTCAAACTTTTGGAGTATACCAGCCCCTGTGAATGGCAGATTTTTAGCCATGATGGTCTTTGTGCTGTAGTTTACTATATCCAGCCGATTTTCGTCTTTGCCAGTGTTCTAACGCTCGTCGCCATATCGTTAGAAAGGTAGGATTTTAATATCATATTTCTAAATGTAACAATGTTTATGTCGTGGTCTGACGAATTCTGTATTTGCATATTACAGAGTTATCTGCCCCTCCGGGTAGTTATTGATTGTGGCGTCAAGTGTTTTCGAGCGTAACGTCATACTTTTCGGAGAAAACGACGTGAATTGCGCTCACAAAATAATGACGTAACAATTGATACCTACCCGCAAGGGAGCTAACTCTGTAATATGCAAAGACGGAATATTCCAGTACACCGTTTCCTGTTACGACATCGATGCACAAAAGAATCAGTTTTAGAGTATAATCAATTCAGTCGTAAACAGAAAATTCTCCATAAGAAAGCATTACAGAATTTAAGGAGGATCTCTAACTGAAGATTTTTATAACTCTTTTCTATTGGGAAATTTAAGTTAATGGATTCCCTGAAGTAAAACTTGGCCCTCGACGGTTTACTGATCTCCGACCGTACTTTTTTCGTGACAAACAAATTTCGAGTGCTAAAATTATCTATATATATATATATATATATAGTGTTTTACATTACTCACATTAAAAACGAAACGGCTTTTAATTTTAAAAATTGGAATGTAAAACGAGATTGATAATTGAGTCGCAAAATTTATTAGCTTACATTAAATTTAGATAAATCAAATGTAAATTTTCATAACGCAGGTCTTATTATATTTCCTGTCGTCGTCCTAATTACCGAGCGTTAGTTGACTATCACTGCGCCTGACGACAAAACAGATAAATGAATATGCGCTGTTAACATAGTTTACGCAGGAAATCTTGCATTTGTTTGGTATTGTAATCTCATCTTAGGCCATCGGTTTTTATTTCCTTATGCTATTAATGTTTTTAAGAAACTTTATTTTTTGTTTCGGAAAGGTAATGGGCCTTTAAACTATATAGTGTTGTTTGACATCGTTGTGTAAATAGCTAATTAACAACCAGTGCAATGGAATAGGAACATTTTGTATGCTGAATTAGGAAGATAGTTGATACATGTCGGGGCTTTGGCATATATGTTTACAAAAGTGCAGTTACTTCCAAAAGCATAAAGAAAACACCGCAAATAAACATATGTCATAACAATTCATCATATTTCTTAATAAGTCGTCAAACTATTTATGGCGTCGCTGTATGTGTTACTAACGCCATCCTTCTTTTATTTTAGGTATTATGCCATAGTCCACCCACTGTCGGCCATGAAGGTGAACAGTAAATCCAGAACTAAGAAGATAATCGCCATTACCTGGATTATACCTATTGTTATTTGCACACCTTATCTCTATTGTGACAGTTATTCATTTGAATTTCGAAGTCACTTCGGTTCAGTTTCCCGCCAAATTTGTGCTGATCGTTTTGATGAGATAGATGGCGGTACTGGTAACTTCCGGCGTGTGTTCTTCCTTGTACTGACCGCCTTTATGTACTTCCTGCCAATGATTATCATTATCACGACATGTTCCAGGATTGCGATGTCTTTACTGAAGCCAATCATAATCGAGAGATCGCAATCCGGTACCGGGAATTGTAAGCGGCGAGACGAAGTGAATAAACGCAAGGTAAGCTAACAGTTCACAATACCGGATTCCAAACACATTAGTTTAGTATTCAATCCTGTTGAGTTTAATTCTTTGATTCCATGAGTCAAAATATTAATCAATTGCCGTAGATTGTTCCGACAAACTAAATCTTATGTAGCGTTTTATAACAGTTCAAATAAGAAATTTCGATAAAATAGTTGGACACCAGGCGTAAGTAGTATGTCATACTATGAGTTGCTGATATTCTTGCCTGAGAAAGGATAAACAACTGGCTTCCAGTCATTCAGTGTATATTTACACTAAACTTCCATCTCCATATGCAAACAAAACTACATTACAAATATGATTTTTATGAGTTACAGGTGGCCCGGATGGTAATAGTGATAGCTGTGGCCTTCATTGTCTCCTGGTCGCCAATGTATGTTGTCAACATCGTGAGCCAGTTACAAGGCCAAGGTGATAGTTTCCTTATCCATAGCAACTTCCTGTTCACCATGCTGATTATCCACTTAGCAGGATTTATCAATAGCTGTGTAAATCCATTCATTTATACCGCAATGAGCAAAAAGTTCAGAAAGAGTTTTAGTCGTACGTTAGGCAAAATCTTCTGTAAATACTATTGCCGACAAAGGCTTTTTCTCCATAGGAACAGCATCATACAACGCCGTTCAACGGCATATAGTAACGCGTCACGAGGGTCATTTATTGATCCTGAAGCAGAACCATTAAAAAGTGAAATGGAGGAGAGAGCGCCAATCAAAGGTAAGGAATCCCACAGCGGTAGTAGTGAAGGGGACTCCTTCTGCAGGCCACAAAGTAAAACTGCTACGGGGAGACAACCAACAGTACAGGAGTATGTAAATGATCCTGCCAAATACGGGACTCGGGATGACACAGGTGTTTCTTCAGACATCCCGATGGTAACTTTCTCCACCCAAAAGGATGTTCCGATTGTTTACCACAATGGTTACGGTAGAATCGGTAAAACCGGTCAAACTATACCACGCCAGTTCAACATTAGGAATTTTATGAATCCGTACAAAAATTACACCAGTGAAGAAATATCTATTACGTGTGACACTAAACCATTGGACTATGATGCCGATGGACATGTACGCACACTTAGTATGTGTAACGGGGATGCATCAGAGGCGACCGATGAAACATGTCCTTGAGAATCAAAGATCGAACACGCGACCTAAAAGTTGGGTGACGGAAATGATAAACATCATGTCAATGTGCATCACAAATTTATATCATGGAAGCTGTGATCTGTAGGACTAGTTGACCATAGGTCACACTATTTGCAGATATACCCTGTTTTAAAGGAACAATTCCATTAGGCTAATTTAATTCTGTTACATAACCACGAAACAAAATATGGCATAAATGTATTGTTCTGGATTCCTTATGAAGCATATAACAAAACATATTGACACTTTCCACGACATCGTTCAGTATTCTTATTGATACCGTTGAAATTCCAGCGCGTGTGAGCTGCTGTGTATTTGTGTAAGTTATTATCCAATGTTTTATATCATTGTCTTTCCTTTATGTCCCTATCAGAACTGGAAATCATTTTTTTTTTAAATGAAAATCCATCAAGGAAATGATATTATTATACTTTTGCGTTACGATATATTGTGTAATACCTTTTTTGTTTATATTGCCTTATTTAGGAATACTATAAATATTTCGCTAAAACACACGAAATAATGCTTTTGCTTGACTTAAATATGTTTATACAGGCTCTGGATCTAAAGAAATAATCGATAACAGAAACGGTTTTTTAAAGATGACTAGACATTTTATAGGTAGGGCGATGCCTTGGGGAAGATATTTTAATCCCCAAACTATCGACAAGCATCGTATCTGCGAGGTAGGGTCTGGCGAAATCTTCGATACTCCAGGGGTTATTAACACTCGTTATTTCTCCCCTGGACATTGGCATAATAACACTGAAGGCCTTCTGTGCGACAATAGATGGGACAGGTAGTGTGGTACTTTGATGTATACCAAAAGGATCAAAAAGGAAATATGTGTAAATAATCAAAACAATTAAGAGTAGAATGGTAGAATCAAATACTCTTCTTAGATGGAACGTTCTTAAGAGCCTTTATGAAAATTGTGACTTATATTACCCTGGGGTCTCGTGTTTCCCCCTGATGAGGTGATCATGGTTACTATAGGTTATATATGGAAAACACATTTTTGAGCAATATTTGGTCGTTTGTAATAGGAAATGAATCAAATGTTGTCATAATCATCATTACGAGATGACCATTGAATTCTATTAAGAATTTTTCTATGACTCCCTTGTTCTGAAATTTAAGAAATGGTAGAATCAAATACTTTTCCTAAATGGAAATGTTTTAAATGGTCATGGCTTCACAGACAAATACCCTCATGAGCTCTGGGAACAGAAGCCCATGAATATGGGTAATATTAATAACAAACCAAACTTATTTTGGAAGCTAGGCACTCACAAAAATGATCATACACTTGTTCATAAATCAGATAAGTCCAAAATCTGTTGGAAGCATTTCCGGTTCATAAAAAATTCCGCCAAGTCAATAATGAACAGGGAAGCCATGACGGGTAGTGGATTCAGGAGACTGTCACACTAAAACAGTAAAGAAAACAACATTAGTATCTGGATATAAAACACTGGGAGGGAGGGTATAAAATTTTATACACCCTGAATATACTTTCACCTGGTCCGCCGGCTGAGCAGAGAAAATGGAGAGTTCCATAAAGGGAAACTAACCCTCTTAACCAAAGCTTGGACCTAATAATTAAAGAGCCGGAAAACATTCATTTTACATTTGATAACCCAATTTAATCTGTAATTCGATTAAATTCATGTACTTCAAAAATGTGAAATATCTTTAAAAAAACATTTTTGAAATGAGTCGAATGTTGTCAGAATTATCAGTATGAGATGGTGGTTGAACATTGTCGACAATTTTTTTTCCTGACTGACTCCCAGGGGTCAGAGGGGCAGCACCAGAAGGGGCCAAATTTGATTTACATTATGTAACCGTTTATACTTCAAAACTCTTCACAAATTCAACAAATAGCATAATCTAATTTCCTTCTAAACGTCCTTTCAAACAAAATTGATTTCAATAAATCTGGGGTCTCTGGATGTCTTTCCCCTGGGGAGATGGTAACTGCTTTATTTAATCCACAAGTCATTTTATTGGATAGCAATTAGATATATAATGTATATTACTAAGGTAATTCAGTACTCGGGTGACCGTCAAGGTCTCTTAGGCCTCTTGTTTTTGTATCATCTTCAATGTTCCGACATATCGATTTCTGCATATAAACATGAGATATTTGTGTAATACATTACATTGTATAAAATATACGGACGATAACTCCAGATAAAAACCTTTATCTATCCCGCCTGCGATATTTCATCACGCCACATATTTGATCAATATTTTAAGATTTTTATATACGCTCTGACAACTGTCTGAGTATATAATAAATAATAAAAGAGTCCGGCATGGTTGTTTTCAATGTTCTGTTGCGCCTCATCGATTTACATGGCATAGTTAAAACAGCAATTAACTATTTATCTTAAAAAAGGTCAATCTCCTACCTCTATCGATATAAACAAATAAAACTTAACCAAAGAGCTAAAATCTATGACCATCATGATAAATTTATAATGAGGAAGAGCAGTGTATAGGCGTTCGTCTAACGGCGAAGACAGAAGTTTTGACTGGTGGTAATGATACGTATTAAGATGTACGTAGAACTTATCTTAAACTTACTTTTACTCACTTGTACATATGCAGGTAAGTGAAAATTAATTCTTAATTTTTTGGGTCAATGTTTTTGACCAGGTAATTGAATGGTACTATTTCTAAACTAAGTTGTTTAAAGCCTTTCTTTTTCTCCTGAAAAATGAGATATACACAAAAATTGTTTAAAGGATCTTCTCTGGTGAAAAGTCAAAACAATTTCATGACAAACTTTTTTCAAATATAGTTTTTTGGAAATAGGAATTCATACCAAAGTTAAAAATAAGTTTAATTTATTATGAATCAATGATGGCTTTTTGACATAAATTGTGATTTTACCGGAATTTCACTGTTTTTAACATACACACGACAAACTAAAGCAATGATGTGCAAATTAGTTGTGTGATAAGTATGAATATTCGCAGAATTGATAAAACAAATATTTTCTTTGAGAAAATAATTATATCACACAGTTAACCCATTATTTTCAGTTATTATCCTAACCGTTGTTATATTTCACGGTACGAAATATTATATTACACTGTTGTTGGAACACCTTGTCGTTGTTGTCAAAGTTTTGTAGAAAACTGAGAAATGGCGCGTACCAGTGAGTTGCATGTTTGTGCCATCATTGAGAAACCAAGCTCAGTTTTGCGATAGATTTGTAGATAGCAGGAGCGAATTAAATACGTTATTGACGTCGCTATCTGTACTTCACAGCCGCTTCTTTACTGGCTGCCTATATGTATATAAAAATTATGACCTACGAAGAGGACTTTCAACAGCGTGACATGGGCAACGCTTCAATGAAGCTTTCCCGTACGTTGTTGAATTTTTTCTCTAAGGATTTTCATATTCATTAAACTTTCAACTGAAAAACTGATGGTAAGTTGATTATGTAATAAAACAAATATCCCGTAGGTAACTAAGATCAATATTACATCGGTTGCTGTGCTTTACTGGCCTGAAGTGTTATACAACAGTTGATTACAACCACCTAGGGTCGAATATTATGAAATAGAACACACTTACCCTTGGGATATTTGTATAATATTTCAAGGTGATATATATAATAAAGACGATATAATAAACAAAATAATCAAATCAAGATGGCATCATGCTGACGTCGAAGTGCGTGACAAACAACAAACTTCCATGTAAATAGTGAAGTCAGAGGTTTGAATGGTCAAATCACAATATCTTACAATTCCCCGTTCGGAGTCACTTCAGCATTACCCATATGGTGAGCCAATCAGATTCTAGCCTATGAAATCTTCGGTGTGGTCAAATCTCTCGGATGTGAAACGGCTATTATTACGTCCCGAGATGTTCTAATTCTAGACAAGAGGTCATGCTGAGGTGGCACCGATCTCGAAATTGTTAACATCATACACTATTTTTTATGGCGCAGAATTAATTATTCTAAGAATGGTTAAAATCACAATCAAGAGCCTTCTTCAAACCTACATAATAACAAATCTTAAAATCAAGAGCTTCCTTGAAAGTGACCAATTCTTCTTTCATTACACCGATAAAACCCAACAAATGACGACCTTTAATTTTCAGAATCGAAGTTTTTTGTAATTACTGGATTCCGTACAGGCCCATTTAGAATTTTTTGTCCATACAGGGCACGTTTTCTCGTGCCTTCATAACTCGTTTATATCCGTAATTGAGTTATTGGTACTGTCCCCTTTCAATAATGTTGTCACATATCCGTTGCATTACTTACGGTTTACCTTCAGATAGGCCTACTTCACATTCAACACGAATACTTACCGGTTTACCTTCAGATAGGCCTACTTCACATTCAACACGAATACTTACCGGTTTACCTTCAGATAGGCCTACTTCACATTCAACACGAATACTTACCGGTTTACCTTCAGATAGGCCTACTTCACATTCAACACGAATACTTACCGGTTTACCTTGAGATAGGCCTACTTCACATTCAACACGAATACTTACCGGTTTACCTTGAGATAGGCCTACTTCACATTCAACACGAATACTTACCGGTTTACCTTGAGATAGGCCTACTTCACATTCAACACGAATACTTACCGGTTTACCTTGAGATAGGCCTACTACTTAACACGAATACTTTACCTAGATAGGCCTACTCATTCAACACGAATACTTACCGGTTTACCTTCAGATAGGCCTACTTCACATCAACACGAATACTTACCGGTTTACCTTGAGATAGGCCTACTTCACATTCAACACGAATACTTACCGGTTTACCTTCAGATAGGCCTACTTCACATTCAACACGAATACTTACCGGTTTACCTTGAGATAGGCCTACTTCACATTCAACACGAATACTTACCGGTTTACCTTGAGATAGGCCTACTTCACATTCAACACGAATACTTACCGGTTTACCTTGAGATAGGCCTACTTCACATTCAACACGAATACTTACCGGTTTACCTTCAGATAGGCCTACTTCACATTCAACACGAATACTTACCGGTTTACCTTCAGATAGGCCTACTTCACATTCAACACGAATACTTACCGGTTACTACGTTACCTTAGATAGGCCTACTTCACATTCAACACGAATACTTACCGGTTTACCTTGAGATAGGCCTACTTCACATTCAACACGAATACTTACCGGTTTACCTTGAGATAGGCCTACTTCACATTCAACACGAATACTTACCGGTTTACCTTGAAATAGGCCTTAGTCACATTCAAACGAATACTTACGTTACCTTAATAGGCCTATCACATTCAAACGAATACTTACCGGTTTACCTTGAATAGGCCTACTTCACATTCAACACAAATACTTACTGGTTTTCACTTCAAAATCGAAAAACTTTAAAACAGCTAAAAAAAGAAACTTATTTTAAGGTATAAAATAACTCACTATGAGTCACCATTACATCTTAGGTATATTATTTACCCCACCCATATATTAGTGACGATTCAAATGGTAGATATCAAATGAGTGAAAATAGCCTGTTTGATCCGCCTCTTTGCTGAACAGAAAGTTATGTAACAGTTATTTGCCATCGAACTATACCCAATGAGTATAATAAATTAGACACTTCAATATCTAATCTACCAATTTTGAGATAAACAGACATGATGTTGCGGTAGGCCCGAGTTGCGGTAGGCCCGATTTTAAATAATATGCAGTCTATATGATATTGGGTTTATATATTTTATTAACTTTTTTTCTCATATTTAAGTATGAGCGCATTAAAGGACGACGTTTAAGGAATATGATCCTGAATAAAATGAACCATAGTAAAATTGGTATATCGATTCGCTCGATAAAAAATATAATTAAGGAAACCCCTACAAAAACTATTAAATAGTAGCAAGATGATACTTAAGGATTTACCAACATGTTGGGTGCATGACACTTGCGTTCAAAGTTGAAATAATATCAAATATCAGAAACCACATGGATGACCCCATACGGGGTCACCACATACAGGAATGGTCAAGACTTGACAAACGTATTTTCAAAAAGAAGTGTTGGCAGATAATGTGCAGCTATACAATTATCTACTGTAATTAACAAACCATCACTTCTTTCGCACAGAATAACGGTTAAACGTTACATCAACATGTTAAGTATATACGAATTCAGTAACGTCATATTCTTATTTCAGAATTTGATCGAATTAAGATCAAAATTGACCGACATGAGCCAAATCTCTTTGATGTTAAATAAAGCCTGTGTCTTTGCAACCAGATAAAAACTCAAAATCATATTTTTTGTTCCCAAAATCCTCTGGTAAGAGGTAAAAGAAGTGTTTGGAGTTTGTTTGTTGAATAATTATTTTGTAGTCACTGTAATCGGCTTATGGATTAGTGTTTTTATCGGTGAGCTCCATAGCTTCAACGCATTTCTTTGGTTATGAAATTTTATGGCTGAAACTCCCGAAGTATTACTGGATTCTACTAGATAAAGGCGATAGTAATATAATCTATAAAGGAGTTACCTCCCTTGTACTGCTGAATTAAATATCTAAAACAATTTTAAGAGTATCATTCATTCTATAACACATATTTTATCATTTCCTTTGTTTATGTGAAAGCCAAAAAAATATATTACATGAGTTAAAATTTGCTAACAATTTATATCTTAGAAAACTGTCGAAAATGCAAATAATGACTTAGAAAAGATAAATAAATTGATAAATATATAATGATGAATTTAATAACAAGGTTTACATATTTCCGTACTTAATGTATATTTGTAAAACTGCATGTGTAACAAAACGTTTGGAGGGCAGTGTATTTCTTTAACTTATTACCTAAATGTTACATGTGTATGCCAAATCTCTGGCTAGGAGGAGAGGGTTTATTCAGGAGACTGTCACTCATACCCTCCGGCTGAATCTCTTAATTGGTCTCCTGTTTCTACTGAACCAGGGGGGGGGGGGGGGGGTATGGGGGGGGGGGGGGGGGGGGGGTTGGGGGGGTGTGGGACCAGGGGGGGGGGGGGGGGGGGGGGGGGGGGGGGGGGGGGGGGGGGGGGGGGGGGGGGTGTGGGGGGGGGGGGGGGGGGGGGGGGGGGGTTTTACCGTAGGGGGGGGGGGGGGGGGGGGGGGGGGTTTGATAGGGGGGGGGGGGGTTTGGGGGGGGGGGGGGGGGGGGGGATACAATTCCAACGGGGGGAGGCTTCATTCAACACAAAAAATTATGGGGGTGGGGGGGGGGGGGGGGGGGGGGGGGGGGGGGGGGGGGGGGGGGGGGGGGGGGGGGGGGGGGGGGGGGGGGGGGGGGGGGGGGGGGGGGGGGGGGGGGGGGGGGGGGGTTATAAAATTGGGGGGGGGGGGGGGGGGGGAGGGGGGGGGGGGGGGGGGGGGGGCCCATGTTTTGGGGGGATCATAATCTATGGGGGGTTTTGGGGGGGGGGGGGGGGGTCCTCATTAAAAGGGGGGGGGGGGGGGGTTTGGGGGGGGGGGGGGGGTGTTGGGGGGGGGGGGTGGTCATGGGGGGGGGGGGGGGGGGGGGTGGGGGTATATCTGAGCTCCGTAGGGGGGGGTATTTAATTGGGGTATGGAATTTAATGGGGGGGGGGGGGGGTGTAGGGGTGGGGGGGGGGGGTGGGGGGGGGGTGGGGGGGTATGGGGTGGGGGGGGGGGGGGGGGGGGGGGGTTGTGGGGGGTGGGGTGAATAAAGTATCAAATATTCATTTACCACTGGGGTACTTCATACGGGGGGTTTGGGGGGGGGGGTTGTTCATGGGGGGGGGGGTTGGGGGGGGGGGGGGGGGTGGGGGGGTTGGGGGGTTGGGGGGGGGTTTGTAAATGGGGTTTGGGGGGGGGGGGGGGAGGAGGATGTTATACAATTATCTAAAAAAATAACAAACCATCACTTCTATCACAAAAGGCCAATTCAAATATAACATGGGGGGGGACAGTACGAATATACGCAATTCCCAAAACACGCACATGTACTTATTTCAGAATTTGATCGAATTAACACAGATCAAAATTGACCGTACATGACCAAATCTCTTTGGGGGGGGGGGGGGGGGTTGTTTGTGTTTTTTGGGGGATAAAAATTCTACTAGATAAAGGCGATAGTAATATAATCTATAAAGGAGTTACCTCCCTTGTACTGCTGAATTAAATATCTAAAACAATTTTAAGAGTATCATTCATTCTATAACACATATTTTATCATTTCCTTTGTTTATGTGAAAGCCAAAAAAATATATTACATGAGTTAAAATTTGCTAACAATTTATATCTTAGAAAACTGTCGAAAATGCAAATAATGACTTAGAAAAGATAAATAAATTGATAAATATATAATGATGAATTTAATAACAAGGTTTACATATTTCCGTACTTAATGTATATTTGTAAAACTGCATGTGTAACAAAACGTTTGGAGGGCAGTGTATTTCTTTAACTTATACCTAAATGTTACATGTGTATGCCAAATCTCTGGCTAGGAGGAGAGGGTTTATTCAGGAGACTGTCACTCATACCCTCCGGCTGAATCTCTTAATTGGTCTCCTGTTTCTACTATATGCCCCTTACAATCCGTCCATGCGATTACATAAAGCACATTTGGTGTATAGCATTATTAATAATAATTTGTTTGCTTTAAAATCGTATGAAAGGTCGTCTACCACCGATTCACATGTGCCACATATGAGGGACCTTGTATTTCCCCACTACAGTTATAATATTATGTTTTTAAGATTTTGATTTGTTTTAGATTTTTGGCTCTTGTTGATGATGTTTTTTAACATTGTCTCGGGTTTTCTTCATTCTTTGGTCATCATTCAATATTTTCGACTGTTGGGTAAATATTCACGTTCCCTGGGTTATGTGCTGTACATAACAATTGATTTTCCATAAGTTTTCGTTTATTTGATTTTGTTTGTTTGATTAATTAAATTAAGGTCCTATAAACAGCCAGGGTCATGTAAGGACGGCCTCCTATGTATGCGGTGTGTTGCGTGTATGAAGTGTGGGTGTGTCTTTTGGGAAATTGTGGTATGTTCGTGTTGTGTTTTATTGAACACACCCCACCCGGTCACATTATACTGACAACGGGTGAACCAGTTGTCCCACTCCATGTATGCCGAGCGCTAAGCAGGAGCAGAGGCTAGACTTGTGTGTCTCGACCAGGACACAGAACCCAGAACCTACATCGCAGAAGCGAGCGCTCAAGAGACGTGAGGTAGTGTCAGGGACCATGGAAAAAGAATGTTACCGTAGCTGGACAGAGGAGAAAAGATAATATCCTAGATTTAGTCGCCATTTGCGATCATCCAATAGGACCGTAGCAGATACAATTCCAACGCCCTAACTGGAGAGCTTCATTCAACACAAAAAATTATATGTTACGTGTTAAGTTAATATGTATTCAAAAACCTCATATTCTTCTTTTTATTTTGGATTTTGATAACGGGTACCTTTAGATAAAAACTCACCAAAATGAGCCAATTCTTTTTAAGGTTAAATAAAGCCCATGTCTTTGCAATCAGATCATATGAATTTTGTGACCACAAAGTCCTCTGGTAAAAGGTAAAAACTACAAGTGTTTGGAGTTTCTTTGTTGATTAATCTTGTGGTCATTGTAATCGGCTTATGATTTAATGTTTTTTATCACTGAGCTCCGTAGCTTCTTCCCCGTATTTATTTGGTTATGGAATTTAATGAAAATCCCGATGTACCGGTGGACTATATAAAAGTGGGCGAAAGTGGCATAATCTATAAAGGGGTTATCTCCCTTGTACTATGTTATCAAAATGAATAAAGTATCATTCATTCTATACTACATACTTCATCATTCCCTTTGTTTCTACATAAGTCATTGTTATTTGTAAATGCATCTTATATATCTTACACCTAAATAATACATGTGTGTGTCAAATCTCTGGCTAGGAGGAGAGATGTTATTCAGAAAAATGTCACCTGCTCCCTCCGACTCCATCTCTCTATATCACTATAAAAGGCCAAGTTCAAATATACCAGAGGACACAGTACGAATATACCGCAGTCTCCCAAAACACGCACTGTACACTTCATTCACGCTACACACAGCATACATTGCAGGCCGTCCTTACACATGACCCTGGTTGTAATAGGATGTTCGTTTATTCAAACAAACAAACAGAATCTAAAACCCTAACTACACCAGTAAGTATGTTATTACTAGTAGGCGCCTTTAACCGGTGCCTGTAATGATGCGTATTACCAAACTGTACTGTGAACATGGATATTTGCGCCAGAACTCAATTTCGCGATAAATACACATTAAAACTTTATACAACAAAGTTTATACCTGTATAAAATCTTACGCAAAGGGGAAATTTGCGATCAAGCGACCTTTGCGTAATTAGCGAAAATATCCCCTTCGCTTATATATGCACGTTTACAATATTATATCATATCTTTCAGCTAGATTCAGTGAACAAAACATAAATATATACCCCAAGTTTATGGCGTTGTCCGATTAGTTTAAACATCAGGCTAGACCTCTGAAAATATCACACCTTCGGATAAATAAACCTTCATATCACACTGCCACTGGGGCGATAAATACATATAGATATATACATATATTACACATCAGCTGGGATTGGAAGCTATGAGATGTTGGTAAACCCTCATAACAAAACTCCAAGGAAATATCATATCGCATTTTGTTTTAGAGCATTGGAACTAAATCACAATGATATTTTATACAAATTGAGAGAACAATAACGATAACTCAGGCTGTACTTATTTACACTTTGATACCCAAAACAATCGTTATACAATAATGTTGAGTGCAGCACTGAATTAACAATGTATCCACATGTGGAAACGGTTCATGGATATTTGTTTTATTAAATGTCTATATAATATCTCGAAAAGCAATACTCAAACCTCTAGGTATAGAAATAAATTGCACCGTAATTGTATTTGAAATGCATTTTTACATATTTTAGTTAAAATAGATTAAAATATCAACACGGCCGTCAATTACAACCCTACATAGTAGACACACAATGTAGTTTATGACACCTATGGCACAATAAATGCAGCATACCAGATAACTTGGCAAGACTTTTATGTACCAAGTCAGTGAAGAAGAGGTGAGATACCCACCAAGAACTGTACTTAGAACAACAAAACTATCAAAGAAAACTCTGGCCCTGAAGGTAGGGCGTAAAAATTGTACCTGCTACCCCTATTGCATGCGTAAAAGGCGACTAAATTTAGGATCTTACCTTTCCGTCTTTCTACCTTACTTCTTCCTAACGTTTCCCTGCAACACATCGCTTTTGGTATTGAGTTGAGCGTACGATCCTGTGCGGAAGGCTCTTGGTTCTGAACCTGTCCGAAACACACTAAAGTCTATAAAAGTGGGACCATAAAAGTGGTAGTTTCTGCTCCTGCTTAGCGCTCAGCAGGAAGTCGGTCGACTAGTTCGTCCGTTGTCAGTATAATGTGACAGGATGGGGTGTGTTGCTTGGTGTCTTGCGCAACATGCTTCAGTTTTATAGCACTATAACAAGGGCAAGAGCTACAATATACAAGAAGACACAACACGAACATAACCACGGTCTTCCAAACAACATACCCCGCACTTCACACACACAAGACACCACATACACGGGAGACCGTCCTTTAGAATATAATAAACAAACAAAACCCTAAGATATAATCATCATAATCATTTGAAGTCAGGATTCACATTCAAGGCTAAACTTCAATCTCAAATCGTTGTAAAATAAATGTTTCCAGGAAAACCATTAATGTTTTAACGATAAATTAGAACAAACGACACGTGTCATTTGAACAATAGTTGGTGTTTAATCTGGTATGTCTAATTAACTCAAAAATAATATAGGAAATAATTGATTTAGCTTTTAATAATTTCGCAATCAGTACTTCATTCCATATAGGACATAGTGCCAAGGAAGTTTTTCGTCACGCAATAATTCATTTTTGATATTTTTATCTTGATTGTTTGTTTGTTTAATTAATTAACATCCTATTAAAAGCCATTGTCATGTAAGACGGCCTCCCATGTATACAGTGTGTTGCGTGTATTTTGTTTCAAGTTGTATTATAACCAAATGCGATACAGCATATAGGCAACAATATACATAATTATATTCAATCAAAATTCACATATAATATACAAGATGGCGGAGGACAATCCCATACACATAAATATATAAAGAATACCTTGACGTGTAAACTCGTAACAAACATCTTAATAAAGGAGGAACAATACAAAAATAATTAATGTATTTGCGACGTCACCACATATGTGACGTATTAAAAGTACGCTTCAAAAAATAAAAATAAATAATCATTCATCAATGATTAAATAGCTAGGTGATAAATAAATGTACATTTAAGTGAACTTTCGTTATAACGTTACACAGAGAGGAGATTTTATCTTATTTCCAAAGCATGAAACAAATATTCACTCAATTTATTTAAGATTTTTACACTTTTACATGAAAACAATTCTATAAGCTAGTAAACACCCGGATGTCGGTAATAATAATGCTTTATGTATGTCCTTCTTATATCAGAATATGCAGGACAAAGTAAAATAAAATGTTGTGCGACATGTGTTTTTTGGGAGACCGCGGTATATTCAAGTAGAGTTAAAGGCTCAATCTTTTCAATGGTGTTAAAGTAAGTAACTTTTGTAGCTGAAGAAAAATACTAAATCGTATGCTCCTGTTCTTGAAAAAATACAATTCGTCAGCGTTGTAGCACCTTTAACTATGTCAATGTGACCTTTCAATTTTTATCCGTTTTTTTAACTACAAAACCTACAAAAATATCATTTCTACTCTAATATTTAATCAATCAGGACATTAACAATGAAAAGAAATTACCAGAGAAAATGGAATGTTCTGAATAACATGTAAAATATCGTACACGGCGACTAAATCTATGATCTTCTCTTTTCTCTTCTTTCTAACCGACTTTTATTCTTTCTTACGTCTCCCATGACACTGCCTCACATTTGGCCTTCTGTTGAGAGCTCGCCCCTGTGAGTAGGCCCTGGATTCTGTCCCCTGGCCGAGACACACCAAAGTCTATAAGTGCTCAGCATACTGGGAGTGGGACGACTGGTTCTCCCGTTGTCAGCATAATGTGACTGGGTGGTAAGTGTTGCTTTGTGTTTTCAGTGATATAGCATTATGAATAAGGTAACAATTCCACTATACAAGACGACACAACACGAGTTTTCCCGCAGTCTCCCATAATACGCACCGCACACTGCATACTTGCTACACACTGCGTACTTGGGAGGCCGTCCTTACATGACCCTGGCTGTTAACAGGACGTTAGTTAATCAATCAAACAAACAAACAAACAAAAGCAACTGACCCTACGATATCTTCATGCCAAAGATTTTTCTTATCATTGAATGGGCGTAAATCGACCCAAAGTGGTAGTCCTCGAAATTGTACATCCCAATCAGCCCTATCGGCCTTTGTCAGTCAGTGTACTTTGGCAGTGAAATATTCGTACATTATACATCTAATCTTGATACCTAATTTTACATACACTTTTTATACTTTTAAGTGATGGTCCTGCAGCTAGGTAGCACGTTAGAATTGTAACTGCTGCCCCTATTACATGGCCGCAAGGAGTAACGTTAGGACGTAGATATAATAATACAAAGGAAACCCAACTTGTAAGTGACATGGCAATGTTATTACGGGGATATATCGATATTGTGGCTGGTACATCAAGCTATCGATCAGATACCTCGTTAATTATGTAAACATTGCGACTGCACGGCGTTGGGATACGAATGGCGTAGGGATTCGTGTCTGAAAGTGAATCTCGATCAATGTTCAGTTCCTTAATATTTTAAGTATCGTTTTGATATACGCTTTCTCTAACATCTGTCCTCATACACTCATAAACACATACTTAATACACATGCATTCCCAACCCCTACTCTCAATCTCGCACTCCCTCACATGCACCAATATGTCCTTACAAACACACAAACATCACCATCATACACACATACTAACAAAGTAGTAATAGATAAATGTCTACGATAAGGTACTTGTTTTTGTCTACCAATTGTTTACCCTGAATCGATACAAACAACCTTTCTAAACAACAGCTGAAGGTCGTACAGTACACAGTGACAGTATCTCTCCATCGCCGCCAGAACATCACGTCATAGCCTCGTTATCGAGTCCCGAGTCAAACACATACTCACTCGATACTGTTGCTACGTGAACTGTTCCTCGAGGGAAATCCTTTTATTAATTGCTATGTAAATTGTTAACGGTGGCTAAAATGAATCAATGTCATCCTGCTTTAGCAAGATGAAAAACAGAGGTGCAGAAGTTAAATGTAATTATTTACCATTTATCAAATTGACCTAAACATTTTAATACAATAGTTAAAAAACGCCTACACAAAATATATTTATGTGTGTAACGTCTGTAAATAGCTGTTCTTCTGATGTCGAGCTGGTGGTTGTGAACACAAGCTCCAGGGTCTTCACAGGCATTATTACTCCAAGCAATAGTATGTGAATTAACAAAGCAGACATGCGATTTAAATCACTAATGGTTTTAACCCTACCACATCGAGTTATGAGGATTAAACTCGTAACCTTCATGCCAGCGTGGTCTTTGTTCTGTATCCGACAAAGAGATGGGATCGATGTGTTTTATTTACGTTGATATAATTTAATAAAATGACACATATTACTTGTTTACAATTTACATAACCATTTGCCATTTTCTAGGGGGATTAGGGGTAGAAACGTGTTGTAAATTGACGACGAGACCCTACAAAAAGTCGATTAAGCACGTGTATAGAAATTGAACCCAGAGACTTGTAAAAATACATAGATGGCCTAGCATGTATAATATAAATTGTCGGAGACGTATACTTGTAAGAGGAGTACAAGTTGTGCAGCGGAACAGGTGAAAATTAAGATAGAGGTAAATATGTTGAACCTTTCGTTGAGAGGAGACCTAACTGGTGCCTAGTCTGTTTCAGCACTTTTTGACGTTCATTGTTTTAATATCCAAAGGTTTTTATCTATTGGTAACCATTTTGTACGGTGGCTGGGAGCGGACATGAAATAAATAAAATTATTGCGTGGGAACGAAATACTATTGCCTACGAACGAAATATTATTGCGTGGGAACGAAATATTATTGCGTTCGAACGAAATATTATTGCGTTCGAACGAAATATTATTGCGTTGGAACGAAATATTATTGCGTTCGAACGAAATATTATTGCGTGGGAACGAAATACTATTGCGTTGGAACGAAATATTATTGCGTGCGAACGAAATAATTATTTCGTGGGAACGAAATAATTATTGCGTGGGAACGAAATATCAACGGTTTACCTTTGGCTATTTCAAATGTGGCAGGCAGTCTGCAATTTCATATCAATATTCTTTGTAATTGGTCATTTAAAGTGGTTTTGTGTAAACCTTCTTAATAAGGTATATTTTATAAAGTATATTTTGCTTCGAAACCATTAATTTAAAGTTTATTGCATGTATGATTTGTATTCTATTTCAGTATTTGCCTTCAATGATTTGCATCAAAATTGTAGAGATAGTCATGTAAATCAATTGTTTTACTTTTTAAAATAGTTGACTAAGTATTGATACAAAACAACTTTCGTTGTAACACAATTGCACACATTCAAATGGAAACATTGAAGCATAATGTATTAAAGTCATATACACAGTAATATAAAAGCACATATAATGCTTTTATTTAAGGCAGCGTGTTAGGACCAATATATAGTTTTATTTATCATGTCCATACAGATTATTATCTTGTACGTTTAACTTAGTATCTTTTTAGTATCTATTGTTACAGTATCGTGTACATTTGTACGTACGTATGCACAAACACTTATCTTGTACGTCTGTACGTACATCGTTGTATCATGTACGTACAACCTAGTATCTTGTACCTACAAATTATTATCTTGTACGTACAACTTCATATCTTACAAATTATTACAGTATCTTGTACGTATAAATTATGATATAGTACATTTGCACGCACAACGTAGTATCTTGTACGTACAAGTTTATATACTAAGTTGTTCATATGTACAAGATACTATATATATATATATGCTGTGACATAACGCACAATGTTCGGTCACTTTTACGTCACGCCGGAATTTCATTGGAAAAAGCGTTGAACAGTAAAATAATATAAGCGCAATACTCTTTTTTTAAATTGAAAATCAGAAAGGATATATTTATTCAATTACGGGAGGACTTTTGTCAAAATATTTGTAATATTTATTTTTCTATTGATGTGTTTTTGTTGAGAAAATGACGTTTTTTGGCGCGACAGATGTAACACGCACCTGTATGCGGTTTCAGTTAAAGTGTCACTGTGGTCATACTGAACACCACATGGCGGTAAAATTTGACAAAGAGATTCCCCGAAAACGAACTATCATGATGTCATTTCGTTATAATGAATTGTGACGTCATACTTCAAAATGGTGGACTTTGTTTGTTGACTTGCCGATCGACAGATCCGGAGAGAAAAGATAAAAAAGTGAAAAAAACACAAATACACACAGTACAAAACGGTACTAATACATGAGATAGAGACATGAATTGTTAATATAAAAATACGTTTTTTTTCTATTTTAATAACATGTCAGAAAATATAGACTGCGACGTCGTTCTACTTTTTTATCGAACGAAACCTTTGTCTTACAGAAATGACACAAAATGAAATTTTTAGATTGACTGTTCTGTCGCGCAAGTTCACGACGTTGAAAAATGACTTTATATTAGGAAGTATGTTTTCTATTCAGAATAAAAAAATACGTTTTTGCTCAAATACACGTGTGCGAAATCTCTACTGAAAATTCAAAAAAGTGTTCGAAAAATTGCGTTTTTTCTTTGTCTTGCAGGTTTGCCGAATGTCGGAAATGACGTCAATTGCGCTCGTCATGTTATAAGATAATGACGTCTTTTACATTCAATAACGTTACATAAAAGTGACCGAACATTGTGCGCGACGTCTGTACGTACAAGATAGGTACAATTATAAACATGTATATAGTGTCCCCTGTACGCCATCATAGGTACGTGTATTTCATTAGATATATAAAGTATAATAAAATAAACAAGACTTTAAATCGTTAAAAATAAGGAAAACATCTTTTTTAGATAAGGTGCCGTTTCATAAGTTGTAGGCCATATCATATTACTACGGTGGCATGATTACTGTCATATCATCCATGTATGATAATAAGCTCAATAGTTATTTCGTTTGAACGCAATAATTATTTCGTTCGCACGCAATAATTATTTCGTTCGCACGCAATACTTATTTCGTTCGAACGCAATAATATTTCGTTCGCACGCAGTAGTATTTCGTTCCCACGCAATAATATTTCGTTCGAATGCAATAGTATTTCGTTCCCACGCAATAATATTTCGTTCCCACGCAATAGTATTTCGTTCCCACGCAATAATATTTCGTTCGAACGCAATAGTATTTCGTTTCCACGCAATAATATTTCGTTCCCACGCAATAGTATTTCGTTCCCACGCAATAATATTTCGTTCCCACTCAATAATATTTCGTTCGAACGCAATAGTATTTCGTTCCCACGCAATAGTATTTCGTTCCCACGCAATAATATTTCGTTCGAACGCAATAATTTTATTTATTTCATGTCCGCTCCCAGCCACCGTTAATTTTGACACCAGTATTCACTTCTTACAATACATCGAGACATCGCGATATCATCCTGAACGCATCTTGTCATAAATCCTAATTTTAATTTTAAATCTGATAGTGTATTATGTCCTTACAATTCACATTGTCATTGCTGTGCAGTGAGACATCACCTGGTGAGCTAGAACTTAATTATTACTTATCTGGGTCGTGTTTTTGTTTTAGGATGTTAAATGTTGTCTATACTTAGCCCATGTTAGCACCAAAGGTCGTTATATAAATAGTACGTTCCAAATTTAAGTAATAGCTTAATGTCGGAGAACCTGAAGATTATCTCCGACACCCAATCAGTAGTTTCAAGTTTACGTATGGCATATAAAGGATAGTGGCGGATTAGCTCACCACTCCCCGCTAACAAACAAATGAGAGAGGCGTGATTGTCTTCCAATGTAGAATATGTAACAGATAGCTAACGTGAGGTCTAACAATACACCAGGAAAATGTATCACTATCCACTCAAACAGCATCATTACCCTGTAAGGATATATAGATATCAAATCAGTTTTAAAGGGATATCAAATCAGTATTATTACGAAGGTTTGGCGCTTATATATACTACAATGTATTTTATTAATAATGCGTGTTTGGTACGACATTGGTATCTTCGCTCAAATATATACGGGTAGTCGCTTTACAAATGGGTATACGCCCACTCATATGCAGGAAGTAGCTTAAAAAAAGGGTATACACCCAGTCATATACAGGTAGTAGCTTTACAAAGGGGTATACGCCCACTCATATACAGGTAGTAGCTTTACAAAGCGGTATACGCCCACTCAATACAGTATAACTTTACAAAGGGGTATACGCCCACTCAATACAGGTATAAGCTTTACAAAGGGTATACGCCACTCATTACAGTATAGCTTCACAAAGCGGTATACAATACAGGTATAAGCTTTACAAAGGGCCCACTCAATATCTCACAAAGCGGGTACAGGTATAGCTTTACAAAGGGGTATACGCCCACTCATATACAGGTAGTAGCTTCACAAAGCGGTATACGCCCACTCAATACAGGTAGTAAGCTTTACAAAGGGGTATACGCCCACTCATATACAGGTAGTAGCTTTCACAAAGCGGTATACGCCCACTCAATACAGGTATAAGCTTTACAAAGGGGTATACGCCCACTCATATACAGGTAGTAGCTTCACAAAGCGGTATACGCCCACTCAATACAGGTATAAGCTTTACAAAGGGGTATACGCCCACTCATATACGGGTAGTAGCTTTACAAAGGAGGTATACGCTCACTCATATACAGGTAGAAGCTTTACAAAGCGATATACGCTCACTCAATACAGGTATAAGCTTTACAAAGGGGTATACGCCCACTCATATACGGGTAGTAGCTTAAACAAAAGAGGTATATACGCTCACTCATATACAGGTAGAAGCTTCACAAAGCGTATACGCCACTCAATACAGGTAGAAGCTTTACAAAGGGGTATACGCCCACTCATATACGGGTAGTAGCTTTACAAAGAGGTATACGCCCACTCATATACAGGTAGTAGCTTTACAAAGCGGTATACGCCCACTCATATACAGGTAGTAGCTTCACAAAGCGATATACGCCCACTCAATACAGGTAGAAGCTTTACAAAGGGGATATACGCCCACTCATATACGGGTAGTAGCTTTACAAAGAGGTATACGCCCACTCATATACGGGTAGTATCTTTACAAAGAGGTATACGCCCATTCAATACAGGTAGAAGCTTTACAAAGAAGTATACGCTCACTCATATACAGGTAGAAGCTTTACAAAGTTGTATACGCCCACTCATATACGGGTAGTAGCTTTACAAAGAGGTATACGCCCACTCATATACAGGTAGTAGCTTTACAAAGCGGTATACGCCCACTCAATACAGGTAGAAGCTTTACAAAGCGGTATACACACACTCATATACGGGTAGTAGCTTTACAAAGGGGTATACGCCCACTCATATACAGGTAGTAGCTTTACAAAGAGGTATACGCCCACTCACATACAGGTAGAAGCTTTACAAAGCGGTATACGCCCACTCAATACAGGTATAAGCTTTACAAAGCGGTATACGGCCACTCATATACGACTAGTAGCTTTACAAAGGGGTATACGCCCACTCATATACAGGTAGTAGCTTTACAAAGCGGTATACGCCCACTCATATACAGGTAGAAGCTTTACAAAGGGGTATACGCCCACTCATATACGGGTAGTAGCTTTACAAAGAGGTATACGCCCACTCATATACGGGTAGTAGCTTTACAAAGCGGTATACGCCCACTCAATACAGGTATAAGCTTTACAAAGGGGTATACGCCCACTCATATACGGGTAGTAGCTTTACAAAGAGGTATACGCCCACTCATATACAGGTAGAAGCTTTACAAAGTTGTATACGCCCACTCATATACGGGTAGTAGCTTTACAAAGCGGTATACGCCCACTCAATACAGGTAGTAGCTTTACAAAGCGGTATACGCCCACTCATATACGGGTAGTAGCTTTACAAAGGGGTATACGCCCACTCATATACAGGTAGTAGCTTTACAAAGCGGTATACGCCCACTCAATACAGGTAGAAGCTTTACAAAGGGGTATACGCCCACTCATATACGGGTAGTAGCTTTACAAAGAGGTATACGCCCACTCATATACGGGTAGTAGCTTTACAAAGAGGTATACGCCCACTCACATACAGTTAGTAGCTTTACAAAACGGTATACGCCCACTCATATACAATTAGTAGCTTTACAAAGGGGTATACACCCACTCACATACAGGTAGTAGCTTTACAAAGAGGTATACGCCAACTCATATACGGGTAGTAGCTATACAAAGAGGTATACGGCCACTCATACATGTATACGGGTAGTAGCTTTACAAAGAGGTATACGCCCACTCACATACAGGTAGAAGCTTTACAAAACGGTATACGCCCACTCATATACAGTTAGTAGCTTTACAAAGGGGTATACGCCCACTCATATACAGGTAGTAGCTTTACAAAGCGGTATACGCCCACTCATATACAGGTAGTAGCTTTACAAAGCGGTATACGCCCACTCATATACAGGTAGTAGCTTTACAAAGCGGTATACGCCCACTCATATACAGGTAGTAGCTTCACAAAGCGGTATACGCCCACTCATATACTGGTAGTAGCTTTACAAAGAGGTATACGCCCACTCATATAGGGGTAGTAGTTTCACAAAGCGGTATACGCCCACTCATATAGGGGTAGTAGCTTTACAAAGAGGTATACGCCCACTCATATACGGTTAGTAGCTTTACAAAGCGGTATACGCCCACTCATATACAGGTAGTAGCTTTACAAAGAGGTATACGCCCACTCATATACGGGTAGTAGCTTTACAAAGAGGTATACGCCCACTCATATACAGGTAGTAGCTTTACAAAGCGGTATACGCCCACTCATATACAGGTAGTAGCTTTACAAAGGGGTATACGCCCACTCGTATACGGGTAGTAGCTTCACAAAGCGGTATACGCCCACTCATATACGGGTAGTAGCTTTACAAAGTATACGCCCACTCATATACAGGTAAAGCGGTATATACGGCCACTCATATACGGGTAGTAGCTTTACAAAGGGGTATACGCCCACTCATATACAGGTAGTAGCTTTACAAAGGGGTATACGCCCACTCATATACGGGTAGTAGCTTTACAAAGCGGTATACGGCCACTCATATACGGGTAGTAGCTTTACAAAGCGGTATACGCCCACTCATATACGGGAAGTAGCTTTACAAAGGGGTATATGACCACTAATTTACAGGTAGTAGCTTTACAAAGAGATATACGCCCACTCATATACAGGTAGTATATTCACTTATGTACGATTGTGTTTGGTTATGGTTTTTGTAACGGATAATACAGTTCTAGGTATATTTTATATATTTCGTAGTAATTGTCGTTTAAAATTTTATTTCCGCTGACGATGGTTTAACCTTGAGGAGACATTAAACGACCCCAATACATCACTAGGATAGCAAATGTCAAAGTATGACGTCATACCGAGGGAAAAATTGCTACAAGCTTCATTATTTATTCTTCACCTATTAATCTATGTCAGCTCAGTTTTGTTTATATACATATATGAACCGTGTAATAAGTTTTCTACATTCATGAGGTAGATACATTTTATGTAGACGCACTAAAGCAGAATTTTGTCAGAAGAAAATTAAAAAAAAATATGCTATTCAAATTGATAAGGAATTAGGAGTTAGCTTCTTGTAGTAATTAAAGTCACTTGTCCCAAACCGTTATAAAGTAACTCTTGATATAAGTAATCAACTATTAGATATTTGACATGATATTGAAATGATTCCGAGAAGATATATATCTTTGTTTAACATTTCGCTTAACATAAATGAAGTAGGACAACTGGTTCGCCCGTTGTCAGTATAATGTGAACGGATTGGGTATCTTGGTTTGTGTCTTCGGCGGCATGCTTCAGTGATATAGCACTATAACAAGGGCAAGGGTTCCACTATACAGGAAGACACAACACGAACATACCGCAGTCTCCTAAAACACACACCCGCACTTCATACACAATTTCAATTTGTTTATTTCCGTAAGCCTTGCGGCTTATAAGACACAAAGTACATTTTTAATACATATTGAACAATTTAAACATGTACAGGAGAGTGATTGTATACAATAAAACACAAACATTAGCACACAATTATTATACATCAGATACTATACAGTTACGGTGTATTAAGAGACTGAGAACGTTTCTGGAATGCAAGTTTTAAGAATTTTCCGAGATTATTTAAAACTTTAACATTATTTACACTGAGTAATTGAACAAGTTTGAACACACTTGGATGATAAAAATAATAAGGTTTCAGATATCTATCTCGTAGTTGGGTATAAAAAGGACATTTAAGGATGAAGTGAAACTCATCTTCTATATCATTGGTATTACAAACTGTACAGATTCTATTAGGTCGTGCTACATTTTGAAACCTACCACTTTCAATATTTAACTTATGACTACTTAATCGTATACTTGTAATACTGTTTTTATACTTTTGATCAATGGGTTTCTTTAAATAATATTGTAAACCAAAATTGTCTACTAGATGTTGATATAAAATTCCTTTTGAGGAATTCTGTATCCTGTTTAAAATTTCTTGAGTACATACATCATAAAATTTTTGTTCAATTAGTTTATATACAATATTACTCTCATACGTACTATTCCACAAATACCCCAATCCTAGCTTATTCAGTTCGGCTTGTACATTCATGATCCAATCATCATTATCTAATATTCTTTGCTCATAACATGCTTTTAATATACAATTATCGGTTTCTTTAAGTTTTACCCAGTATTTCAATATTTTCATTTTCCGGATAATATGCATAGGCAATCTACCTAACTCATAGTATACAAGATCGTTACAAGTGTTTTTACCGACGCCTAGAATTCTTTTACAAAAAGTAACATGTACTTTTTCAACCTCAAGTGCTCTATGAAAACCCCATACTTCACATGCATAACCTAATACACTACTTACGTAAGTGTCAAATACTGAACACAATGTTTCGGTGTTAAAACAATTACTTTTTAATTTATTTGATAATGCAAAATATGCTTTTCTGCCCTTTTCAGCTACATGTTGTTGAGTTTTGTTAAATTTACCATTATAATTAAAAAAAACATACCTAGATAGTTAAAATCATCTACCACTTCTACTTCTTTATGGTTGTAAAACCATTTTTCTTCTTGTCTTACAATACCACCATTTCTAAAAACTACAATTTTAGTTTTTTCTACATTAAGTGTAAGCTTCCATTCATTATTATACAAAAACATTGCATCCAACATAGTTTGTAAATCATGCGGACTTTCTGCAATAAGCACTGTATCGTCCGCGTACATAAGTAAAAACACCCGCACTTCATACACAACAACCACATACATAGGAGGCCGTCCTTACATGATCCGGTCTGTGAATATGACGTTAATTTAATCGAAACCAACAAGTATAACCTCAATTTTGAGTTACTGTATGGTATTATCGCTCGTAACTTGTATAACTATGGTAACAAACAGAAAATTTGTAGAGCATGAAAAAAGGCCGCATAATCATGAACTCAACGTTAGGTTTTCAATGTAATCGGCCCATTACAAATGTTTTTGGTGATCACCTTTTTCAGCAGAAGGACTAGCCAGCTTCCTGATTGCTGTTTGTAGTTAAAGCGTGCTATATTTTCTTTATTCAAGACGATAAACTCTCATGAAATTTAGGTTGTTGAACAACAAATTAAAACAAATGAAACCACATCCAATTCAAACCTTTTTAAATGTATTTACAAATGCAAAATAATGTTTTTTGGATCATTTTATATATGATATCTTACATCCCTGCTATTTTAAACAATCTAATTTCAGAGCCCAAACGCAAACATTCACTCCCAATTATTGCCAGGGAAACAGGGTATTTGATATTGAGAATATTAGTTTTATGTCGTTTGCGCCTTTTAGGGGATTTCGTTTTGAAGGCTATAGTTATGATACTGTGTCGCAGGCAATGCAATTTAAATAGCCATTGTGATGAATTATAGAACTAGATCACCATGTTACAGAATACGTGGTAAGCAAACAAAATAACGTCATTCCTTACAAATACAGATAAAATAAAAAGACAGAAATTTCATTAAACTCATAGATTACATTGATATCGGGGTCAGCCTTCAATTAATTTACTCTGGCTGGTACATGTAAGAAATGATTAGTGTATAAAATAAAAACAAAAATAGACTAAGGATATTAACAATAGTGTCAATGAATCTGGGGTTTCAAACTCATATGAAATATTAATTTCTACGTAGGTGTTTAATTAACTCGTGTCGGTGGAGCCTTTATCCGTGCGGCTGCTTCGTTATCATACAAGAACAAACCGCGACTGTATATGGACAGTTTAATATTTCCCCTATGCTTTGTTTCATTATCACCAAATCATGAATATATATTATAACTTAATTCATTTGTATTCTCCCGAGTTGGTAATTAATGCATCTTTACACACCAATGAACCAAATGAATAGTGTTTACCGCTGATTTGTAATTGAAATTTGTTATTGAGGCTGTCTTTCAGCTCTAATGTGATTAACACTTATACGTAATTTATGAGCAGTGTACGTAAACAGTCTATCGTGCCATATTTTAAGTAAAACCTAAAAAGCTCTTGTCATCGCTACTTCGTTACTAACATAGTTGTCCTAATCAATGTTTTTGAGAGCGTAGGAAACCATCATTAATTAAGATAATATCGCCTACAACATACTGTTAAATATTTATCAATACCCAATGATATGCACCCATTTATCCTTGAACAGCTTGTATAGCTCTTTATAAACAAAAATACATCCATTGCTCAATATTCTTCCTCACTAATGTCAGTTTACAAAGTAATATTTCAATGATGCAATAGTTAGGTATAGCTTCATCATTCTACCCAGATGTCAGTTTGAATTGTCGTCATACGAAATCATAGTGACCTATTTTTGAAAATCTCTGATGTCAATTTTCTTCGTCCTATGACAATTTTTGGAAAAGTCACACAACTTAATTATACCAAAACTGTATCAATTTGCACGGACCCATGACAACTTCCTAAAAAGTAAGTCACATGTACAGTAGTATATTTACTCTGTATTTGATGTTTGAATGCCAAGATTTGGAAAATATATCACTCTGCCCTTATTTTTAAAAATTCAAAGTCAGCATATCTTTACACTGGTGTTAGTTCTTGTTGTCCTATGATTTTTTTCGAAAATTAGGTCACAGTCGTCTAGTTTTAAAAAGTTTATTAGGCATGGAATGTTTTACTCAAATGTCAACTTTTATTGTTCTAAGGCAATTTTTCAAAACGTAAGCCACAGTGACCTTATTTGCTTTCAAAATTAATGCTAAGTATGTGTTTTTTATCTTAGATGTTGGATTTAGAATTGTGGTGTTTTATTCTATGGGGACCACATTTTCCTAAATCCAAGATCAGATCATTGGTGTGAAACATCTTAGCCGGTCATGGTGACCGTTTTGGCTAAAATTAAAGTACACTATGTATAGTTGATTCCCAATGTCAAAGTTATTGTCCTAAGACAAAGTTTTAAAAAGTAGGTCACTCTGAGTTATTTTTGCAAAATTCAAGAAAAGCATCTTATGTTCATCGCAGATGTCAATTTCTACTGTTTGTAGAGACATATTTTGAAAAGTAAGTCACGGCGACCTAATTTCATATGTTATTAGCTTTATTAATTTTACATTCTCTTAAACAATAATTATCTGTCCTCAAATGGAGCTCTATATAATGCACTAGTCTTGAGTTAACCTGTTCAAGATAAAGCCAGTCCCTTCAATTCATCAAATGTTAATTGGTGTGATGGTCATCTTGAATTAAAAAGAATCACGTAATGCTCATAAATGTCTCTAGAAGAACCGTACAAAGTCTATTTACTTCTTAGGTCTTAATTTTGGAGCTGTAATAAAAAGAAAACTGCCCCCTTCGATATATTCGTCACTTTATATTTGCTAATAATTCATCAGGATCTTTGAACTAGTTATTCAATGCTGATTTCATCCAATTCCTCTATTGAGAAAACTTAATGGACGACGCACGACACAAGACCACAGCCAATGATCCCTCCCCAACACATGACGCACAGTCGATCCCCCTCCTATCCACACGAAGCACAGCCAATACTCCCTCCCCTACACACAACGCACAAACGATGTACCTCCCATGCACACGAACCGCAGCCTATGACCTCTAAAATACACACGACAAACAACCGATTCCCCATCTCCTACACACGACACACAACCGATTCCCCATCTCCTACACACGACACACAACCGATTCCCCATCTCCTACACACGACACACAACCGATGCCCCATCTCCTACACACGACACACAACCGATTCCCCATCTCCTACACACGACACACAACCGATTCCCCATCTCCTACACACTACACACAACCGATTCCCCATCTCCTACACACGACACACAACCGATTCCCCAACTCCTACACACTACACATAACCGATTCCCCATCTCCTACACACTACACACAACCGATGCCCCATCTCCTACACACGACACACAACCGATTCCCCATCTCCTACACACGACACACAACCGATTCCCCATCTCCTACACACGACACACAACCGATTCCCCATCTCCTACACACGACACACAACCGATTCCCCATCTCCTACACACGACACACAACCGATTCCCCATCTCCTACACACGACACACAACCGATGCCCCATCTCCTACATACGACACACAACCGATGCCACATCTCGTACACACGACACATAACCGATGCGCTATCTCCTAAACAGGACATGCCTACCATCACACACACGATGCCTTATCTCATGCTACACACGACACACAGCCTATGCACCACACCCCATTCCCTACACACACGTCATCTCTACCCGACACAACCGATGCCCCATATCCTACACACGACACACAACCGATGCCCATATCCTACACACGACACCAACCGATTTCCCTTCTTCCTACACACTACACACAACCGATGTCCCATCTCCTACACACGACATACAACCGATGCCAAATCTCTTACACACGACACACAACCGATGCCCCATCTCCTACACACGACACACAACCGATGCCCCATATCCTACACACGACACACAACCGATTCCCCTTCTCCCACACACGACACACAACCGATGCCCCATCTCCTACACACGTCACACAACAGATGCCCCATCTCCTACATACGACACACAACCGATGCCCCATCTCCTACACACGACACACAACCGATGCCCCATCTCCTTCACACGACACGCAACCGATGCCCCATCCCCTACAAACGACACACAATCTATGCCCCCTCCCATATACATGACGCACATGAAGCCATCTCCCATACAAACGATGCACAGCCTATGCCCCTCGCCTACAAACGACGAACAGCTTATACCCCTTTCCCTTCAAACGATGCACAGCCTATGCCCCCTCGCCTACAAACGACGACCAGCTTATGCCCTTTCCCTGCAAACGACGCACAGCCTATGCCCCCCCTCGCCTACAAACGACGAACAGCTTATGCCCCTTTCCCTGCAAACGATGCACAGCCTATGCCCCCTAGCCTACAAACGACGACCAGCTTATGCCCTTTCCCTGCAAACGACGAACAGCTTATGCCCCTTTCCCTACAAACGACGAACAGCTTATGCCCCTTTCCCTTCAAACGACGCACAGCCTATGCCCCCTCGCTTACAAACGACGCACAGCCTATGCCCTTCTCCTATACACGGGGCACAGCCGATGCCTCCTACTCTATACAAGGCCCACAGCGGATGCCCCCTCCCCTACAAACGGAGAACAACCGAGGCATCCAGCCTTACAAACGGCGTACAACCGATGCCCTCTCCTGTTGTCATGTTACATGGAGAATTACAATACAGGTATTTCATAACACGTTAACAGAATTCGACAAGTTACATTGAAGAATCAGTAACGACGATCAGATCATACAGATCAGAATTATTCCGATTCAGGTTTCAGGTAGATCATGTATTCTATATCTATAAATATATCTTGGTATGCTTTTGCTCATTTGTTGATATTTTTGAAGAATATTATTTTACTTCAATTGTCCAAATGCACTAAACATTACTCGGAAAAAATAGTGATCTTTTGGTAACCGTGTGTAGTTCCTTCTTCGTTGAAATCAATTGCGTGTAAATTATGTGAAAATGATTAGCCATCAGACAAGCTGCTAGTGACTCCCAAGTCAGATTAATTTCCGGAACCGCAGCCTATTAGCTATAATGTGAACATCGCCGCCATCATTGATCGGGAGCAGTAATGATAAACAATGACGAACATAAGCAATTCATTTTGTATTCTTTTATTATAATAACACAAATGAGAAGCTAAGTCACACAAGTGTAACCCCTCAACGGTTACCATGGAAACAAATCATTGTTATGACAATACCTATCTACCGACCAGCGGGTGAGGAATTACTGTCATGGCAACAAGTTCAATATAATAACAAGTATGGTATGAAATTTAACAACGGTTATGAAATAAACACCTTCAATTTGCGCTTTTAAATATATGTCAGTTTCAGACGTTTGTACATTTACCTGTACTTTGTCATCTGCACATCAGCTAAACTAACCTATATACATACACCTTAAGATCAGTCACATGGTTTAAAACGTGACGATGCTGCCTTCGCGATTCATATATAAGTAATTTGCTTCCAATTCGTCTTGCATAGACATTTGCAAGATATTAAAACTCTTGTAATTTGCCTCTCCAACAGGCTTTCGTTTTAACCTCAAAAGCGACATCATGTGCTGAAGTAATATTTATTATAGTAATTATGAGTGATAACTAGGTCCAGCCTAATTATAAAAAAACAATGGATACAAATAAATAAATGATGGAGGTCTAGCCTCTGTTTGATCATACTGACCAGAGAAAATGTGTTGACGGTGTGTATTGGAAGGAAAGTAAATGATAATTAATTTAGCGTAAGAAAAAAGGACGAATTTCCGATCAAAGAGATAAAGCGTACTTTCTTCCTTCATTCCGAGAACAAATTTCCTATCACATTATTAAGGCGATTACGGTCTCGACCAGCGAGATACGTTTATGAATCAATGAAAAATGACAATTTAACGTGGGCATATGGTAACTTTTCTCTTGAAGGCATCGAATAACATAAGTATTCCTGTTATTTCTATCAACATAGGTGAAAATATAAAACATCTACATTGTAATATATATATATATAAAGCGAAAGGATCTTTTAAAATCCGAAAATATGTACAAATTTGGATACAAATGCGTCTTAGCCAGTAAGACAACATCCATGCCAGAACCGGAAGTACCTCCGGAACTGATTATCCAAAACAGTCCGACCAGCGGAACCAAGTAATCATTAGATTTTATATAAAATGGGTCATGAATATAATAAAGTCAATATTTCAAATGTAGAAAAACAGTTCCTCCCGTCCAGCAGGAGGTATGTAGACGTCATTCACTCCTTCCGTCCAGCGGTTGAATGAAGGAACGTCCAAATGGCAATATGCCATACAGTTGATAAATCGTAAGTCGTAACTTACACGTCGGCCTACTGGGATTCTTCGTTTGATTCAGAGACACCTGAAAAATACAAATTAAAAAGAAATATTAGCTGCATTGTCTCAGATTGTGAAATTCTATGTAATAGTCATCGATGCAATAACTTTATGGAATAATATTAAGATATTTTTCATCAGAACAAATGGAAGTTTATACCAATATTTTTTGACAAAGATTACAATGTTTACGATACTGCATGTAAAATAACGATTGTTTGTTATCTTTGACGAACAAAAAAAGTTATTCTAAACTATTTGAATGCTTACCACTTGGTGTCCATGACGAAATAAGTTGTTTGAGTTGATACAACCCGGTTTCATCTGAACAAGGACCAGCTCGTTTCAGACAAAAGTCAGTTTGGAGCTTCGGTTCGGTAAACAAGTCGAGGCCTTTGGCTGACATATCAATGTTGCATGTCTCAAGCATCCAGGAGTCTGGGTCCAGATCATCACACGGATCCGTATCGAAGTCAGACTCTGGAGTCAACACAACGCTTGACATGATGTCGTCATAGGAAAGCTTGTCTTCCGTAGTCGAGCGAGGCGAGGAAGGAGTTGGACTCAGTTGGCTTTCACACAATGATAGTCGTTGGTCCTCTATTTCCGTCTTCATGCTCATGAAGTTGTTGCAAGAGTTATTCAATGACACACCACTTGCCTCAAACAATTCATCTATGTCGAACTGGTCAAATTCAGACAACTGTTGCTTCTCCTGCGTTTGAAGACAGCCGTAGTCCGTTGGGTCGACAGGTTCCTGTTTCACACGTTGCAGCAGTCCTTTGATTGACATTGGCTGGCCGTTTATGGTGCCAATCTCGTCAAAGAAAGAGTCAACAAACGACACATCCAAGCTAGGTAGCAGCTTCTTTTGTGGTTCTGGATTAGATGCCTTGGTACTTTGTTGTGACTCAGGGGCCTGTTTCTGTCGAATCGAACACAGGTGCTTTGCAACAAGGACTGGGTCCACCCCGCCGCTGACTGGTTCCTGCTTCATCTGCGGTTGCGGCGATGAAGCTGGAGATGGATCTGGCGTCGGGTAGCAAGCGGGGATAGGTAACTCAGGAACTACTTGTTCAAGTGGTGAAGTCTTCTGCATCAACCTCTTAGATTCTACGAATGGTGGCAAGGGTTCTGACACGACTGACGTCTGTTTGGTGTTGATTGGGTTGTTGTTCAAGCAGTACATCATCTGAACAGACCCAGTAGTTACTGCATGTTGTGGAGCCATGTTAGTACCATTGGCATTGCGATACGAATTACTTTCAAATGATGATGGCAGAGGAGTTCCACCAGAAACCATGAATCCATTTCCAGCAGATCTGTCTTGGACTATTCTTGCTACTTTTGCTGGTTTACAGGTGGAGCTGAAGTTCTCTTGTAGCTTTCGCTTTAATGCTTTCAGTGTATTTGTGTGACCTTGACCTTGGCGACCCAAGACCTGGCCGGAAACGTTGTTTCTCATGCACAAGTTCGGCTGTGATGAGTACATCGGTGATGAATTAAACCCTTGAGATGTAGGAGCCGACCGATCGAAAATTGCTTGCCCGGCGAAAAATGGTGGGACAAAATTTGGCGAAGTTTGTTGTTGCTGTTGAGAAATCATGCCAGCCTCCAATGCTTGTGAAACGGGCGCACAAAAAGCAGAGCCGAAAAAGAAGTCTGAAGCACGGGTGGCGTATAGAGCAAAGAGTTGACCCTGGATCTTGAATTGGTAGGCTTCTTGCTCACTGTAACATAAATATTAAATATGTCACCATCAAATACACAGAAACATTGATGAAATTCTGAATAAGTCTTCACCATTTTAGTTTATTGATTTCGTCAATATATAATTTGGAACTGCATGTTACAATTACTAGCATATAGCAATTTAATTCTCACCTGATAACTTGGTTGATGCAGAAAATCACGGGCTCGTCACTGTTGGTGAGCAAAGCCTGGCGCACGTGCATAACGATGTTTACCCAGATCACTTCATTGTTCTCAGTGAGCATGCGCACAGTCATCATAGATCCCATCTCATGCCTTGATTTTACCACTAGAAAAATACACAAAATAAATATTACATAAAATACAACTAGACATGATATACCGAACGACAATTACGATAATTATGTTAAAGTAAATTATGAATCTTTGAATGTATATTTGAAATTAATCACTTACATTGGATGTGTTTCTCCCTAGCCTCGTGAATATCCTCTGGATGCAGACAAGAATACCATGATTTACCCTTGATGGCGTCACTTGACAGACCAAGGTGATGCTCCCCACTACAAAAATAACACCAATCTTTTAAAGTGTGCAAAAAGTCGGAATCGATAATTACGCCAGCTGCTAGCCAGGGTAACCAAATTTGGCAATCAACCAAGTAACAAATTGACACGTAATCAGGTCAATGTTCTTGATACTCTGTCGAATTGTCTGACTAATTAATCAGCAAATTATAAGAAAAATGTGTAAAAGAATTGAAGCTGATTATTTTTTTTATTTCATTTTGATATTTTCAAGCAACTCTCATCATTAAATTTAATATGAAAATAAAGTGTCAAATATTCTTGCTAATTAATCAACAAATTATCAGAAAAAAAGTGTGTAAAATATTGAAGTTGATTATTTTAATTTTATGTTGATATTTTCAAGCAACTCTCATCATTATATATACCAATATAATATAAAAACTTACTTCTGAGAAATTTCCAGAAAATTCATATCGAGATGGTGGATGCTTTTGAAGACCATAGTGTTGTTCTGGATGAGAGTTTCTTTCACGTCAGGGGTGATGAGAGGGGAACACACGGATATAAACACCTGTTGTTCATTACCACAGTCCTGTCCCGGTACTGATACAAAGTGGCCACGCACGTGCATCACCTTAACAGAGGATATAAATAGGTAAGACTTATTTTATCAGATTTATCAATTTTTCTATCAGGTTTATCAAATTTTCATTTTATTCATAATTTATCTATTTCTATTTTTACATATTCATTTAAGTTCATTATTTTTAGCTTTTAAAATGTTTTTTATTATCATTTTTATTTAAGATAATGGTAAAAGTATTTTTAAAATCTATTTATTAAATTTTCATTTTATTCGTAATTTATCATCATTGTATTTCTATTTTTCATATATTAATTAAATTTCATTATTTTCATACGAGCTTTTACAATGCTTATTTTATTCAAGATAAATGTAAAAGTATTTCTTTAATTTTGTTTTAAGACCCTAAACACCGTGTCAACATTTTAAACGTATTTAAAAGTTTATACGCCTGCCATATGGAAGCATGTTAACGTTACTTATCAGACCAACCCACGCTAATTCCCCAGGCACTTTCCCAGCCCGAGAGAACTAGTGTGAGGGTTGTGTCTGGTAAGTTTGTTTGGTGTCGAGCTCACCGATATCTGATAGCTAGCGGGCAAGTCGCTGATAAGGTTATAAAATATTCCCTAACCTTGGGAATTTACCGTGAGAATTTAAACCTTGTACACAACCAGTTCTAGTATCTGAGTGTTCTTACCAAATAAAAAAAGGGCAAACAATTTTAACTCTCATAATTATTGGGCATTACACATGGGATAACCAGGTGTTTTTTTCGTTGACATAAAGAGTATATATTACATTTAACGCTAAACTAAGATCGTCATTGCGAAATATTTCCACTAAATGTCACGAGTCAGTTAACGCACTTAGTAGGCTCTGAAATGGTTATATTAAACGCAAACTACGTATATACATGTATATACCTAACCAGGCCATCTAGTGTTTCCGCCTGTAATGTACGTCATACAAAATATGTAGACGCTCGGCGATGATTCAGTCTACAGATGCCTATCATGCGATACAACAATGTCCCCATAATGGGAAATCAGTGAAGCGTGGAGTCATCGCCCCAGGCGCGCGCAGTGTTGGGCTGATTTAGGTATGTCCTGTCGCGACCGGGTTGTTGTAATGATATGAATAGCTTATATGTATGAGACATGGGATGACAGCCCTTCGAGTTGGTCTTGATATTTAACTAGATGGTCGGACTTTAGTCTAGTTAGCTAGAACAAGTGGTGTGTACTTAATTACAAGATCCGTATAGGCAAATGAATAAATTAACATGCACTAAATAGTCTTCGATTAATTAGATATTTTTATTATGTGCCTAGGGGCTTTAAAACGATCAGATCTTATCAGTACTGTATGAACACATCGGCCTTAGAAAATAGAAAAAAAAACACAAAAAAAAACACATCAACTAACAAACCAAAAGCAAATTTGTCATATTGACAGCGTTATTTAAATCAAATTGTCATTCATTTTTTAATAGATTAATTCCGCTCATAGTTTAGCTTAAAAAGAAGAACGCTTCTTGTTGAATACTTTAATTTCCGGAACATTATTTATAAAACGTATTAAAACTGCTGAAAAATGATCAGAATATTGATAGTGTTAGTGGTAATTTGACTTGGATATGTTGTCCAATTAAGCGTTTAAAATGCTCTCGACTAAGTACTCCATCGCTGAATCAATCTGTCAGCGGAGATATGAGTAATGGATTTCAGCAGGAAGGAGCCATCAATCAATGACTCTACCATGTCATCGTACGCCGGTCGTCAACCGAACGGAATCAAAGCTGTTATACCGCCACAGCTCAGGTAAAGTGACAATCGTTTCTGTTCAGTAATAATGAGGAAGAAGCGGTCTGGATATCCAGCAGTTTTTGCCATTATCTTGTATTACGTAGTTGGTCTAACATCATTTGTAACGTCATTTCACAGTCCTATACCGGCTCTGCCGCATATCGATGTAACTCGTACAAATGTATTTATTGATTCAGACCTAGATAATTAATAATCCCATGACATTGGTAACAAATAACTGAAGGTGAAAACCTTATTCTGAATCATTTTAATTCAAATGAGTTATGTTTATCAATAACTTACTATTTTAGATAATTTTTGAAAATTATTCCCTTGCATATTCCATTTTTTAAATATTATTTTAAACAAGATAAACAAAAAATAATTTCTTGTGTATATATATATAAATATGCTTTAATCGCCTGTCCCTATCACAAATGCGTGTTTTATCGCTTGCCCGGATATGATACTCTACTTAACACCGATTTCCGTGATCAAACACTAACATCATCTAATCACTGTGAATGCGGGACTGTTTACATTAAGTGAAGCCCAGTTTCCGGAATCACCTTTACCCGAGAAATGTGTTCAAATAAACACTTGAACACTCCCCTACCCGGTTTAAAAGGCCAACACAACACTATCGCCTACCTTGACGTCTCCGAAGCCTGCTTGGCGCTTGAGAGTCCTTGACATATTCATTCGACAGAAAAAGCTGATTGGCTGTTTCTTGTCGGCTTCTCCACCTTGCATTAGCTGTGCCTGTACGGTTCCATGGTCCCGTTTGTCGACGATGTCAAATAAACTATCGCCTTGCGTTTTCATGTCAACCTACAATTGCAACAAATTCCATGTAAAAAATTTCATCAAAACAAAGGCGAGGTCATCAAACTATGTAATGACATAATTGTGTAATAATGGTAATTAAGGTATAGATCTTTACGTTAATTCTGTTATAGCATTTTGTTTCATAAAACGTATTATCATGTGTTCGGTTAACATCAAAATATGATAAAGTCTGAAGACGCTAGTCCTCAGGATAGTCTGGTTCTCCTTTGTTCGTGATGTTAATATTTCTATTTTATTTGATAGTTGGACTCGCTGAATGGTTTTGCTATTGGCCTATGGTATCTTCACTACGCTTGTTTTCAATACTCATAGTGTTTTTACCTACCATTGAGTGTCCCAGGTATTCTGTAACATTTTCCGAGATGTAGACCAGCTTACCATCTCGGGTTGTGACGAGAAGAAATCCAGTAAGGGACTGTAACGATAAAAGGGACTTTATCAAGCATGGTTCCCAGGGTGTGACTTTCACTACCAGTGAAGGCCATTAACTTGTCATTTTAGAGAAAGCACTGACAAAACACAGCAACATTCACTTACATTACGCATTTATTTTTGTATGTTTGGGTCACAGGTCAAACAGACTCGGATACAAACACTGATACTGTCAACCCAAGTTTGCAATGGTGTCTAACCTTACTCCCCGCCACCGTACGTGCACTAGCTAGAACGTTAATATATCTTTGTTATCATTGTTGTATACGAGTTCTTTTTCTGGCATGAGTATGGTACAGGGAGTCAGAATAACAACCTTGATGAGCATATGCGGCCAACCTTACTGTAATAATGTAATAGAAGGCAGGAATATTCTAAATCGGCCAATATCTTAATAAAACTATTCTCATTAGGCTAAAGTTGGGTGATGTACTTCCAGGCTCAAATGTATGAAGTGGGCCTGTATTTAAGCTTGCCATCTGAACACTCTCATCTGCTACATTAAAAGTTGGCGTCTATCCAAAAAGCTGCCCTGAAGTAGGTTACATTGTACAGAAAACACATAACGTATATATGTAACAAGTGTTATCTTGCACTCTCAACAAACAGTACAGCTTTCTCCTCGGTATACCACAGGCAATCACGTGATTCGATCAGAGACGAGATATTTACTTAGTGTTGAAATCTACTTGGGTTTTCCATTTAAGTTTTTTTAATTCATAAGAACTGGCAATGCCACAGATGACTGTATATGAAATGGCCTACCCTTAAAACCTGTCCCAATTTCTCACCCAAAGAATTATAAAACGGTTCCAATTTTTGACCTGGGTGTTTTAAAGAATTGTGGAATCAGATCGACTTAGGTTGAGTTAGTTCTTTAATCTGGGTAGCTTTGGGGTTAGACAAGGACATGATCGTATGATCCGTCACCAAAACATACGTAAACAAAGGCATATCGACTTGCAGTCTATGACAATCAGCTATTCAAACTGGGGTTTAAATCGCCTTTAAAAGTACGGTATACAACATTTGAGCTTTGAATGACGTCAATATGATGCTAAATTTAACCATTGCCTTAGTCCAATGATAAAGGCGCATTTAATGTTTTATTCATAACGCTTATTTGAATATTTCATTTGAGAACACTTACACTTTCTGACATTTAACTGACGTGTGGATATTATCTTAATACCTGGTATTTAATAAACTGTTCAGTTAAAATAAGGTCACACGGGTCAGTAGAGCGAAACCAGTGAATAAACATGGGGAAATTAATCCACACCGCTGAACAAATATTGCCTTCTTTCTTACGTCAGCGATGACCCCAGTCACTCGGAACACGCGTGATCAGCATATCAAAACGCTCTTTAGGAGCTACACCATAATTATGTATGAAAACCTACCTGAGAAAACTCGCATGGGGCTTCGTTAGGGCAGGATTGTGACTGTATCACTGAAAAGTAAAACCAAAATTGTATTAACAATTATACTTTAAAATCTATGAATATTCACGAGTTGATATTCGCCGCAACCGGATACAACATTCCATGCAACAAGGAAGATTTTTATACATTGGGAAACCCAAACTGACTCACGTTTTATGAAATGTGTATAACTATGAAATGAAAAATATTTTCTTCGACAAAACATATTATTATTTAGTACAAAGACAAGTATAGAATATCATAGTATTTTATTAATAAAAAAGTATTAATGATTTATTAAATAAAAACAAAATATGTTAACATCAAAATAATATCATCTAACTTGAAAGTATTTAAGAAATGCAATTTTGCTTTTAGTCTTAACGCTTTTATCTATATAGGAAACATCTCATATCATAATTAGAAAACGTAAATTCTAAAGTCAGTCTTCGACAACATTTATTTATAAACTTTAAATTCAACTTACTTTTTTGGAGGATATTGCACTTCCTAATGAACACACAGCTCAAGGACATCACCTGGAGCTGGGAGAGTCTTTGTCGGGAACTCTCTGGAAGGGGTAGCAAATCCCTCATAATCCCGATTTCTGAATTGATCTGATCCCTTCTCTGTTTTGAAGCGCCCTTGTTGGATCTGAGTAATAAACACACTCCTCAATATCATAATTAAAACATTAATTCATATGTTATATTAAGTTTTTTATTGATACCATAAAATAACTACTTTTATTTAAAATTGTTCATCTTGCATATACCCTGCATGCATCCTTCATAGTTTTTTCATTCGTGTATTTACACTATCAAGCACACGCATACCCACACACAGATATATCGACACTTTTTCATGAACAGTTGATGTGATCCACCAATTGAACTGCGGGTTTGGAGAAATTACGAAATTAATACTCCGATAATCAAATTAATATTTAATGCGACAACAATTATATAAAATAATGAAATAAGAAAAAATGATATACAATAGATATAAAAACATTATAATAAAGAAATATCAGTGTCATTAGATAATACAAGACATTAAGGCAATAAAATAAAACAAAAACTATTTTAGTACATTTAATTCACAGTTATTAATTAGATACATTATAAGGCTTCAATTATTGAAATGGCATATTAATAGAGATTTAGATACTATTGATGTCCCCGATATTAATATACGTGTATACAGGAAGCTCCAAATATATATTCTCTGTCCACTGTGTCTGTCAAAAAGATATATTAAGCAAAAAATGTTATAAGATCGACTTGGTAGACATTAATATATTCAGTGTCTACTAGCGTAGCTGAGCGTCAGTAGGCCCAGGCCTATAGTATTGCTCTGTGAATCATCTCGTATGAAACAGGTGCGCAGTGGTGTTCACAATGGCGCCCATTTTCGTTGTTTAACCACCAGGTAGAAATGGCGATAAACCAGGCAAACTTCGTTAATTACTTAATCACAAACACACCAGTAACATGTCTCCGACATCAAAATCTATCATATTGTCATATTGACATACATTTCAAAGTAATACTGTGCGCACTTGTAAACAGGCCACAGACGGATGAACCACTCCCAATCTACAACTAGATGTCACAACATATACAACATTGGATAAATAATGAGAAAAATCTTACCTTTCCAAGTCCAACAACGCTAGTTCATCAACAGGACCCGGTGCCATTTTTCCTTTGTGAACAAGATATTTACATTTAAACAATAAATAAATCTACAAAATATTGTCGGGACGGGCCAGCCGTCTATACACTCCGAGCTCTACTATCAATATGAGTCTCACATATGTGGATTGACGTATTCGTTCCTTTGCGAGTGACGGCTCAGCGATTGGCTAAACTAGATCACGTGGGCAAATAACCTTGCTGTCGTCATCATGAAGCAAGGTGTATTGACTGACAGTCGACTACGTACGTACATGGAGACTAACCCGACCATTACCGACCACATAGTATACTGTTTACATACTGAACGCCACAGTGGTCACCCGCTGTAAAAGATGTATTTGTAGACTGAAAACATAATACACACAGTTTGCAGTATACCCATATATAAATGTATGTAAGCTCTTGTGTGCACATTTGATTCTCAATAACAGTTTTATTGTAATTTAAGTAAATTTTGTTTCGAATTGCTTGTGTTTAAAACCCTTTATAAGCATTCATTTCGCTATATAATTCCAGTATGTGTATTTCATAATTCGAATAAGACAACGATTTGTCACATAAGCTAAAAGTGGACTGATTGCATGTCACCAAAGTAAACAGTTTATGTAAGTGGTGAAATTACACTTGGGAAATCATATAATTTCGCTGTTATCCATTTGCAAGGTGTATCATCCATAAAATAACTAGTAATGTGTAATTTTTAATCTTCTGTTGATTACATATATACCGTAGATATAAGACATACAGCCCCTAGACATACATCAAACAGAATCACATCGATTGTGTCAGCACATTAACGGCTTACAACAACTACAATCACCAGTAGTCAAACGGTACATCAATAACACATTATATCCCGTATACTAATGATTAGTTTGATCTATAACACACCAACAATAAAACTCAACGAACAATATGTAAGCATGCAAGGCATTCAGAAATAGGCACATAAACTAGGATTTTTCAGTCCAAAACATATTACGACCTACTTTGACCAGATAACACACTTTGAAAAAAAATTCAAAGTACGTTAGATATGTTGCAAGTTAAACACTCACTATATTTCATTTCATTTTGCGTCAATACAATACACCTCAACGCACTTTGCATAAAAAAGTTGTTATATGAAACCATGTAAATTTTAAAGACTCCTGTCTTTAAAGAGTTTAAAAATTTCCTGTGATATATGATACTTTTAAACAAATGCGTTTTATGTTATGGCATAGGAGGGAATCATTATTATATAGTTCAGTAATTGGTGTGATAATGTTTAGAATTATAGTTTTAGGAAGCGAATCATTTGTGATATCTCAAAAGGCTGCTAGAAATTTTACTGCAAATTAAGTTGAATTCCTCGTTAAGTCCTACACAATTGTTTGTGATATTTAAAGATGCTCCACCGCCGACAGAGCATAAATGATACTCACCATTTGAACAATAATTGGTGTTTAATCGTGTGTATAGATATATGTCTAATTAACACAAAATATAATCTAAAATGAATCGTTTTTGATATTTTTATCTCAAAGTAAAATGGGAAGCTCAAACTTTTCAATGCTGGTAATGATGTAAAGTAAGTAACTTTTTCAACTGAAGAAAAATACAAATTAGTCTGCTCCTGTTTTTTAAAGAGAAAGAGTACCATTCGTCAGTGGTGGAGCATCTTTAACAAGTATGGACATATAATGATGTTAATATTATGTTATATTGGGTTACATGATGTGCATGTAAAAAACGATGGCCATAGTTTAACCATAAATACGCAGATTGAAAATAAAATTCAATGTACCTTCTTAGCCAATTTGAAAACAAAAATGGTAAAAGAAGCAGTTTATGGAAAAAAAATTGCGTCGCCCTTACACCGACTATTTTTCGAAGTAGGTTGTAAGAAAAAGCCCTCCCCAGCTCGGAATTGCTCTGATATATGGTGCCCGGTCTAAGCCTAGATAGGGAAATGTCTCTTGAAATAAAACAGTTTAATCTTTTTTTTTATTTTTAGATACAGAGCGATCATCATCCTACAGGAAGCTGAAACACAATCAGTTTTGTTTTATTTGCATTTCCACGATTTGCCTTGTAACGCAACTAATAAATTCATAAATCTACTAATCCGATTTGCTATAATTTTTATTCAATAGTGGTCAAGCTGGATTAATGTTTTTTTATTATAAAACAAACAGTGAATAAAATATGATTACCTTACCTACCATATATTAACTTGAATATAATTACATGTCTAATACGTCTATGGTTAACAGCTATCTAGGTCAATACACAGAAAATGAAATTGGCAAATGATAAGACATATGGCTGTAGAAGACTATCGGTCCATAATGAGGAAAAAAATTCTTTTTTATCTGGTAGCACCTTTTTGTTGTTTACATGTAAAGACGACTTGTAGATCTGTCTGGTGGTTGGCACCTCTCCCTGGGTGTCTTCCAAACACATATCTATTAACGCTTCAGTCTTGTTATTACTTTCAATAGAGACGCTATATTCTGTTTGTCTTCTATCATATTTTGACCTCCAGCCTAATTCAAGAAGGTAAAATTCGCTGCAAGTTCTATTGACTAGATACCATATAAGAATGTTCATTAAATATCTAAATCATCCAAGATCATATTTCATTACAAATGAGTAGATGCAGCGTGCTTCGTGATCATCATTATAACTGAGTGTGATTTGAAAATGAGGTAAACTGCAGTTATGTAAATATTTTTTTTTCTTTAAGAACTATCTAGAACGTCCTATCTAAATTTATAGAAGATCTATAACGTGGACTGTTTGTCTGGATTCATTTGTTGTTATCACGGGGACAGACATGATTGCGCAATACTTCCTATCAGAATACTCCAATCGGCTAACATCGACTGATTCCGGCATCTTACAAATAAAATGATTTCGTATAGCAATTATCAAGTCGAAAGAGTTTTAACTCTGGCATTTATAATGTCCAAAATAGATTTGAGATTAGATGTTGAAGATCCTGGCAGAAACTCTGGATTTTAGAGAGTAGGTGATAGTTAAAATGGGTAGCAAAAAAACCAACAACACGCCATTTGAGTTAAAGGACAATTGTATTATGACTAATGAAGTCGATCTATAGAAACAGGTATTGCATGGTTTTAATAGATCTTTGTATATTAGAGATATTTCGCAATGTATCATTCAGACTTGTAAGACTGCGATGCACAAGTTGGTCGTGACAAATTAGTGCGTCATGTTGATGAATACAGGACCTTTTTGTCTATGGAATAATATTGAGCAAATGAGAAAGTTATGATGAAGCCGTCATATAAACTCGGGAGTACCACATTCGACTTAAAAGTTCAATATAAGTATGAGAGTAGTCTGTCGAAGTCAAACATATATACGGATTGTTTGGGTAAAGAGAGATACTTAACGGCTGATAATAAGCTAAACTCAGTTTTAATGATTTATGAAGAATCCAAGTGTAAGAAGTTAGTTTGATGTTTATTTACAGCTGGTGTATATTCATAAATCCACTAATGTTTTTTTCCTCTGAAACAATGCCCCTGTTCCCTTGCTAGGCTTATTAAATGTGCCACTTTAACATCTGAAAATATCCCGATCAGATGATCACAAACAATGGCAGTCCGACCGCGGCTAATCCAGGGCTATAGATTCAGTTCGAATTTCAATATCTCAGTATAGTGGTTTCCCTTACTGCCAATAACACTGAACACTACATGATAATGGAAATCTACAAAATAAAGTGATAATTAGATACCTAATTAAATAAATAATTCATAGCATTTTTGGACTATATATATCTCGAAATGTGTCAACTCCTTTTAATGACACCAAGACGACAACGACTCGTCTTAACGAAGGTCACATACATGGCTAAGTTATGTGAAATCGGCTAATTACAGTTTATTAAGGATTTTGAAATCAAGCTTGAATAATTTCTTTTCAAACTGACATTTTTACACTTCTGAATGTTTCCATTCTTTGACTATTTGTCAATTAATGAAAAGAAACAATGACCGGTTTTGTAGCAAATGACAAATGAAACTTTCACTAATCATGTAATACTGAAGGAACAAGGCCATGGATATAGCTTAATCAGATGGGACAAAAATGTCCATTTAATGTCAGTCAGTGATTAATAAAAACACTCTCTGTAACGTAACGTCTATGCTTATCACATTTAGTGAGAGTTAACACTACTCAAATGGGGAAACAAATCTCAGAGTTTATCAGAGTAATTACATTAGTATTTTCGGATGGCATTAACGCACCAAATAAGTCCGTTGTTATAAACATAGTGAATATGTTATAAATAGATTGACCGCACTTTGCTGTTTTCTGTGTTATTGTGTTCTGTCTCCGTATCTTGTTTTCTATGTTTACTTGTTCACTATTGGTTTCCATGAGAATAAATGTAAAATTGGAAGAAGCACGTTGTTTGGATTTCCTTCATAATTAGCATCCTATCGCATCGCCAAGCCAGTACATGGTGGATAATCTTAATCGGACATAATGTGAAGTTTAGCTATACTTTTTCTGTTGTTGATTCCACGGAATTTTGCCGATTGTGTGAATTTTTTATATTTTCGTCAACGCGTGTCGGATGTCAGGCAGATGTGGACCACGTTATGTCCCGTAATTAACTTTTCTGTTTCTGCTATGTGTATAATTACCATCATGAAAGTTATTTGACTGTTTTGTTATCGAACTCACCATCATGATTCCGGATAAAATGCTGAACATTTGAAAAAATGTACGATGTGCAGAAAAACTGCAGATTTAGACTGTTCTTTTGTTTTGAGTTAGAACACGGACAGTGTTTCTCTAACATTGAAATGGACAAAAGCAAGAATGTCATGTTGTGAAGCAAATCCCAACAAATCCAAGGGAAGTGACAAAGTGCGAACACCTACGGTTAAAGTAACCAGGAAGGCACAAATCACCATCACAACTCCGGTATGACAGGAAACGTTGGAGGGAGTGGAAACAGCGAAAAAGGTCGTCTCAAAAACAGAAACCTACGCCAACTGATCACTCAACCTTAAGAAAAAGATAAATCTGATGTTAAATGTAAACATGCACATGTCTCATCTGTGTCTGTGACGTCTTAGGAACCATGTTTTGAAGCAGTTAAATCTGTGCCGACATCAGCTCCAAAAGCGTATGTGACTATCAATGAAAAGGACATGTTTGTACTGTGTAACAGTTTGAATATTGTAGTATATTATAACTTTTAACGTTTTGTGACTCTTGGATTATTACATTCTAAGGGATGCTTTCATTTTAATGGACACTATTGTTCCTCAATGAACCCTATAGATACCTGGACCAAATTAATAATGAATCTGTTATATAGTTTTCATTATATTTGCTGAAACAGAACTGTGTCCTATTTCGTACATTGTACTTATGAGCTATCACTGTTAGTATAACATAATATAATAGTTGTACATTGTTTCACCATATTGATAATTTTCTAGTAATTAATAACTGTGACAGATTTAAGCTGTAAAGCATCTATTATTATTTTTTTTATCTCTTTTCACGGATAGAAAAATATGCCACTTTAGCATATGTGTTTTGGAAGCATAACTCTGTATATTCAATTGATGTTTTTTTCCTTTTTTGGGGGTGTGGGATACGTGGATATATATTATTTTACCATCAATAGAATATAAGGAATTTGCTGTTTTTCGTATTATTGTATTCCGTCTCCGTATCTTATTTCTCTATGTTTAGTTGTTCACTTCCGGTTTTCCGAGAGAATAAAGAAAAGTTGAGGACAAGAAGTTGTTTGCATTCTCTTAATAATGGATATCTCTTCACATCCTCTCACATCGCCAAACCAGTACACCGTTGTGTTAAATGGCAATTCACATATATAACGCTACGAAATATCACCTTATCTGATGGACATCAATATTAGACCAGAATTATGTATCGATAAATTCCAATTGCGGAAGTAAATTTACCTGGATTGCCTTCATACAACTCCCACGTGTGTTTAGAAACGATTTTGATCAATATTCATCATCCTTAGTACACAAATATCTTGGTAGGTGAATTCTTTATATTTCAGATGATTGGGTGATAAATTCTACTTATACAGAAAAGGTATCTTGAAAATTCAATCCTAAGTAAAGTCTGTACCGTTGCAACCAGGTACAGATATATATATCACACCTCTTTTTAGTGGAGAAATAATATAGATAATTTAGGTATCCTTGTTGGTAAAATAATTTTTTGTCACAGGTAAATACGTGCTACAGGATTAATTACTCATTAAAAATTGACCCTTGATTGAATAGTTAATTTTTTTTACCCGTACCATCTGTAGTTCTAAAGAGACAATACTTCAATATAGAGAGAGACCAAACAAACTAAGGTGAAAAGTGATAATAACCACATAAGTTATTTAGGGTTTTGACTTAAGTGTGCACTTTTGTTTCGAGAAATAGGAGTCAGTCCATACAGACAACAAATTTAACAATTCAAGTACAATGTACTACCTGTATAAAAAGTGGTTACACAACGAGCTGAATGAGTGGGATAAGCTTAAGGTGCTATCAACTTCCCGCCAAATAACCATCAAACCGTTATGACCATGTTCAAGCCCGTGCATTAAATCTACCAACATCACCGAAAGACTCTCCTGTCCGACACTGATCAAAGATTAATTATGAAAATCGAGTCGATTTTTATATCCTATCTCCATCAATATATTTATCCAACACCCAGCACATTGCATAATGGTATCAGCAATTCCATAGACAACCATATTACTTATCTTGCCTGTTTATATAGACACATGTCTACACAGACAACCAGTTTATATAAAAAAAACGAATTTACTTATCTTAACTGTCTATGTAGACACCTATCTACACTTACAACCAGTCTAGATATAGACAAATATTTTACTTATCCTACCTGTCTATAAGACACCTGTCTGCACAGACAACTGACCTATTTAAAGACAAACCTACGCGTCTATATATACACCTGTCTACAATACAAACAGTCTATATAGACAACTCCTTAACAGACAACCTGCCATTAAAACAAACCTTGGGCAATGGATTTCCTGTCTATATAAGCAATCAAACTGTCTTATCAATCGCCCATTTTCTGTACCGACCAACTGTCTATAAAATACTAAGTAGAAATGTACAACACTAAAAAGGGCGCATGTCAGATTTTTCTGGGAAAATTAAAAGTATGTGTTATCTACAACAGATCGAAGCGCTTGTTGCAATTGGTGTGGTACCATTTTGATATGTGATAATTAGGATGTTGGATAATTATGATATTGGCATAGCAACACTATCGATTGGTAGCTATTTAGCCTTTAATACGGTATACCGGCGAGGTTTACCTGAAGGTTGTCATTTCCCTCCCGTCACCTGGATACAGGTGACATTCCCAAGTACTCCTATAGTCAATAACTGGTATCAGATTACAAATATGGTTATCAACGATCATTTTCATAAAATACGTACTAGCAACAGACATGACGCATAACCCTTCATGTGAAGGTAAACAGGTATGCGTTTATTTATCGACAATAAACTAGATGACCACACTTATGGAAGCATGTACTAAATGAATATTTTAAAAATCAGAGGAGATTCCTCAGAACGTGAGCGTGGCTTCAAGGTTTACAAAACGCTCTCGAAATTAAACGAAAGAAAATACTCATTTGACACAGAGAACTGTCGATGTATGGGACACGCTTCCGTCCCATATGCATGTAGTTTGTGCAAAAACTGTCAAGGAATTCAAATATAAATTAGATAAACACTGGAACAACCAACCACAAAAAAGACTTTTTTTAAAGAAAAACTAGAATTATGTCAGTATGACATGAAAAGCCGCTGCAACAACAAATTTTGATTGTTTCATCTTAAAAACAATCTATCATACAGATCCGATGTTACCTACGGACCACGTGTGTTGAATACCTAAAGTGAGTGCCTTATTATCAACTGCAAGCGACCAAAACTAGGTCATCGTCTGAAGCTATATACCGATATGAAAACACGCTAATTATACAGAAAAATGCATCACGAAAACCCCATTTCTATTGTGAACTGCAAAAATATCAAGTAATAATTGTAATAATATAAACACGTTGGTGACATGGCTATCGTTTGTTTATCTGGAGAACTGTCAATACCGGAAGTCAGCAGATGCGCACGCATCAACCAGAGATAGGTCCAACATGCACCTGTTTAATAAAACCGATTGGCTAAGCCATTAGCGACTTTTTAAAAATTCCGACTGTGAATGTTACAATTTTATTTCATTTCATTAAAATATAAGCATGGTATTACAAAGCTAACTGTCAATGGAAGACATATTCAATGGAAGACATAGTCAATGGAAGACATAGTCTTACTTATTTGTCAGAAAAAAATCAACGTATCTAAAATATTTCAATTTGTACGTACGTTTGAATCAATAAAACAACTTGATAAATGCTGTTTCAATTGCTCGTTCAACATGTCCGACTTATAAAATGTAAACATTTTTGATACAGTTCAAAATTTATAAGACGTCTAACCGTTGATGTATTTACCCATTAGTGCAACTGCAAACACCATCAGCCAATGTCTCGATATCGTGTGTTGTTACAATGGTTGTAAATTAACGATTAGTGATATCTGAATTTTTAACAGAGTTGTACATCTGTATGGTGGAAAGCATCTGTTAATTTCTTTTCTCAATCCTTGCACGTTTCCCCAGTATTAAGCAATAATAATTCATTTAACTCTGGTACTACTGTCTAATCGCTTATGTCATAATATATGGAGACGGATTAATTTCAGTATTTTGTACTTATTTCTGAATCAACCATTTGTGCTATATTTTGTTGTACTGTATATTTATTCAATGAAATCATTTGATTATAGAGTCTAATATCTTATGGACATTTATGGTTAACTTAATTCAGTGTAATTGCAACCAGATAAATATACAAAGTCATTTTGTCCCAAAAATTATTCGGGAAGAAATAAAACAGGTGTTTTGGCTTTCTTTGGCGGTAAATGAAAATTTTGGTCACTGTAAACATCGGATACGGGGTTCATTGTTCATGCAATTGACAGTTGAGTGATAATCACTTTTCCCAGTGATAAAACGTCGTATTAATGAGGTTTATCAGGTTGGACATCTGGAGCTATATCACAAATAATGAACAAGTAAAAAATGATACTTTCAGCTAAAAATTCCAATCCGATTTAAATGAGTAACTCGCTGGTTCAAGCTACGAAGGTAGCAAGGTATTTGAACCAGACCATTGAAAATTCATACTGAGTAACAGATTAATAATAATTTTATATGAACATGTGATCTTGTTGTAATATTAATGGCCTTGGAGAGAAACATAATGATGACATTTCAAATATTAATTTGATATAAACCTGGGCTGGTGAAACTACAAGGTTTTAATACTTTTCAAAAAATCAGAAAAAAAGCCAAGCGAAATAGTGTAGGAATAATAAAATATATTAGAAACTCAATATCCAAAGAGATTTCTTACCTGATAAATGGCTTTCTCTCAAACAATAGAATATGGATAAAACTCGATAAATATTTTTGGTCGACATAAGGATGTTTATTTGTGTGCAGTGTAAGTGCTAACGGTCTCATCAGCATATTATAATGATGATTTTATCGAGATTGAGAATGAAATTCCAAAATTTAGTCTTGATGGTGATGTTGTTCTTGCGAGTGATTGTAATGCTAGAATGGCAAGACTAACATGATGATGATGTTTCTCCGCATGTCTCGCCATTTTTACCTGTTTATACTATAGATCGCGAGACAAAAGAACGCGATTCCTTATCAAAATGCCCTAGGTCGCCAACTGTGGTAGATTTGTGTATCTCTTCGAGGCTGCGGATATTGATTTTTCTTTTTCTTTTCTTTCTTTTTTTCCATTTTTTTTTTTGGGGGGGTGTGTGGTTGTAGCGCTGTTGAGTATGTTTAAACTTGTGCGAGTCTGCATTCCTCCGTAAAAAAAATGTCGTAGAAGAACCAGCTTCTACGTTTTGAACTTGTTTATATACAGTTCCCCACCTATATAAAATAAATTATTGGTTTAATCATGTTTTTGGCAAAGTATCGAATACAGCCCCGTGTACAATAGCCAGTGAGTTGAGAATTGTACTTGTTACACTGTTTGGTTGGTTTTGTTTCTATTTTTGGAAATTTAAGCAGTAAATTTCTATATTTCACAACAGAAAATACATGACTATATCCTGTCCATAGACGTCGGTGATTCAACAGCAGAACACGAAATTAAAAGTTATATACTTTCAAAGGGGAAAGGGGCTGGATTTTGTGGACATGCATATCCACGCTATCGGGGAAGGGGTTTGCTAGGCTTTGATGACCTGTATCCACGCTGTCCCGAAAGTGCCGACCTAATGGCCAACACCTTGACACTAGACCCGGATATGTCCGGTTCTTATCAGGACTACTTATGTCCTATCGATAGTCCTTCAATATATCATATATACCTATAAATAGAACACTGACTTTTAAGCACTAAGGCTCAGGTACGATTACATCGACAAATAACTACAAAATATTGTGTTCTAAACCGAAATTTTGTATTCTAGTTATTGCATCGAACTTTTACCATGCAATTGATCATCACTTCGGAAACTCTTTATTTGAAAGTACAATCATTTTATACTGGATTAAGTTTTATAATAATGAGATTATGTTCATCTTTTTACTCGAACATTAACTGTGTGGTACAACAGTCAGATCCCAAATCTGAATCCTCGTACACATTTTAAACGATATGTTCATACTTAACATGCAGTTACCCAAATTGGAATGCTACCCAAAATAAAACATAAAATCTGTGATACAGGAATTCCAGTTCCAGTAACATCAATTGTCCTGAACAAAAACTAAGGTGTTGAATAGTAACTATGACAAGGTGTTTATATGTCATTTTCTTTTCTTTTGCTTATTATCTCAAGACATGACAATAATGAAATTGTGCAAAAAAAACCCCGAAAAACGACGTCGTCCGACAACCATAAAACACGATATATTTTAATACAAGAAAATAATTGCTTAATGGGATGTTTTTGACAGATACTTAAATAAATTAAGAAGGGTTTGAACTTTCCTGAAAAGAATTAAAACATTTTAATGGTATTTTTGATAAACCATATTTAGAAGGTTTCCATTTTGGGTACTGGAGCCTGCTGACACACAGAACTGAACCGGGGAAGCTTTCTTTTTACAATGACGCTCTATGGAAAGTAGGATCATTCCTCTGTTTTCTTTCTTTCCCTCTTCTTTTGAAAATATTACGAACACGTAAGGAAATTTCACAAAAAGTATGTATAACCGCAACACAGTTTAAGTATCACATTCAATAAAGCCATTGTCAGAATTTCTCCCAGAGTTCATAAGCAGTCCCCACATTCACCTCTGTCAACGGCTTACGGACTGGCCATCTGTTGACCTCGGGTCACAGAATATTACATCATCACGATTGTTTATTACATTGCGCCATCTTAATATATGACGTCAAAGTAATTGTTTTTGAAACGGCGTACGTCGTATAGAAATAGTGACTATTTAATTTAAAAATCTAGTGTTTCTGCAAAATAATCCACCATTGTTTGGTTAAATATTGAAATGAATGATTAATAATAATATGTCAGACTGACAGTCGTTTACAGGGAAATCATACAAAAGGAAACTGACAATATGTATTTAGAATTTAGTATGCGTCCGAAATATGCTTTTCAAGAATCTTGTCTTTGGGCCGTTTACAGAGGTGTAATTGTTGGGACCGCAATGCACTCTGGGAGAGATTGCCACTGTCAACCATGACGTATTGGGATTTGTCCAAATAGACCCTCCAAAGATCCTCATCAGAACTTTCTGTGATATTGTCAAAATCCAAGATGGCCAACATCAGCCATGTTGTTTCCTGTTCATTCATTCAGTTATCCTACAAATTGTCCTTCATATAAATTTTCAGTACTTTCTCAGAAAGTGAAAACAAACTCCAATTGTAAAACAATTGGCCACCTTGTTGTTCGATCAGTTAGCATTCAATATGCACAACGAGGCCCCAAGAGGCACCGGATACAGATTCTTTCTGTGTTTTCTGAGAAATAGCTGTCTAACGCCAACTATCAAAATCCAGGATTGTGTTGACCGATCGGTCCATGTGAACGAATAAGTTTGGCTTATCCACCACTCAATATTTGTAGTTGTTCTTATACAGATTGGATTGGATGCATTGAGTATTAATTTTCGGGGAGGCCTAGAAATACTCTTCACATTGCAAAAACATATCCCTATTGCCCGCAGAATCGTGGCTAGGGATGGGAACATCACACCGGTGTCAGTTTGGCGGGATTCTGCAAATTCATTCTCGAATACGATGGATTTGTAACTTCAACCCAATTTAAGAATACGTATCATCCATGATTTACCATTTACCATGGAGGGAACGGGAATTTTCTGTTACTCCGATAAACATGATGGACTGTGTAAAGGTATGTCTAACCCATGGGGAAACATGAACTTTAGTGTTACCTAAAAGTAACTCATTCTCTGGGTGGCGCACCCTATAGTAACTTTACTGGTGTTTATCACCTTGGAAAACTACATGTTATTTTAAATACCCAAGGGACAGTAATAGTCAAATGGATAGATAAAACCCACGAATACATACATATTTGTAAATGAAAACAAGTCCTATAATGGGCCGTCGTATGATTGCGTCCATCCTGAAACTACTTCAGGCGGATGAGATCAATCCGTTCTACCTGGATGTGCCACAGTTCTACGTATCCGTCTAAATCAATATTTATATGATGATTTGAGATTATCAAGCTCATCTCCATTTCCGTGAACTCACTTAACACTCAACAGTACTTTACAACTTTGATGTGTCAGTCAAATGGATAGCGGATTATTTGAGGTGATTAGCGTAGACATTTCGCACATCATAATAAATCCGACAGATTAACTCTATGGAAATTGGATGACAGCAGTTGTATTACGGCCGGGTATAAACGTGGATATTCAACAAGTAGCTTTAAACAACAACCTTTCCAAAGTACAGTCCAAAACAAAACAACCTTTACAAAGTACAGTCCACAAACAAAACAACCTTTACAAAGTACAGTCCACAAACAAAATCACAACCTTTACAAAGTACAGTCCACAAACAAAACAACAACCTTTACAAAGTACACTCCACAAACAAAACAACCTTTACAAAGTACAGTCCACAAACAAAACCACAACCTTTACAAAGTACAGTCCCAAAACAAAAACCACAACCTTTACAAAGTACAGTCCACAAACAAAAACAACCTTTACAAAGTACAGTCCACAAACAAAACAACAGCCTTTACAAAGTACACTCCACAAACAAAACAACGACCTTTACAAAGTACACTCCACAAACAAAACAACAACCTTTACAAAGTACACTCCACAAAAAAACCACAACCTTTACAAAGTACACTCCACAAACAAAACACAACCTTTACAAAGTACAGTCCACAAACAAAACACAACCTTTACAAAGTACAGTCCACAAACAAAACCACAACCTTTACAAAGTACAGTCCACAAACAAAACCACAACCTTTACAAAGTACAGTCCACAAACAAAACCACAACCTTTACAAAGTACAGTCCACAAACAAAACCACAACCTTTACAAAGTACAGTCCACAAACAAAACCACAACCTTTACAAAGTACAGTCCACAAACAAAACAACCTTTACAAAGAAAAAGTACACTCCACAAACAAAACAACAACCTTTACAAAGTACACTCCACAAACAAAACAACAACCTTTACAAAGTACACTCCACAAACAAAACAACCTTTACAAAGTACACTCCACAAACAAAACAACAACCTTTACAAAGTACACTCCACAAACAAAACCACAACCTTTACAAAGTACACTCCACAAACAAAACCACAACCTTTACAAAGTACAGTCCACAAACAAAACAACCTTTACAAAGTACAGTCCACAAACAAAACCACAACCTTTACAAAGTACAGTCCACAAACAAAATCACAACCTTTACAAAGTACACTCCACAAACAAAACAACCTTTACAAAGTACAGTCCACAAACAAAACAACCTTTACAAAGTACAGTCCACAAACAAAACCACAACCTTTACAAAGTACAGTCCACAAACAAAACCACAACCTTTACAAAGTACACTCCACAAACAAAACCACAACCTTTACAAAGTACAGTCCACAAACAAAACCACAACCTTTACAAAGTACACTCCACAAACAAAACCACAACCTTTACAAAGTACAGTCCACAAACAAAACCACAACCTTTACAAAGTACAGTCCACAAACAAAACCACAACCTTTACAAAGTACAGTCCACAAACAAAACCACAACCTTTACAAAGTACAGTCCACAAACAAAACAACAACCTTTACAAAGTACAGTCCACAAACAAAACCACAACCTTTACAAAGTACAGTCCACAAACAAAAACAACCTTTACAAAGTACAGTCCACAAACAAAACCACAACCTTTACAAAGTACAGTCCACAAACAAAACCACAACCTTTACAAAGTACAGTCCACAAACAAAACCACAACCTTTACAAAGTACAGTCCACAAACAAAACCACAACCTTTACAAAGTACACTCCACAAACAAAACCACAACCTTTACAAAGTACACTCCACAAACAAAACCACAACCTTTACAAAGTACACTCCACAAACAAAACAACCTTTACAAAGTACAGTCCACAAACAAAACCACAACCTTTACAAAGTACACTCCACAAACAAAACAACAACCTTTACAAAGTACACTCCACAAACAAAACCACAACCTTTACAAAGTACACTCCACAAACAAAACCACAACCTTTACAAAGTACAGTCCACAAACAAAACAACAACCTTTACAAAGTACACTCCACAAACAAAACAACCTTTACAATACAGCCACAAACAAAACAACCTTTACAAAGTACAGTCCACAAACAAAACACAACCTTTACAAAGTACACTCCACAAACAAAACCACAACCTTTACAAAGTACATCCACAAACAAAACCACAACCTTTACAAAGTACAGTCCACAAACAAAAACAACCTTTACAAAGTACAGTCCACAAACAAAACAACCTTTACAAAGTACAGTCCACAAACAAAACAACGACCTTTACAAAGTACAGTCCACAAACAAAACAACAACCTTTACAAAGTACAGTCCCAAACAAACAAAAACAACCTTTACAAAGTACACTCCACAAACAAAACAACCTTTACAAAGTACACTCCACAAACAAAACAACCTTTACAAAGTACACTCCACAAACAAAACAACCTTTACAAAGTACACTCACAACAAAACAACCTTTACAAAGTACAGTCCACAAACAAAACAACCTTTACAAAGTACACTCCACAAACAAAACAACGACCTTTACAAAGTACACTCCACAAACAAAACAACCTTTACAAAGTACACTCCACAAACAAAACAACCTTTACAAAGTACACTCCACAAACAAAACCACAACCTTTACAAAGTACAGTCCACAAACAAAACCACAACCTTTACAAAGTACAGTCCACAAACAAAACAACAACCTTTACAAAGTACACTCCACAAACAAAACAACAAACAAAACCACAACCTTTACAAAGTACACTCCACAAACAAAACCACAACCTTTACAAAGTACAGTCCACAAACAAAACAACCTTTACAAAGTACAGTCCACAAACAAAACCACAACCTTTACAAAGTACAGTCCACAAACAAAAAACAACCTTTACAAAGTACACTCCACAAACAAAACAACCTTTACAAAGTACACTCCACAAACAAAACAACCTTTACAAAGTACAGTCCACAAACAAAATCACAACCTTTACAAAGTACAGTCCACAAACAAAACCACAACCTTTACAAAGTACACTCCACAAACAAAACAACCTTTACAAAGTACAGCCACAAACAAAAACAACCTTTACAAAGTACAGTCCACAAACAAAATCACGACCTTTACAAAGTACAGTCCACAAACAAAACCACAACCTTTACAAAGTACACCCACAAACAAAACAACCTTTACAAAGTACACTCCACAAACAAAACCACAACCTTTACAAAGTACAGTCCACAAACAAAACCACAACCTTTACAAAGTACAGTCCACAAACAAAACAACCTTTACAAAGTACAGTCCACAAACAAAACAACCTTTACAAAGTACAGTCCACAAACAAAACCACAACCTTTACAAAGTACACTCCACAAACAAAACCACAACCTTTACAAAGTACACTCCACAAACAAAACAACCTTTACAAAGTACACTCCACAAACAAAAACAACCTTTACAAAGTACACTCCACAAACAAAACAACCTTTACAAAGTACACTCCACAAACAAAACAACCTTTACAAAGTACTCCACAAACAAAACAACAACCTTTACAAAGTACACTCCACAAACAAAACAACCTTTACAAAGTACAGTCCACAAACAAAACACAACCTTTACAAAGTACAGTCCACAAACAAAAACAACCTTTACAAAGTACAGTCCACAAACAAAACACAACCTTTACAAAGTACAGTCCACAAACAAAACAACCTTTACAAAGTACACTCCACAAACAAAACAACGACCTTTACAAAGTACACTCCACAAACAAAACCACAACCTTTACAAAGTACACTCCACAAACAAAACAACAACCTTTACAAAGTACAGTCCACAAACAAAACAACAACCTTTACAAAGTACACTCCCAAACAAAACACACTTTACAAAGTACATCCACAAACAAAACACAACCTTTACAAAGTACACTCCACAAACAAAACAACAACCTTTACAAAGTACACTCCACAAAAAAACAACCTTTACAAAGTACACTCCACAAACAAAACAACCTTTACAAAGTACACTCCACAAACAAAACCACAACCTTTACAAAGTACACTCCACAAACAAAAACAACCTTTACAAAGTACACTCCACAAACAAAACAACAACCTTTACAAAGTACAGTCCACAAACAAAACCACAACCTTTACAAAGTACACTCCACAAACAAAACAACCTTTACAAAGTACAGTCCACAAACAAAACCACAACCTTTACAAAGTACAGTCCACAAACAAAACCACAACCTTTACAAAGTACACTCCACAAACAAAACAACCTTTACAAAGTACAGTCCACAAACAAAACCACAACCTTTACAAAGTACAGTCCACAAACAAAACAACAACCTTTACAAAGTACACTCCAAACAAAAACAACCTTTACAAAGTACACTCCACAAACAAAACAACCTTTATAAAGTACAGTCCACAAACAAAACAACCTTTACAAAGTACACTCCACAAACAAAACCACAACCTTTACAAAGTACAGTCCACAAACAAAACAACCTTTACAAAGTACAGTCCACAAACAAAATCACAACCTTTACAAAGTACAGTCCACAAACAAAACAACAACCTTTACAAAGTACACTCCACAAACAAAACCACAACCTTTACAAAGTACACTCCACAAACAAAACAACCTTTACAAAGTACACTCCACAAACAAAAACACAACCTTTACAAAGTACAGTCCACAAACAAAACACAACCTTTACAAAGTACAGTCCACAAACAAAAAACAACCTTTACAAAGTACAGTCCACAAACAAAACCACAACCTTTACAAAGTACAGTCCACAAACAAAACAACAACCTTTACAAAGTACAGTCCACAAACAAAACCACAACCTTTACAAAGTACAGTCCACAAACAAAACCACAACCTTTACAAAGTACAGTCCACAAACAAAACCACAACCTTTACAAAGTACACTCCACAAACAAAACACAACCTTTACAAAGTACAGTCCACAAACAAAATCACAACCTTTACAAAGTACAGTCCACAAACAAAACCACAACCTTTACAAAGTACAGTCCACAAACAAAACCACAACCTTTACAAAGTACAGTCCACAAACAAAACCACAACCTTTACAAAGTACACTCCACAAACAAAACAACCTTTACAAAGTACACTCCACAAACAAAACAACCTTTACAAAGTACACTCCACAAACAAAACAACCTTTACAAAGTACACTCCACAAACAAAATCACAACCTTTACAAAGTACAGTCCACAAACAAAACAACAACCTTTACAAAGTACAGTCCACAAACAAAACCACAACCTTTACAAAGTACAGTCCACAAACAAAACCACAATCTACCCTAAGTCCAGTCCACAAACAAAACCACAATCTACCCTAAGTCCAGTCCACAAACAAAACCACAATCTACCCTAAGTCCAGTCCACAAACAAAACCACAATCTTCCCTAAGTCCAGTCCACAAACAAAACCACATTCTTTCCTAAGTACAGTCCACAAACAAAACCACAATCTTCCCTAAGTACAGTCCACAAACAAAACCACATTCTTCCCTAAGTACAGTCCACAAACAAAACCACACACTTTACATAGTTCACTCCACAAACAAAACAATACACTTTATATAGTTCACTCCACAAACAAAACCACACCCTTTATATAGTTCACTCCACAAACAAAACAACAGCCTTTACAAAGTACACTTCGTAAACAAAACCACAATATTCCCAAATTACAGTCCTCAAAGAAAACAACGACCTTTACAAAGTACACGTAATCCACAAACAAAGCAACAACAATGGTATATCCAAAAAAGACATCAATGTCATAATTACATCATTTACGCTCTCAAATGCACGTGAATCGCTTTTTTGTACAATGAATTTTAGAGAATTGCAGACGACGAGGTAAGAATATTTCCATTTTAACAATAATGCAGTCGGAGTGCAGGCCTTTGCCCACGGAACACGTTTGCTATTGTGATATCTCAAAATCTACAATACCCTTTAAACATCTATTTGAGGATGACGTTATATCGCACCCAGTATTGAAAGTTCACGCTCAAAAACCGCCACATTTTTTTGTATTTGGTTGATGACATTTGTTTCCAGCAATCAATGTCCTCAATACTTGCACTGGTTATATTCAAGGATTTGTTTTTTTCAACTGAAAAGTATCATCGAAAGAATCAGCAATCAAAAGGGTGTTTTTATATTATCTCTGGTAAATTACGCAATATGATTTTTATTTTTGCTTCATTGCCTTATTTACTTCATGTTTTGACTTGATAACAAAGAAACAGTACAATAACCATCCATCCCGGACCTAAGAAGAAGCGGGGTAAAACCGATCAGTCCACTCTTCCGTTTTGGGGGGATATAGTAGCTGATAAAGACTATCTCGTGTGGTCGTGTTGTTGTCTTGTTTACTTGTCGCGGTTCAAAAATGCGACAAGACGACATTATATCTGTTAAATCTCAGGTTACTCGACAAGGCGACAACACGACAACATGAGATAGCTGTAATCAAGCACCATAGGATGACAAATTAAGGAACGAAGTAAATTTTCGTTCAGTTTATGGCTGTATATCATCTTATTTTAATCTTCATACGACAAACAAAGCTGTCTAATTTAAAAACAAACACCATATCCATATAGCCTTTATCAAAAAGGAAACATAAATGGCTGTAATTTCTAAAGGGAATGGATTTTGAGTTTTGATACTGATCCTTATGAACCCTGACATTTGAAATGCGTCAGCGTGATAAGTATACCCAGTAGAGCGGTGTGTTAACGTAGATGATGGCGTCGGGCTACAGTTAACTGAGGTAATTGTGTAGAAACACTATACGTAGGTGGTGGCGACTGTCACAGCAATCGAGGCTAATATTGCAGTCTAAATTTCTCTATTTCATACTTGAAAGGGTGCGTTGTGGCGATGTATAAAAATCCGCTGAATGTGGTGTAGTACTGTAGCGTTGCTAGAGATATTAAAGACATGGTTGGGTTTCAGAAGGAATGTATGAAACAGAACCTACAGTATCCAGCACCGGCCTCACAAGGATATCTAACTCTAGTAAACTAGGGTTGGGTAAGCAGAAGAATGAACATCTTCCGGTCCCCTAAGTGTAGAGCTGTAGTGTAATTATCGTCACTACTCGATAGAAAGATAAGGGAGTGGGTTAATGGTGAAATGTTGGGAATATCTTCACTACTCGGCATTTGCCCCTAGAGAAGGACTTCTTCACTACTCGGCATTGGCGCCTAAAGAAAGACATCATCACTACTCGGCATTGGCGCCTAAAGAAAGACATCATCACTACTCGGCATCGGCACCTAGAAAAGGACACCTTCACTACACGGCATTTGCCCCTAGAGAAGGACTTCTTCGCTACTCGGCATTGGCGCCTAGAGAAGGACATCTTCACTACTCGGCATCGGCGCTTAGAGGACATCTTCACTACTCGGCATCGGCGCCTAAAGAAGGACATCTTCACTACTCGGCATCGGCGCCTAAAGAAGGACATCTTCACTTCACGGCATTTGCCCCTAGAGAAGGACTTCTTCGCTACTCGGCATTGGCGCCTAGAGAAAGACATCTTCACTACTTGGCATCGGCACCTGGAGAAGGATTTCTTCACTACTCGGCAACGGCGCCCAGATTGTTAAGCGAACGAGTAGTAGAACAGTACTTGAAATCAGTATACTCCTCATATCAACACATCAACCACTCCGCTGAACATTTTTTTGTTCATTGTACAAAAGCTATCAACCACTCCACTGAACATTTTTTTGTTCATTGTACAAAAGCTATCAACCACTCCACTGAACATTTTTTTGTTCATTGTACAAAAGCTATCAACCACTCCACTGAACATTTTTTTGTTCATTGTACAAAAGCTATCAACCACTCCAATGAACATTTTCTGGTTATCTGTGCAATCAATTTATCATAATTTGGTAGTCCGACTCATTGGCTTTCGCCTCGCCTACTCAAATTTTCATTGGCTTTTATATCGCTTACTCAAATTTTCATTGGCTTAAATCTCGCTTAATCAATTTTTCATTGGCTAAGATCTCGCTTAATCAAATTTTCATTAGCTTAAATCTCGCTTACTCAAATTTTCATTGGCTTAAATATCGCTTACTGAAATTTTCCTTGGCTTAAATCTCGCTCACTCAAATTTTCATTGGCTTTTATCTCGCCTACTCAGATTGTCATTGGCTTTAATCTTGCCCACTCAAATTTCCACTATTGAGCAAACCATTTTATTAGAAAGAATTGATTGCTTTGGGAATTTGTTTTTTGTGTCATTAGATAAATGTTATGTAAATTGTAAAACAAAAAACAAAAAACGTACAAATCAACGAGATTCCCAAGAGTGCATTGCAATTTGTCTCAAATCCATTTCTGCGATATGGCTTTGATGCATACATGTTACGACTTTCAGAGATATTTTTGCTTCAATTTACTGATAAAATGACAGTATTTATTGTCAGACGTTGGAATTAGTCGCTGACGTCACATTAAAAACGTCGTGTCTGTTTCCAACACCACAGAGATAGTGTTTTCATATCCATTGTAATACCGTGGTGGGAAGCCATCTTTATCTCCTCATTAGTCTGCAACTACATGAATACTACTATTACATGTGCTTCAAATGAATAACATTTTCCGGGGTATGTTCAAAAATAATATCTAAAATACAGTACCCTACTAGTATTTTGTCCAATTTACAAATGCCATTCTTCGTAGATTAAATACCCAGAGCTAAGAGAGGTTGAGGCAGCAATTTAATATAATAGGTATTAGCCCGACTGACTAGTCTTTGACACCTGGAGACTGTGAGGGGGAACATAAAGGTAATATCGATAACAAGAGGCCCAATGCGCCTGTATCATCACCCGGTTGTCCTAATAATCATTACAAGATAGATTTTCAACAGGGAGGTAGAATGACAAAGAGTCTGATTTTAATAAGTATTTCTTTTGAAAGGATGCCATTCACCAGGCGAACGGAAGCATTATAACTGTAGAGAAATATATCATTTGTTGGTCCACGTCATTGTAGAATAGTAATTTATTAATATGTAGAAGTTGGGACTTTTTTCAGATGTATTACATAATATTAAGGACTTACAAATTTTGTATATCATCTACGTCCTTGCAATAAGTAAACAAAGTGCACTAAACCATACCCTAAATTGTTTTGAGACAATTTTTCATGATATCATATATATTAATGCAGCATATATGGTCCCAGAAGTTAGTAAGCGATAGTGCGATGTACAACTGGACCGAGGATGGTAAAACATATGTATTCAGAAACCTCATGTTTTGATATCTATTTTTGGATTAAGGTCAAAACGGGTCACTATACGCCATTGTACGATCCTGTTAATCTCTTGATGTCTCTACATAAAACAAGCAAAAATACTTCTATCAATAAAACACAACTTTTAATCATTGTCAATTGTAATAAAACCCAAAAAAGTAAACGAAAAACGTCTTAAACAGATTTTATCATAGAGAGTCACGCGATAGCAAGGTGTGGCTCACTATATGACTTACCTAATCACGACAAGGATCTGGTAACATATTAAACCTTTATACATACAACTCAGGTAAAAGATGTATATATGATACCCTATTAAAACGAAACATAATCATGTTATTAATATCTAGCACAAGCATTATAACATAATAAAACATGTTCATTCATAGTTTGGTAAGGTAAGGTAACATACAACGTCATCAAGGTATTGTGGCGAGGGTTCAAAACACATCGCGATAAGGAAGCGTGGGAGAAAACTAAAACACATCCAATAGTAACAAAATCACGACTAAAACTGCTGACAAATCAGTTGAATGGTGGGAGAATGTATTCTCATCCAATCAATTAACGTGATCTTAATTAGGTCATCGGTTAGCAATATAAACTATCAAAATTGACTGAAAAATTATCAACTTCGCCGTAACGGCCCAAGACCCGTTTTAAGTCTCGAATAGAGATTGAAGCCTAAATATTGGTATTAATAACCAAAGCTAACTAAGCAGCAGGGCGATTACCAGTCCAAGGAAATAGTCACATATCATAGTAGTAATGAATAGACTACCTGATGTAAAAAAAATGTTGCATAAGGTGCCCTATATCGTGATTTCGAGACACGGATACGGGGCACGAGTAGATATAAATTGTCATCCTTTGTTAAATTGTGTTTCTTTGATATGTCATTATTACAATACACAATGTATCATTTGCAATATGTGTTGCTTAATTTGAATTTCCGATTGAAATTATACTCCGTCGATGAGTATTTAAGTGTGTGATATAATGGTAATGTAACACCCTCTGGTCCCATGCGGTAGAATAAAGAGCGGCGTACCTACCTACCAACACGTGTGATACCAGTTTATACAAAGGAATGATACACTCGTGTCGTCTGAGGCTGCATTACATGACAACCCCTTCAAACATCCTCGTCACGACGTCAACAAAAAGGCCAGATGTCTCGGTAAAAATTAGCGCCAACTTAAGAAATCAGGCATTATTATTGCAAAAAGGCCCCTTAGAGTCACACTTGTTACAACATCCCTATATGAATTAAAGTTATATGTGCCATAAGTTTCATACTCACAATCAAGAATATTTTTTTATATTTTATTCACCACTAAAATTACCGCCATTTTCAGAATTACAATACGTACAATGCATAGGTTTTAATTTTACAAGTACAAATAAGTGCTGAAAATGATTTAGATGCACGGAATCCTCACCTACTACAGAAACCTGTAGTAACATAATCATTCTATGCAAGGTGGGTGACAATGTGAAGAAATGGGAGCTAGATAATTCAGACCATTCACAACTTTAGTCAGCATCATCCTTGTATAGATACCAACTGTATCACTCAGAGTAGGATACAGCCAAATGGGGAGTATCAAGATACATTTTATAGACACGTTAATTATCATATAACTACCCAAAAACCCGAAGTAACCGGTTGTTCAAATCAAGATTAGCTTAATCATTTGATTAGTGAAGTTTTCATTTCTCATTTACTGCAAATTTTGTAATATCATCTTCCCTAAAATCAACAAGTAAGTAAAGAATGGAGTTCTAAAGATTCTTACAAAATTTTGTAAATTTCGTATATTTAAATAATTTTATATTGATTGAAAAATTGTCGTTAAAATGCAATAAGCCTGGTGGTAGGGCCGCCTATTTTCCTCTCATACCTACGTGTTTAATATTGGTCTATCCGATGCAAATCAATTATGTCGCCTGAGGCTCAAAATGGCGAGTTATCATAATTGTAAAACTGCAATAGAACGTCAAGGCATCTGAGAAAAATAATAATATTCTCCCCGTGGGATTTTAGGTGTCACTACATTTTATGACCCTCTAGTATAATAACCCTATCCTTCATATCCACATATGGAAAAGTCTCACAATCTTATCACTAATAGACTAACCCTGTAGTGTCTGTACCATATACAGTTACAGGCTTCCCAGCACAAGGAGGAAAACCACCTTACATAGCCAAACTCAAGAACTTACAGAGGGTTTACAACAGAAGCGTCCCCTCTATTTGCAGAATCGATCTTGGAGGAAGCTACTCGCGAGGCTAAGGATAAAGGAAAAGTCATGTACTTGTAGTCTGCATTCTCTGTTAATTCGGCACTTGACGTAGTGGACGTTATACCTTGAGAGAGGATCATTAAGCTATTGTAAACATACCGTCACCTTCAGTATGGTCAAATGGCGAGATCTCTGATGGCTTTCAAATCAGAAAAGAAAAAAGGGTCCTCCTGCACATTTTTCGTACTTCATTTCAGAAAATTTTCCACTGCGCGGCGCGTTTCCTAAAACGCTCAAGCACGTAATGCTCAAACCTTTAATAAAGGAAATTCAACACACACGAACTAGACTAAAATGTCCATCAAGGGATTCTTTTATTAAAAAAATGTCTCTTAAAAGATTAATTTGTTTTTATATGTATATGCAAGAAAATAAATTCATTATTATTTTGAGTTACACAACAATGTTCTGATGGTGTGAATCCGGATGTTTATAACATATTGAGGACCCCCCCATTACTGTTTGGTTAGTTGTCATAAACATTATTAAAATATACAAAAAATCATAAGCTGTGAGAACTCGCGGCCTCTTGGTCAGGAAGCATTCTGGTAAATATACTAACTGTTATGTTCTATCAGATTATGTTTTACATGCGAGTAAAGTCACGATTTATAACTGCATTACAGGCTCTTTATTTATCAGGCTGATAGAAGTAGATTTGAAAATATAAAGACTGTTCAACCCTTTGCCACGTAGGTATTATTTCTAACAATTACAAATTTGATTTTAAATGTTAGTCCTGCCATCTAATGTTATACATCTGTATTTGCCCATTTTCCACAGTCCAAGAAAAACACCATGAGATCTTAAGGTTATATTTTTGTTACAGCATTAGAGCCGTTAGCTTCCAGCAATTAGCTTCGTCACAGATTATGCGTAGCTTCCTGGTCTGCTTTCGCGTTGTAGAGTATTTTCGAAGCAGCGCACTGCTACATGATGCGGATTTAACTTTACGTAAACTGCCAGTTCCCCGGGGATTTGGAATGGTTAATCCTGTAGTGACATCTCGTAAACCATCGGAGCGGTGCTCATACGATCGACAACTAGCGCCACCTAGGGAAAATACCTTATCAAATTAACACGGCTATTTTTGTATGAATTTCCTCATTTGTCGAGTATGAGCGAAGGTGATGACATCCGGATTATAGTTATAATCACAGCGGTTCTTATACGTATTAGAGGCTACAAGAATAGCCTTTATGGCTGCTTATCAAAATCAAAATACATTTGGGAATTCTAGAAAAGACTGATTACATTGCGTCAAAGTAGGAAATTTACAGGAAAATGATATATGGCACTGTTCAGTTCAATTTATAATTGTACATAAATCTCGATTCATTTTTCTTGAAATCTCATCAGCATTGCACATGCGTAATAATTGTACTTAAGGTTTAAGACCCTGTTTAAACTAATGATGTTTTTGTGTGCCTATATCATTGCACATCGCATGTATGGGATGCCGTCCTTACATGACCTTGACTGTTAATAGGACCGTAATTAAAAAATAAACAATCTTATAATGTCTGGGAATGAAACACAAATACCAGTTTAATAAACCATATATTTAACATTAACCGGTATTAAACAAGCACTACATACTATGATACATTGAACAATACTGTGAACCAATTTCCTTTTGCAGGTCGCGATTTCCATTCATTCCAAAACAAAATCGCGTATATAACAATTGATTAATTCTTATCAATAAAGATGATGTAGAAATTAACTCGCAGAGATATACTTTCGCACATTTATTTGGATCGCGGATTTCGCGAAAATAAATTGCATGCGAAAGAAACTTGATTTACAGCCTATCATAACAATGCAAGTGTCTCTCAGAATATATAAGCTAACACTCATAATGAACAGTATCCTTCTCTAATACTAGAGTTGTTGAAATATGTTTTGACACTAAGTAAAAAATGGGGTATCTGCTTGGAAGAGTCCCACTTCTGGAAGGCAGCATCCAAGTCAATGTCTACTGTGGATTGAGATCCTCGTCAGGGCTTGAGGTCCAGCCTGTTCGTGATCTACCTGCCTATCGCAATCTACAGCAGAGACAGTACAACCAGGATACACTCAGCAGCCACAGCCAACAATGGAATGTGTCCCTAGGCCTGATTTGTCATCTGACTGAATCCCTCTGGCTTTTAAAACACCCATAAAGCCCTATACCTGACCTGCTGCCTACACTCTAAATCTGGCCCTAACCCACTACCTTCTACTACCTCCTCAGACACACCTAACAAACACAAACCTGGAGTGGATATCTTACTGACAGTGTAGCTGCATCCCCTCCTCTATCAACCAATAATTCAAATTTCCAACTACCCAATCCACATACAACTTACAAGTAGTTTTCCTCTGTCCTCTGAGCACTACCATTACTCGGGTCTTTTGTACTAAAATGTAAACAACCCTGTATCGTCTACCCCTGGCTCAGCGGGCACTGTCTGTAAAAGCTTATCCAAATATCCCCACACTACTTATCCCTGATGTCCTCAGTAACCAAGTATCCCCACACTTCTTATCCCTGATGTCCTCAGTAACCAAGTATCCCCACACTTCTTATCCCAGTTGTCCTCATTAAACCGAATATTCCCAAGGCTTTTTATCCCTGATGTCCTCAGTAACCAAGTATCCCCACATTTCTTATCCCTGATGTCCTCAGTAACCAAGTATCCCCATACTTTTTATACATGATGTCTTCAGTAACCAAGTATCCCCACATTTCTTATCCCTGATGTCCTCAGTGAACAAGTATCCCCATACTTTTTATACTTGATGTCCTCAGTAACCAAGTATCCCCACATTTCTTATCCCTGATGTCCTCAGTAACCAAGTATCCCCACAATTCTTATCCTCGATGTCCTCATTAAAATATATCCACACTTCTTATCCCCAATGTCCTCAGTGACCAAGTATCCCCACACTTCTTATCCCTACTGTCCTCAGTAACCAAGTATCCCCACACTTCTTATCCCTGATGTCCTCACTAACCAAGTATCTCCCAAATTCTTATCCCTGATGTCCTCATTAAACCGAATATTCCCAAGGCTTTTTATCACTGATGTCCTCAGTAACCAAGTATCCCCACATTTCTTATCCCTGATGTCCTCAGTAACCAAGTATCCCCATACTTTTATACCTGATATCTTCAGTAACCAAGTATCCCCACATTTCTTATCCCTGATGTCCTCAGTGAACAAGTATCCCCATACTTTTTATACCTGATGTCCTCAGTAACCAAGTATCCCCACATTTCTTATCCCCGATGTCCTCAGTAACCAAGTATCCCCACACTTCTTATCCCTGATGTCCTCAGTAACCAAGTATCCCCACAATTCTTATCCCCGATGTCCTCATTAAAATATATCCACACTTCTTATCCCCGATGTCCTCAGTGACCAAGTATCCCCACACTTCTTATCCCTACTGTCCTCAGTAACCAAGACTCCCCACACTTCTTATCCCTGATGTCCTCACTAACCAAGTATCCCCCAAATTCTTATCCCTGATGTCCTCAGAAACCAAGTATCCCCACACTTCTTATCCCTAATGTCCTCAGTAACCAAGTATCCCCCACTTCTTATCCCTGATTACCTCAGTAACCAAGTATCCCCACACTTCTTATCCCTGATGTCCTCAGTAACCAAGTATCCCCACACGTCTTATCCCTGATGTCCTCAGTAACCAAGTATCCCCAAACTTTTTATCCCTGATGTCCTCAGTAACCAAGTATCCCCACACTTCTTATCCCCGATGTCCTCATTAAAATATATCAACACTTCTTATCCCCGATGTCATCAGTGACCAAGTATCGCCACACTTCTTATCCCTACTGTCCTCAGTAACCAAGTATCCCCACACTTCTTATCCCTGATGTCCTCACTAACCAAGTATCCCCCAAATTCTTATCCCTGATGTCCTCAGTAACCAAGTATCCCCACAATTCTTATCCCTGATGTCCTCAGTAACCAAGTATCCCCCAAATTCTTATCCCTGATGTCCTCAGTAACCAAGTATCCCCATACTTCTTATCCCCGATGTCCTCAGTAACCAAGTATCCCCACACTTCTTATCCCTGATGTCCTCAGTAACCAAGTATCCCCACACTTCTTATCCCTGATGTCCTCATTAAACCAAATATCCCCAAACTTTTTATCCCTGAAGTCCTCAGTAACCAAGTATCTCCACACTTCTTATCCCCGATGTCCCATAAACCAAATATCCCCAAACTTTTTATCCCTGAAGTCCTCAGTAACCAAGTATCTCCACACTTCTTATCCCCGATGTCCTCATTAAACCAATTATCCCCACACTTCTTATCCCTGATGTCCTCATTAAACCAAATATCCCCAAACTTTTTATCCCTGAAGTCCTCAGTAACCTAGTATCTCCACACTTCTTATCCCCGATGTCCTCATTAAACCAAATATCCCCAAACTTTTTATCCCTGAAGTCCTCAGTAACCAAGTATCTCCACACTTCTTATCCCCGATGTCCTCATTAAACCAATTATCCCCAAACTTCTTATCCCTGATGTCCTCATTAAACCAAATATCCCCAAACTTTTTATCCCTGAAGTCCTCAGTAACCAAGTATCTCCACACTTCTTATCCCCGATGTCCTCATTAAACCAAATATCCCCAAACTTTTTATCCCTGAAGTCCTCAGTAACCAAGTATCTCCACACTTCTTATCCCCGATGTCCTCATTAAACCAATTATCCCCAAACTTCTTATCCCTGATGTCCTCATTAAACCAAATATCCCCAAACTTTTTATCCCTGAAGTCCTCAGTTACCAGGTATCCCCACACTTCTTTTCCCCGATGTCCTCAGTGACTTGAGTCGCTGACTGATGATGGGAGTAGAAAGGTGATCAAAACATCAACCAGAAAGTGAGTCACATAAAGAATCTTAAATGTAGCGATAGGTATAGACAAACCTTAGTCGACTTGTCCTCAAGAAATATATTTTCTAACGCTGGAAATCTGTCTTCTACTGACTGAATAGAACACTACCTTGTAAACTAAACCAAATACAAGAAGTATGGAGCAGCTTGGCATTATCTAAGGATAGTCTAGGCATATCGAGTCTATACTTATATATTTAATTAGACAATACCGAAAACGTTGCAAGTAATGTTTTTATTAGAAGACCTCATATTGTAGATATGTTTTTTCTATCAAAATAATGTATTTATATATATATATGGGGCAAGGAAGCAATTCCAACCGCGTAGACAAAACAAAATTGTCAAATTTTCGAGGCGATCTGCCCCTTTATCAAGACAAACAAAACGAACACGATTATATAATAGGATACGAACAGTAATGCGGGACAAAGTAGACAAATATTAAACTATACAGCACAATGGAGCGCAATTTACCCTTCGGCAGTGGCAGCTGAAGGCCGGATCTACAAAAATGTATCCATGCTGTTCGGCAGAACGCTGAAATATGAGCGATGACTGGAAAGCGTGCCACGTGTGACGTCATATGTGTGGCGAAATTTATATATATTTATAGTGCTCATTGGTATAGGATGCAAATTAAGTCGCCTATCTTCTGTGTTGACAAACAAGCAAAGTCCCAAATTTAGTCGCCTTTTGCTGGGCAGCATGTGTAAAGGATCAAAAACGCGTAGAACAGAACGGGAAAATGCAGGAAGTAGGGATAATTAATTGAAAAGCAAGTGATCGATTGATGTCGATAAGTATATTTAACGTTCGTTAATGCCTTTGGGATAGCGGGTCTGTAGATAGGTAATCCAGAACCTCTCTCTCGATCGACGCTTGGTTTGTGTCCAGTAGGAACAGTGCTCAATTGCAATCACCTGTATGTCTTTCCAACTATGGATGGGTAAGTTGAAATGTCTGGCAACCGGATAGTCAGGTTTGTTCTGTTTGATAGACCAGTGGTGATTGTTGATTCTGACGTTGAGTGGACCACCGGTTTCCCCAACGTATTGCATTGTGCATTTCCTACACGAGAGGAGGTAGATGACATTGCTGGATTTGCACGTCAGGTTCTGTCGGATGTTGTATGCTCTGTTGTTGATAGCACATTCAAATGTGTCTGTGGATGCTGTGTATGGACACATCATGCACCGTTTATTGTTGCATGTCTGGAATAAACCCGTTTGTGCAGCAGGAGCAAGAGGAGGAAGTTTGCTGCTCACTACAAGGTCTTTTACATTTTTGGTCTGCGGTAGGCTAGTAGCGGTGGCTCGACGAAAATACGCCTAAGTTTTGTTGATGGCTCAATGATTTTCCAGTGGTTCCTAAGGATAGAAGGGAGATGTGGTAAGTTAGGATGGAATGTTACCACACAGGGAACACGTTGAATGGCAGTCCTGGTTTGGTATATGAGGATATTGGCTCTATCTAGGGCGCGGACCTTGTCGATTTCTTGGTCGATCAGATGCGATTTGTATCCTCTAGAGAGAAGGTGGCATTTCATCTCTTCGCACCGGCGTTCGAAGGTGGAATTGTCGAACACTATTCGACGGATTCGTAACGCTTGTGAATAGGGAATGCTTCTGGTGGTATGCGAGGGATGACAACTGGTGGGACGGAGGTATAGATGAGAATCAGTAGGTTTGGAATACAAGTCAGTACTAATGGCCCCTTCAACTAAGGTGGATCTAGTGTCTAGAAATATATTGGTATCTGATGATATATCGGCATTTTAACTTCACTCATATAGATGTTATTAGAGAACCAATACTTTGATATGCAGAACATAAAACACTTATTTTTTCTTCTCAGGTCTTGTCGGTAATCTAAGAGAAGTGTCACACAGCTGTACATGTACATGTAATGTAAGAAGGGACACGACACAGTTGTTTCTATAGAGATTCTCCTGGCAAAATCCAGCCGACTAGAACATTTTGTGAACCTTAAATTACATTCAGGATCACCAAGATCACCTTCCACCTACTGTAGAGACGAAACAAGAGGTCCATGGGCCTAAACGGTCACCTGACTAATGACACAATACAGCACACTCAAAGTATACAGTTGGGCAAAACAACTTTGCACCGATACAAAAGGAATCAAATAGACAACAAATGTTCATCTTTTCTTCAACTAACAATGAAGGGATTGAATACTAGAAAATACCGACAGTCTGGGCCATACATGACAAGGGTGTTAACGAGACACCAACAGTCTTGGTCTTACATGACATGGATGTGAACGAGACACCAACAATCTGGGCCATACATGACATGGGTGTTAACGAGACACCAACAATCTTAGGCATACATGACATGGGTGTTAACGAGACACCAACAGTCTTGGTCTTACATGACATGGATGTTAACGAGACACCAACAATCTGGGCCATACATGACATGGGTGTTAACGAGACACCAACAATCTGAGGCATACATGACATGGGTGTTAACGAAACACCAACAGTCTTGGTCTTACATGACATGGATATGAACGAGACACCAACAATCTGAGCCATACATAACATGGTTGTTAACGAGACACCAACAATCTGAGCCATACATGACAAGGGTGTTAACGAGACATCAACAGTCTTGGTCTTACATGACATGGGTGTTAACGAGACACCAACAGTCTGGGTTATACATGAAATGGGTGTTAACGAGACATCAACAGTCTTGGTCTTACATGACATGGGTGTTAACGAGACACCAACAGTCTGGGTCATACATGACATGGGTGTTAACGAGACACCAACAGTCTTGGTCTTACATGACATGGGTGTTAACGAGACACCAACAGTCTGGGTTATACATGAAATGGGTGTTAACGAGACATCAACAGTCTTGGTCTTACATGACATGGGTGTTAACGAGACATCAACAGTCTGAGTTATACATGAAATGGGTGTTAACGAGACACCAATAATCTGAGCCATACATGACATGGACGATAACGAGACACCAACAGTCTGGGTCATTCATGACATAAGTGTTAACGAGATACCAACAGTCTTGGTTATACATGACATGGGTGATAACGAGACACCAACAGTCTTGGTTATACATGACATGGGTGATAACGAGACACCAACAGTCTGGGCTAAACATGACATAGGTTTTAACGAGACACCAGCAATCTGAACCATACATGACATGGGTGTTAACGAGACACCAACAGTCTCGGTCATACATGACAAGGGGGGTGTTTACGAGACACCAACAGTCTGGGCTATCCATGACATACGTGCTAACGAGCAACCAATAATCTGAGCCATACATGACATGGGTGTTAACGAGGCACCAACAGTCTGGGTCATACATGACATGGGTGTTAACGAGACACCAACAGTCTTGGTCTTACATGACATGGGTGTTAACGAGGCACCAACAATCTTGGCCTTACATGACATGGGTGTTAACGAGGCACCAACAGTCTGGGTCATACATGACATGGACGATAACGAGACACCAACAATCTTGGCCTTACATGACATGGGTGTTAACGAGACACCAACAATCTGGGTCATACATGACATGGGTGTTAACGAGACACCAACAGTCTTGGTCTTACATGACATGGGTGTTAACGAGGCACCAACAATCTTGGCCTTACATGACATGGGTGTTAACGAGACACCAACAGTCTTGGTCTTACATGACATGGGTGTTAACGAGACACCAACAGTCTTGGTCTTACATGACATGGGTGTTAACGAGGCACCAACAATCTTGGCCTTACATGACATGGGTGTTAACGAGGCACCAACAATCTTGGCCTTACATGACATGGGTGTTAACCAGACACCAACAGTCTTGGTCTTACATGACATGGGTGTTAACGAGACACCAACAGTCTTGGTCTTACATGACATGGGTGTTAACGAGACACCAACAATCTTGGCCTTACATGACATGGGTGTTAACCAGACACCAACAGTCTTGGTCTTACATGACATGGATGTGAACGAGACACCAACAGTCTTGGTCTTACATGACATGGGTGTTAACGAGACACCAACAATCTGAGGCATACATGACATGGGTGTTAACGAGACACCAACAGTCTTGGTCTTACATGACATGTATGTTCACGAACACCAACAGTCTTGGCCTTACATGACATGGGTGTTAACTAAACACCAGCAGTCTGGGCAATTCTGAATCCCCATCCTATAAGAATGTTACCAACATAATTTGAGTATTACACAATGCTTTGTTTCAGAGATGCTGTTTGTATGGAAATAATCAAATTTGCCCTTTTGGCCCTGTCCTTCAGGTATCCAGGGAGTCAGCCCAACCATTTGTACAATTCTGAGTCACTACTTTTTTAGGTGCTCCCAGTCGAAATTTTGTTAAACTTGCATAAGCTGACATAAGCCCTTTGGATAAGGTGAGCTACAAAGTAAAATTAATATTACTGTTAAATGATGTACAAGTATGTTACTAACATGATTTCATTGTTCCCAAAAATAACAAGACAATTAACAAAATTTTCATTCCTTATGGTTAATTTGATATTTCTCTATTTTCAAAGAACCTTGTTTGTAATTTGTTTTTAACACAGAACTAACTGTTGAAACACCTTGTCAATGTCATGACATCTTGGCCAAGTTGCTCAAAAGGTGATTAGGCTAATCATAGTTTAACGACAATATTCAAATCAAGATAAAATAATTTCTGGTAATACAAATTTTACAAATTTTTATAGGAAACTTAACACCTTCTTTCTTTACCTCCCTGCTGATTTTGATAAAGATGCAATCACAAATTTTACAGCAATTGCCAAATGAGAAATGAAAATTCCAATAATCATTTAATTAAAGGGACAATTCACTCAGGCTAATTCTTTTACATAACCAAGAAGCAAAATATGGCATAAATTTATTGTTCTACATTTCTTATGAAACATATAAGATATTGAGAAATTCCACGTCATTGTTTAGTATTTTAACGGATACCGTAGTAATTACAAATCGTTGATCAATACGATTAAGCAGGTACAATATGTATGCTGTACCAATATCCGGGCGAAAGTCACACACGTTAAACAAATGAACTACATAACCACTGTGGAGGTGATATAATGATTTTTTAGGCAAGACAATTCACCTAATAATGTAAACATACTTCTGTCAGAGCGATTTGAACAGTTCTAGACAAAAGTAGCATTACTCTAGGAGCAAGGGACTGCGTTCGGCATACAAGATATTCGACCACAATGTGTAATGGCGGACAGCGAGTGAGTTTGAACATTTCACACGCATTTCACCACCATGGGATTTTCTGACATATCACAGTAAAACCAACTGATCTAATTTCCAATAGAACTGGGGGTTTTCCGATATATATACAAATTTTAATGTTCTCGTAGAATGAATTGTCCCTTTAAGCTACATCCTTTGAACAACTGGGTTCTGGATTTAAACACAAGCTAATCACCATTTCTTTAACAAGCGTTGTTTATTAAAGAATATCAGTTTTTATTTTTTATATTAAAATCATAACCATCACAGTCACTACTGATGCCACAAGCACTGTCAATTTGTCCGGTAATCACTCATCTGCTATTTGGATTACGCTACAAAATAAATACAGCATCCTTGACCTTGGCAAATTTAAATGAAGGTGAAGGTCCTTCACATAAACAAATTCTTATGTGACACATGCCTTAATATAGGGTTCAAGGATCATGAAATAATCTTAGACTTAAGTTAAGACTTAGCTAATCAAAAATTACTTTTTTGTCATCTTTGATTTGCTAAGTCTAATCTTAAAAGAGTTTTGGACTTAAGATTGGTTCATGATCACGAGGCGTGGTCTCTTGGCCTAAGTTTAAAGCTATTTATCACAGGACTTTTCATGATTTCACTCTATTTGGCCACTGTGACTTGGCCACAGTGAAATGTTATGAAATATCATGGAGTAATTTCTTCTTGCTAATAACACATTCATACTCTGATTTATTTCAGTTTTGTTCCAGTTGAAGTAAGAGTTTTTGACGTAATGGTGGCAAAGTTCCATAAAGCTCCATCCCGTAGCTTTGATTGACATTGGCTGTTTTGTAGTAGAGTATATGTTGTTTTACTTCCTGGAACAGAAAAAAAACAAACAAAAACATTGTAATACTGTATTTGACTAAATAAGCGCCCTTAAAAAAAATTAAGCAACTCAGGGGGCTCTTAATAGAGACAATTAAGACTTTCCTTTCATAAAATTATTCTACAAAGTAAGTCATAAATCAATCTTCAAAAGATATTAGTAAGAAAACCAACAAAGTTTTCATATTTTCAGTCAGCATTTAATTCAAAGTAAGTAAAATAGAAGCATCAAAAAGGGGGAGTTCTGTTTGTCGGGATTGGAGCACTTATTGGGTCGAATACAGTATTAGATGTTTCCCACATTTTTTGTCAAAGGGCCTGTTACATCTACAATTGAATTTTGCTTACGGACGAATTTGCCAAAGTCCAGCTTCACTTTGTAGTACATGTACATTGACAGAGAATCTGTAAGAGTTTAGGTTTTATTAGTTTAACAACCTATTAACAGCCAGGGTCAAGTAGGGACGTGCCAGGTTTGTTGATGGAGGAAACCTGGAGTACCAGGAGAAAAACCACCAACCAGCAGTCAGTACCTGGTGACTGCCTGACATGAGATTCAAACTCACATCCCAAAGGTGGAGGGCTTGTGGTAATATGTTGAGAGATTTTAACCACTCGGCCACCGTGCCCCCATCTGTAAGATGCCTTTAAAAAATACAAAATTATTTCATTTTGACAATGGCATATCGTCCTTTGATTTTTGAATGTAATGATTGGAGTACAGAAATACATTGCTTTTTGAGTTGGTTGATGACAATTATATTATAACTTGTGAGGATCAAGGACATACCTGTTGGCTCTTGAGTATTTCGCGGAGCATTTGTTTTTTGAGCTGTGTGTGTTGTCCGTCCTGAGTGTAGCAAAATCTATTAACATGATGAACTGCTGTGAGATAGAGTACAGGACACCATCGTGGTTGGACACGCCCGGACAACAACCCCTCCACATAAAGTCTGATCAACTCAACGTCCGTCTCTTCTGGGACAAGAAAACCCTCTATGGGAATCAGCAACTATCAACATCAAGACATAGAAAAACAGTTTAAAGGGAAAGAACTCTTCTTTAAAAATTCATACCTTCTTATTCATGTTAAACTTATGACGCAGCATAGGCTTGTCATTTATCTCATAATAGTACATGACATTTGTAATGAAAAATTACAAAGGAAACTCAAGAAAAATACTAAACTGCCTGCTCCTGTTTTAAATCGATAAAAATACCATTTCTCAGTGGAGGAGCATCTATAAATAATTACAAATGAAACAATCTTGGATATCTATGTTGTAAAATCAAAATTGTCCAGAAGTCTCTTACATTACAAATTTGGAAAAAAAAATTAATACAACAAAAAACATGCAAACAATATCAGATAATACAAATTGAAATCTATGAAAATAGCAAAATATCCAATTTAAACGTGAAACATCTTCTCAGATTTTCTATAGTATGTCATAGACAATTGAGAGTTCACGTAGAAACATACAACTTATCTGAATATATAGCCAATAAAATTTCTGACCTCTTTCACAGGAAGGTACAATGTCCTAAGAACCCCTGTATATTCCACCCAAATAGATTTCCTCAGCTGTAATGCATGTTTTTGTTGTAGTGGGAGAAGTAGGTAGCAACCAAACAACGAGTCCCCAAAGGACACCGCCTCGTAGTGCTGTAGTAGGGCCACATATCTGTAACAAGAATGGAATTATAGTCACATGGTCTCATTATGGTGTTAATAAAGTAAACAGAGGCCTCGGGCAACATTTGTCGTAAGGTCCAACAACTCATCTGTTGCCCTCAACCCCAGTCAACAACTGTATAATATATCTCTAGAAGGTGGAATCAATGTACAGATGTATAATTAAGTATTGTTTTTCTGAAGGTAGAAAAAAGACTTACAAGTCATAAAATGACACCAATCCTGGAATCTCCTCCTCAAAATTCAGTTTCTGTAAAAGAGCTGGCGTGGTGTATCGTTGAAGTAAGGCCTCTAGGTAACAGTGAACAGTACCATCAAGGAAAAGGTCGTTACCTACAAATAAACAATTATCACATAACTGCCACGTCCAGCCATGTCATTAGTATTGTAAGACACATATGTAATAACACTATTAACACTATTATGACGTTACAAGTAGCTTAGACGTGATAAATAGTATCTTACACTCTTTACTATATAATATGTATACGAGTAATTTGATATCAGGTTGATAATTTTCATATTACATAGCCACTCATGCAAGATCCTTTATTTAGATAATAGTACAGCATTTGTTGACAGTATTTAGAAGAATAAAGTAAACAAGAGGCCCAAGAGGCCTTGACGGTCACCTGTGTGCTGCTACAGAAAAGCATTGCGAAGTTGGTTCAAATCTGTAAAAAGTATTTACGAATTAGAATAAACTTTAAAGTTGAACCTATTAGAATTTTTTATTTTTTTGTTTTTCATTTTGATAGTGTTTTATGTTATCAAACCTTATGCTTAAAATTCCAATTTGCTTTGCCAATGTTAAACAACAAAACCAAATAAGAAGTCTGTCAATGTCAGTGATTTTATAAATTTCACTTATTTATCTATGAAGATTATTTGGTTCCATCAAATCTGTGAATTCAGAAAAAGATTTTTGAAGTTTTAGCCTATTTGACCCCTTTTGGCCCCGCCCCTCTGGCCCCTGGGGGTCGGCCTGAGGCCTGGACAAATATGGATATGGTGTTAAATTCTATTTCAGGCTAATAATTCTAACCCAGTTTGACTAATTTCCAATGAAAACAAAGCAAATAATGTTCATAAATGTGTTTTTCCTATATAAACTATAGTAAATTTGACGCCCTACCCAGGGGAAAATCTGAGATCCCAGGGCGATGAGATTCACACTTTTGTAAAGGGCCTTAAGACCTTCCAATCTATGAAGAGTATCAGGTTCCATCAAATCTGTGAATTCAGAAGAAGATTTTTGAAGTTTTAGCCTATTTGACCCTTTTTTGGCCCCGCCTCTAAGGCCCCTGGAGGTCCGCCAGGACCAATATGGTTATGACGATAAAATGCTATCTCAGGCTAAACATTCTAACCCAGTTTTACTAATTTCCTATGAAACATGAGACCCCAGGGTCATATAATTCACAATTTTTGTAAATGACCTTAAGACCTTTCCATCTATGAAGAGTATTTGATTCTACCAGTTCCAGAATTTTAGAAGAAGATTTTTGAAGTTTTAGCCTATTTGACCCCTTTTGGCCCCACCCCTAAGGCCCCTGGGAGTCAGTCATGGAAAATTTGTTAATAGAATTCAATGGCCATTTCATAGGGATAATTCTGACAACATTTGACTAATTTTCTATTATAAATGACCAAGTAATGCTCCAAAATGTGTTTTCACTATATAAACTATAGTAAACTTAACCCCCTCCCCAGGGGGAAACCTGAGACTCCAGGGTCATATAATTCACAATTTTTGTAGAGGGCCTTGAGACCTTTCTATCTATGAAGAGTATTTGATTCTACCACATCTGTGAGTGGAGGAGAAGATTTTTGAAATTTTAGTCAATTTTACCCCTTTTGGCCCCTCCCACAGCCCCCTGGGGGGTGGGGGTCATATAATTCACAATTTTGATTGGCCGTATGCCTTAGAAGGTTTGTGCAAAATTTCATTGAAATTGCTTCAGCGGTTTTGAAGAGAAGTCGAAAATGTAAATTGTTTACGAACACACAACGGACGACGCACGACGACGGACAAAAGGCGATTAGAAAAGGTCACTTGAGACTTCGTCTCAGGTGACCTAAAAATCCCCTCGGAAGCCCCCTGTAACTTCTGTTTCCTGCTGATGTTTGTTTACTACAGTAAAACACGGCTATAATGAATCTCTGGGGAACAATGATATCACTTCATCTTTCCGTCTTTGCATATTAAAGAGTATTAGCTCCCTTGCGTAGGTATCATTTGATAAGTCATCATTTTGTGAGCACATTTCACGTTGTTTTCTCTGAAAAGTATGACGTTATGCTTGAAAACACATGACATCACAATCAATACCATTCCACAAGGGCAGATAACTCTGTAATATGAAAATACAGATAGGTACATAGTTGAAACTCGTTATCTCGAAATTCAATGGAACAACAAAAATAAATCACTCATTCAGAATTCGACTAATGTAATGTCATTAGGTTTGATCAGAACTTGGTTTTGAATGTCGTTATCTTATGACTATTACAGCCAGGTACATTCTTTTTACCGTAATCTTCATATTATTGTGATTTTCATACTTATAAGGTTTGCATTAAATCATTTTGGTTATATGTTTTCAGATGTTTTTGGATTTTTTTTAAAACGTCAAAAAAACTTATACCCAAACAGAGTTTTGATTCATCGAAATTTGAGTCATCAGATTTTGAAAAACAAAGAAGGAGAACAAACGGGACTTCAAAATTAATACGACTCAACAGGAATTTTGAGTCAAGCAATTTTGAGATAATGAGTTTTGACTGTACTTTGTTATACATATTGCAAACATCTTATAGGGAACATGACGAGAAATGAATTGAATTAACTATGTTACAACCATGAATTTTCTATAAGCATGTTTGTTATAAATAATTTTTAAATCAAGCATGTTTGAGCTTAAACAAATGCTGAATATTCCCGTATGGATACCAAATTCCCAAATATCCTAATATGATACATAAGGTAATTGTAGTATACTTGTATTCAAATTTTCGGTATGAAAGGCAAGACACCCAATAGACTTCTTCAAATATTCAAGACAACGGGTTGTCATTGTTAACAAGATATGATACTGGAAAATACAGTTTGCGGGAAATACATTTCTGACAAGCCTTTTCTTAGAAGCAGGTAAAAGGTCAAAATGTAGGTCACCCTGACCTAGTTTTAGTACATAACACAAGGACACACTTAGATGGGGATATTTACCAAAAATGAAGTTCCTGTGTGGTATAATATAAGTGATAGAGCATAGATAATGTTTTTTTTTAATTCTTAAAATTGTGGTCAAATATAAAAATAAAGGTCGAAGTGAAAATTTTGAATGCGACATATCACTTTACCAAGATGGATCCTCTTAACACAATTATGAAAACTTCCAGTGACTCTAAACATAAGATATAGACCATGGACAAGCATATTTACCAGGTTATTGGCGTCCATCTTCTTTCCCTCACAAACATACTCACCCATAAGAAATGTACATATGATAAGCGACACTTTTAATAGATGGTGATGGCGTCCATCTTGTCTCTCTCACAGGTATATTCGCCCGTAAGAAATGTACACATGAAAAGCGACACTTTTAATGTGACAGAGATGGCGTCCATCTCGTCTCTCTCACAGACATACTCATTGTGAGAAATGTACACATGATACGCGACACTTTTAATGTGACAGAGATGGCGTCCTTCTTGTCTCTCTCACAGACATACTCGTCCGTAAGAAATGTACACATGATACATGACACTTTTAATGTGACAGAGATGGCGTCCATCTTGTCTCTCTCACAGACATACTCACCCATGAGAAATGTACACATGATACGTGACACTTTTAATGTGACAGAGATGGCGTCCATCTTGTCTCTCTCACCTTACTTACCTGTCAGAAATGTACACATGATACGCGACACTTTAAGCGTGACAGAGATGGCATCCATCTTGTCTCTCTCACTTACTTACCTGTCAGAAATGTACACATGATACGTGACACTTTAAGTGTGACAGAGATGGCATCCATCTTGTCTCTCTCACTTACTTACCTGTCAGAAATGTACACATGATACGCGACACTTTTAGTGTGACAGAGATGGCGTCCATCTTGTTCCTCTCACTTACTAACCTGTCAGAAATGTACACATGATACGCGACACTTTTAGTGTGACAGAGATGGCATCCATCTTGTCTCTCTCACTTACTTACCTGTCAGAAATGTACACATGATACGCGACACTTTAAGTGTGACAGAGATGGCATCCATCTTGTCTCCCTGACAAATTTCCAGCAGGTAAATCCATTGTAGAACACTGACAAATATATCAATAATATAGTAACATCTCCACCACTAAATATACAAACAAATATAGTAACATCACTATATACAACCAAATATATCAAATAATATAGTAACAGCTCCCACACTATATATAACAACAAATATATCAAATAATATAGTAACATCTCCACCACTATATATACAACAAATATATCAAATAATATAGTAACATCTCCACCACTATATACAACACAAATATATCAAATAATATAGTAACAGCTCCACCACTATATATACAACAAATATATCAAATAATATAGTAACATCTCCACCACTATATACAACACAAATATATCAAATAATATAGTAACATCTCCACCACTATATACAACACAAATATATCAAATAATATAGTAACATCTCCACCACTATATATACAACAAATATATCAAATAATATAGTAACATCTCCACCACTATATACAAACAAATATATCAAATAATATAGTAACAGCTCCACCACTATATATACAACAAATATATCAAATAATATAGTAACATCTCCACCACTAATACAACACACAAATATATCAAATAATATAGTAAAACACAAACATCTCTACACCACTATATACAACAAATATATCAAATAATATATAGTAACATCTCCACCACTATATACAACACAAATATATCAAATAATATAGTAACAGCTCCACCACTATATATACAACAAATATATCAAATAATATAGTAACATCTCCACCACTATATATACAACAAATATATCAAATAATATAGTAACAGCTCCACCACTATATATACAACAAATATATCAAATAATATAGTAAAAACAGGGCATCAGAAGGCCACTATATACAACACAGATATATATCAAATAATTATAGTTTACATCTCCACCACTATATACAACAAATATATCAAATAATATAGTAACATCTCCACCACTATATATACAACAAATATATCAAATAATATAGTAACATCTCCACCACTATATATACAACAAATATATCAAATAATATAGTAACAGCTCCACCACTATATACAACAAATATATCAAATAATATAGTAACAGCTCCACCACTATATACAACAAATATATCAAATAATATAGTTACATCTCCACCACTGATATAACAACAAATATATCAAATAATATAGTAACAGCTCCACCACTATATACAACAAATATATCAAATAATATAGTAACATCTCCACCACTATATATACAACAAATATATCAAATAATATAGTAACATCTCCACCACTATATACAACAAATATATCAAATAATATAGTAACATCTCCACCACTATATACAACACAAATATATCAAATAATATAGTAACATCTCCACCACTATATACAACAAATATATCAAATAATATAGTAACATCTCCACCACTATATATACAACAAATATATCAAATAATATAGTAACATCTCCACCACTATATATACAACAAATATATCAAATAATATAGTAACAGCTCCACTCAGGCAAACAAAGGCCATTCTGAACATCTCCACCACAATATACCACAAAATTATCAAATAATATAGTAAAAACAGGGCAAAAGGCCATTCTGAACATCTACAACCCTATATACAACAAATTTATCAAATATATAGTAACAACTGGGCAAAAGGCCATTCCGAACATCTACAACCCTATATACAACAAATATATCAAATAATATAGTAAAAACGGCAGAAACACCATTTTGAATATCTCCAACTCTATAATGCTATGTCCCCCCTGGCCGCGGTGGCCGAGTGGTTAAGATGTCCCGACATATTACCACAAGCCCTCCACCTCTGGGATGCGGGTTCGAATCCCATGTGGGGCAGTTGCCAGGTACTGACCGCTGGTTTTTCTCCGGGTACTCCGGCTTTCCTCCACCAACAAACCTGGCACGTCCTTACATGACCCTGGCTGTAAATAGGACGTAAAACTAAACAAACCAAACCCCCTAAACCAATGCTATAATCCCCTAAGCCAGTACCATAGTCCTTCTATGTCAGTGCTTTGGTCTCCCTAAGGTCCCCTGACGTTCCATCAAATAACTTACACTGAGGTGAATTGATTGTACAGGTCAATCAGGGGCACAAACATCCAGTCGTACGGCATCAAACACTCGCCACACCGAGGACTGAAAAACTTCTGTGTCTGGAGTGGGGTCATGGTCATACAATACCTACAACAAATAAGACAATGGATTCTGAATAGCTCTTCTTGATTTGAAAATTACAGCACTTATAACTTTAAAGGCTACTTGCAATGGTAAGTATGAAGGAAGCCCACCAGCCTAAACAGTTAAATCTATTCGAAATTTCTAAATTCTAACCATTTTTTTTCTGTTCTCTTTGATAACATTTTCCAACCTGGTGTATTTTGAAGTTATATATCAGTATCGTTTATATCTTCTGGATATTACATGACAGTTCAAATTAGAAATGTCGCCAGAATGGACGACTAATACCCCTGCTGCACAAATTTAGTAATTACTCCCCTTAATGTCACAGTATGTCAGGGTTCAAATTTCTAAAAATCTTTCAAGTAGTTTAGCAGGAGTTCGCCAGATAAAGTTTTGTCTACAGACAGATGGACAACCAGATTCCAGTATATCCCCCCCACTTAAATTCCTTGCAGAGGATATAATTATGATATTGTAAACATTGAAAGAGTTCTTAAGGTTGATGATTTTGTACAAGGAGAATGTGTCATTTGTTGATCTAACTATCATTGTGGTATGTTCTGATCCATTACATTCATAAAGTACGGGCCACAGGGTACGGGTCGGGTTGCAACAGTTGGGTACCAAGGGCGAAAATTTTGTACCTGTTACAGTTCTATTTTTATATATATATTTTCTCACAACAATAGTTTTAAAAAGAAATATTGTCTCACCTTGACCTGTGCACCATTCCCTCACTGTGACTGAAGGACTTAAGGTAGGTTGCTCGATATGTGTTTAATCGGACATGACATTGCTGTATTAGGTCTTTGTTTGGGACAGGGGCATCACTGGTGACTTGTGTCATTTGTTGTCTATCTGACAGTCTGAGGTCAGCGAGAGCCCCATGCGCTTCCTCATCTCCATCTAGTCTGTAAGACGCAAAATTTATATGCAGTACATTTTACATATTTATCACCGCAAACCAACTTTCTTTCGCAGCTATTAAATTTCAAGATTTCCATTTCAAAACAATTTCACAAATATTAATATTTGCAGATTTCAAAATTGTATGATACTTTCTATCAACATAGATGATGTAAATATTAATTCAAGGAGATAAACTATCCCGAATTTACTTGGATTGCAAAATTCACAAAAGTAAATCGCACAGGAATAAAAGGTGGTTTACAGTATACTGTACAATAGGGCTGGATCAATATATCAATATACCGATACATATCGGTTTTTGGCAGTGTATCAAATATCGATACACAAACATGCTGTATATCGCTGTATCGTTTTAACAACTCACCCTACTCTTTTCGTTATAGACATATGAAATTCCAAACAAAATTTATTTTAAAACATCATTCAATTAACAGCATTTCAATCAAAAGGAAGTGTTTAAAGCATCTGTGTCAACTAGATGGATTAGAAATGCCTTTTCATAACTAAGAATACGACTTTACAGAAATTAATTAACACAGATGATAAATTGAATCAAATGTTTGGTAGATTTTTTTTCCTGGTTATAGAATAATTTATCAAAATTGTCTTTTAATGTCACAATATTCGAAATACAATGGTCAACTGAATTTGAAAAAGAGGTCCACTGTATTGAATATCAGGGATATATGGTAGCTGACTTGTGCCATTTCGACTTTTCGTCCCAAAAAGATGAAATTTATATGTCCTGAAAATTAATAAACCTTAAATTTTGTTTTTTCGCCATGAAAAGACAAAAAGTCAAACATGATAGAGGTGGACACTAATTCGCACTTTTAATTTCCGTCTTTTCACCTTCAAAAATCTCGTCTTTTCGGGCAGAAGAGACAAACCTACCACCATAGAGGTAACCTATATATACAATAACAATGAGTCTAAAATTAGGTTCAACAATACCCTACCTCCATAACTTAGGACTAAACAGCGTCGTAGACAAAAGGTCGTGGACTAAATGTTCACAGCCATAGTGAAGTCGGGTCAGCAAGGTCAAGGTCAATCTTTGTATCACAGAAAGGTCAAGGTTCAACTGTCCTGGCTCCTACAATGCACAAATGAATGACCATAAATTAGAACTGTAAGCCAAAGGCTATGTCACACCCTGCTACTCCTCATTTGAGACAACCAAATGACACTTACATACAGTAGTTTTTGGAAATAGGACCAAATATATGTTCATTAAAGATCAATACATATATCTTGTGTATGTTAATTTTAGCTACAATGGCAACTAAATGGACAACTAATATCTCCCGCTGCACAAAGTTAGTAATGGCAACTAAATGGACAACTAATATCTCCCGCTGCACAAAGTTAGTAATCATTCCATTAATAGGGACTCAATAGTTTACTCAAATCCCCTTTATGTCATGGTTCTGTGTACCAAATTTTATCAAAATCTGTCCAATAGTTTAGGAGGAGTCCTCACGACTGGATGGACAGACTGACAACCTGATTCCATTATACCCCCCTCCCCCCCCGCCTTACTTTGTTGTAGGGGGATATAAAAATAACAGAGAGTTAAACTACATTGTAATGTTAAAAGTTAAGATGACCAGTGAGACCTCCATGTAAACTCCTATAAATTACTGTTTGAAATGGAATAAACCAGGTTCGTGTATTTATCCCACTGTATGAAGATTTCCTTGTCAAGCTCTCTCCTGTATGGACACTTACTGACATACAGCATAACTTGAGAAAGAAATATTGAAGAAGATTTTCAAATTTAGTAAAGTGGTTGCCACGGAGATGAGATGTACTGAAGGCAGTCTTCTGTAGGTAAATCCATACATCTTTGTGATTCAGTATCCATGGCAAAATCTGTAACACAAAATCATTGGTCCGTTTCATGTGTAATCCTATCAATAGTTAGAGGAAATTTTTGATATTTTGATGAATACCAGTCATATTTCATCTTGTGAGGTGGAAACTTTGACATTTTTCACAAGTGCAAAGCCCTTACTTTATTGTAAATCCAAATTACTTAGACCACTATCGATCTAAAGGCATTCCCTCTATTTCGTCTCTTTGGCCCCGGCCGTTTTTTACCTCAGGGGGGATAAGTAGAGTCACCATTTAGTATGCAAAATCTTATTTGCTTCCCACAAGGATGTTTCTTACCAGACTGGATTAAAATTCATTAAGCTATAACAAATAGTGATTTAAAGAATTTTAATGTTGAAAGACGAACAGACACACAAAAGAAAGCAATGCAATGGCAGCTAGAAATATTGGCTCTCTTTTAAAGCAATTACCCTGGTGCCCTTATTAGGGGTAAATACTATATATATAACAAAAGGCCCTTGGGCATTAACAATCATCTGACAATCATTTTGAAGTTTGAAATAAATGTATATTGCCAAGTGTAACAAAATGTATCATGGTGAGGGTCTTCGGCTCCAAATACAAACCAGGTTCTCTCTCCATGGAACTTTACCAATGCTTCCACTTGGAATGGTCTACGGCACCAAACACGAAGGATGTATGCTCACCTTAGCTTGTAAACCATGGTGTATAGTTCCAAGAGTGTGTATCTGTCGTAAAATGGCCGTTACGAGGCCGTATGGAGTTCCTGGAGTCAGAATGGGATGCTGTCTTTCTGTCAGTTCACTACATCGGAGATCAGGGACACTGGGAGTTGTCTCCCATGGCTTGGTCGGACTCAATAGTTGGGAATGGTTACTGTGATTATGTAAAAGATTTATCTTCAAATGTGTAGTACAGTTTTCAAGTGTAGTATAGGCCTTAAAGTTATTCCATTTTGGCATATTAGCTCCCATGCAGATAGGTATCGATTATTACATCATCATTTATAGAGCACAATTCACAATTCATTTTCTCTGAAATGAATATGTTACACTCCCAAACCCATGACGTTCCAATCAATACCTTCCCACAAGGACTAATTGGTTGGGTGACATAGTGATAAAATATTTTATGCATAGTGATTAAGATGACAGCAGGAAACATCAGACGACCAGCGTTATGTAAATTGTACAAATGTACATTGAATTTATTTTATTTAAATTGTTTAGAAAAGTATTGAACTAAAAGTAACAAAATAGTTTAATTACAGCCTAGAGGAAATGGGACTAAATTTCAGGTACCACATGTACAAAATAACGTTTGTGTGGGACTGGTACCTCCAGCGGTGATGGAATATAATTTATATTATAATATATATTAGTGTGGGATATCATCTTTTGACATTTTTCCATCGCCAACAGAAACAATAGTCCTGCAAAACGTGATCGGGTATATATTTTACATGCAGCTGAAGAGAAATTGAGAAAACTAGATAGAGAGTAGTACTAACCTAAGTCTGGAGAATATGACTTGGAATCCAAACCCAGACCAGCAAGGCTCCAGAATGTTAGTGACATAGTCCTCGGCACTCTGAAGGCTGACCACAGCGCTGACCGATACCTGAGCCTGCCACCGAGTATAGTACGAGGTCACAAAGTTGATGCAGGCGACAGATAACTGGAGACACTGTTTCTGTTTGAAAAGACAAAATTCATCAAAACTCTATAAACTGTTTGACCATGGTGTAAGTCAAAACTAGAACTGTAAGCCAACCACTAATAGACATTTCCACCAACTGAGCGGATGTGTGAATGAGCTGTGAATGTGAACTCTGACTCAAAACATTATCTATTATTCTTATGCTTTTAAAACAGTATTATGTAAAAAAAAAAAAAGTTGTTATTTCCATTTATTAGCGCGCCTAGCTCAGTCAGTAAGCAAGCCGTTCCTTGACACGAAAGACGCACGTCTTGTGGAAATGAAATATATAAAAAAAAAATTATATCATGCAAACAGATAATTATAACCAATATATTTGATTAAATTTTAATTAATTTATTATGTAAAAGGACAATGAACAATTTGCATTTCACACTACAATTTCCATATGAAATATACGTACAGTCGATAATACCAGTATGGACACCTATTATTGGTTAGTTAGAGATCTTAAGTCCAACGTACACCAACGTACAGTGACTATGTCAGGCAAGGAATTAATAGAATATTTCACCCTCTTTGGTATGATACAGGAGAATCTCATCCCGTGGGTAAGATTCATAAGCTGTACGCCGAGTGTTTGGCAGAGTTGAGATTTCCGATCGTAGGCCTGCACTAAAGGGGGTGAAAGATTCTGTTTCTCTTACCCTGTGCGCCACATAGTTGTCTCTAATAATACTGTGTCAGCAATGCAAGCAATGATGTTTTGATCTTTAAGGTTATTTTCCCATAAACAGAGAATACTAAGTCAATTATTATGACGTCAAGTATACAAAACAGGGAATTTTTAAAAATGGCACAGTCATTGGCCAAATTGAATTATTGGATAAGATATCAATGAGCCATATCTCCATTTGTTTACTGCAAATAAAATCATGGAAATTTATGCCTAATTGAGATATCCTCCATTGTTGAGATATGAGCAGCTCCTGCGGTACGGCGACAACTTCTCTTCAATTCATCGACACAGAAATAACAAAAAAGTTGAAGTATGATTGTTTTTGGGTTTGTTATGTTAGTCGCGTACTCGTGTAAATGTGTGTTTATGTTGGTTTTTTTTAATTCAATTTGTATTACATCTACTGACTGCCGTAGATTGATTTATAAATTGTGTAAGTTAATGAACTAATAAACTGACGTGGTCCTATTATGTTATTACACTACTATGTATAAATTTACATTTGATAATTTGTCAATACATGTAAAACGTATAGTTTTAACAATTGAAATGAAGTTGTGATAGCACATATATCAAACTTTATATCGCGCGATTAACTTTGGAGACGACCCCTGTCAGAGTCACTGCTCATTCTCACATTTGCTCAGTTGGTGGAAATGTCTAATACCCCTCCCTCCCACGCCATGTGTCACGCATCTGAAACCATGCCAACCAAAATACATGTAGTGTTTGAAAATAGGACCAAATCTATACATATTTTCCATATAAAATATTCATTTTGATGTTTCATTAGGTAACCATAGCAAGCAAATGGCATCCATTTCCGCCCCTAAAATCATGTCAAACTATTATATATATAGCAATAAGTCATCATTCTGATTTGGCTGCCATTTTGTCTAGAATTTAGACCTAGTGATCATGATCCATGAATTTTTACGACAGTTATCGAAACTTACACACTAATAAATGATATAATTAGGTGCATTTGAATATGTATGTAACAAGAGGCCCAATGGGGCTTAACATCATCTGACTAAATACAATACAATATAGAGTAGAATTAATGTATAAAGAAAGTCCAGTTTGTTTTTAAAGAGTGTATCCTATTTGATCCCTGCCACCTTGAATAAAGGTTAAGGTCATTCATTTCAACAAACTTGGTAGCCCTTTATACCAGCATGCTACAGGCCCTATATCAGAACCCTTTGCCTTTTGGTCATTCTGAAGAAGTTGTTTGAATGAAAAGTTCATTCACGGCGCATAGCAGACAACGGACAGACGGAACATGATGACTATAGGGCATCCTAGAAATAGTAGTAAGAAGAACTTTTATGGATGGGTGGACAGAGAATTAACCAACCATGGAATTAAAGAAATTTCTAGCAAAATAAAATACTTTAAGACTGACTTGTTTAATTGATTCCAAACAGCCATCTGATTATATCTTACTCTGACCTTGATTTGGTAGGTGTCCTTGATATCCATCAAATGTTTCTGTAGGACAGATATCAATGGCTGTAGTAGATCTGCCACATGTCCCCAATTCAGAGTCGGCATGGCTATTTCCTCAGTCTTTGTGGCTTCGGATGACATACCATCTTCACTGGCAATGGAAATGGTAAAATAAGAAGTTATTGTCTAATTCAAAATTTGTGAATTCCAACAGAAATATATTCTAAAAATAAAGTGGCAACCCCCACTCTCCCCCCCCCCCCAAAAAAAACAACCTTTGAGACTAATACATATACTCTTGAGGGTGACACAGGGAAACCTTCACTCTCGGGGTAAGATTAATAACTTGTCAAAGTGTTTCATAGCTGAACAATCTTACCCAGAATTTAGATTTATCTCACACCTTAAAGGATTAATATACAAACAAATATAAATTTTGAGAATACATCAGAAAATTGCATCAGATGAATAGTAAATCAAGTCCCACCCAACAAAATGCCTAGCTTTTAGTGCTATCGGTTGGTTTTAGTTGCGATTTACAGGTATAGTGTCAACTACAATTCAGAGATGCGGTCACATGGTCTTGTGATGTCATTTCAGTCTGTGGCTTCATGTACAAAGTCACTAAGCTGCTATCATACAGTAACTGTTAAAACATGGGGTTGAGGGATATAGCAAGTATCTGATACCCCCAAGACTTTTACATATTTCCGGAGGAAAAGCCTCCACGATTGACATCATTACCTCCTCATAAATGCAGATGTTTTATTTGTTCCTGTCGTTCCTGCTAAATGCACTGCCCCCTCCAATACACCAATAAGCTCCACATACATCTCCATCCTGTGGGGATTGACAGACTCTTCTTCAATGACTTGCAGTAATTGCTGAAGGTGCTTGACAAATATTGGGAAAAGGTCACTGAAAAGAAGAAGAAAAGGTCTAGCTGTACACCAGTCCTAACTAGGTCCGTATCCATTGGTACATGTGTCACCTCAGTGCTACCCTCACCTCCCAGTAATAAATAAAGATGATAGTAACTAAGATCAAAAATCAGTAACAGTGACCTACTTTTGAAAGGTGATACAATGATAGCCGCACCTTGGTAAGAAAGTGTCTAGGCTGTACAGTAAGCATAGTTTGAGGACAGGAAACTCTTTATCTGTACTCACATGAAGGTTTCTGTACCTAGGCCATACAGTAAGCATAGTTTGAGGACAGGAAACTCTCTATCTGTACTCACATGAAGGTTTCTGTACCTAGGCCGTACAGTAAGCATAGTTTGAGGACACGTAAACTCTCTATCTGTACTCACATGAAGGTTTCTGTACCTAGGCCGTACAGTAAGCATAGTTTGAGGACAGGAAACTCTCTATCTGTACTCACATGAAGGTTTCTGTACCTAGGCCGTACAGTAAGCATAGTTTGAGGACAGGAAACTCTCTATCTGTACTCACATGAAGGTTTCTGTACCTAGGCCGTACAGTAAGCATAGTTTGAGGACAGGAAACTCTCTATCTGTACTCACATGAAGGTTTCTGTACCTAGGCCGTACAGTAAGCATAGTTTGAGGACACGTAAACTCTCTATCTGTACTCACATGAAGGTTTCTGTACCTAGGCCGTACAGTAAGCATAGTTTGAGGACACGTAAACTCTCTATCTGTACTCACATGAAGGTTTCTGTACCTAGGCCGTACAGTAAGCATAGTTTGAGGACAGGAAACTCTCATATCTGTACTCAGTTTGATGAAGGTTTCTGTACCTAGGCCTGTACAGTAAGCATAGTTTGAGGACACGTAAACTCTCTATCTGTACTCACATGAAGGTTTCTGTCTAGGCCGTACAGTAAGCATAGTTTGAGGACGTAAACTCTTATCTGTACTCACATGAAGTTTCTGTACCTAGGGTACACTTGTTGAGGACAGGAAACTCTCTATCTGTACTCACATGAAGGTTTCTGTACCTAGGCCGTACAGTAAGCATAGTTTGAGGACAGGAAACTCTCTATCTGTACTCACATGAAGGTTTCTGTACCTAGGCCGTACAGTAAGCATAGTTTGAGGACACGGAAACTCTCTTATCTGTACTCACATGAAGGTTTCTGTACCTAGGCCGTACAGTAAGCATAGTTTGAGGACAGGTTATCTGTACTCACATGAAGGTTTCTGTACCTAGGCCGTACAGTAAGCATAGTTTGAGGACAGGAAACTCTCTATCTGTACTCACATGAAGGTTTCTGTACCTAGGCCGTACAGTAAGCATAGTTTGAGGACAGGAAACTCTCTATCTGTACTCACATGAAGGTTTCTGTACCTAGGCCGTACAGTAAGCATAGTTTGAGGACAGGAAACTCTCTATCTGTACTCACATGAAGGTTTCTGTACCTAGGCCGTACAGTAAGTATAGTTTGAGGACAGGAAAACTCTCTATCTGTACTCACATGAAGGTTTCTGTACCTAGGCCGTACAGTAAGTATAGTTTGAGGACAGGAAACTCTCTATCTGTACTCACATGAAGGTTTCTGTACCTAGGCCGTTACAGTAAGCATAGTTTGAGGACAGGAAACTCTCTATCTGTACTCACATGAAGGTTTCTGTACCTAGGCCGTACAGTAAGCATAGTTGAGGACAGGAAACTCTCTATCTGTACTCACATGAAGGTTTCTGTACCTAGGCCGTACAGTAAGCATAGTTTGAGGACAGGAAACTCTCTATCTGTACTCACATGAAGGTTTCTGTACCTAGGCCGTACAGTAAGCATAGTTTGAGGACAGGAAACTCTCTATCTGTACTCACATGAAGGTTTCTGTACCTAGGCCGTACAGTAAGCATAGTTTGAGGGACACGTAAACTCTCTATCTGTACTCACATGAAGGTTTCTGTACCTAGGCCGTACAGTAAGAATAGTTTGAGGACAGGAAACTCTCTATCTGTACTCACATGAAGGTTTCTGTACCTAGGCCGTACAGTAAGCATAGTTTGAGGACAGGAAAAACTCTCTATCTGTACTCACATGAAGGTTTCTGTACCTAGGCCGTACAGTAAGCATAGTTTGAGGACACGTAAACTCTCTATCTGTACTCACATGAAGGTTTCTGTACCTAGGCCGTACAGTAAGCATAGTTTGAGGACAGGAAACTCTCTATCTGTACTCACATGAAGGTTTCTGTACCTAGGCCGTACAGTAAGCATAGTTTGAGGACAGGAAACTCTCTATCTGTACTCACATGAAGGTTTCTGTACCTAGGCCGTACAGTAAGCATAGTTTGAGGACAGGAAACTCTCTATCTGTACTCACATGAAGGTTTCTGTACCTAGGCCGTACAGTAAGCATAGTCTGAGAGAACATAAACTCTCTATCTGTACTCACATGAAGGTTTCTGTACCTAGGCCGTACAGTAAGCATAGTTTGAGGACAGGAAACTCTCTATCTGTACTCACATGAAGGTTTCTGTACCTAGGCCGTACAGTAAGTATAGTTTGAGGACAGGAAACTCTCTATCTGTACTCACATGAAGGTTTCTGTACCTAGGCCGTACAGTAAGCATAGTTTGAGGACACGTAAACTCTCTATCTGTACTCACATGAAGGTTTCTGTACCTAGGCCGTACAGTAAGCATAGTTTGAGGACACGTAAACTCTCTATCTGTACTCACATGAAGGTTTCTGTACCTAGGCCGTACAGTAAGCATAGTTTGAGGACAGGAAACTCTCTATCTGTACTCACATGAAGGTTTCTGTACCTAGGCCGTACAGTAAGCATAGTTTGAGGACAGGAAACTCTCTATCTGTACTCACATGAAGGTTTCTGTACCTAGGCCGTACAGTAAGCATAGTTTGAGGACAGGAAACTCTCTATCTGTACTCACATGAAGGTTTCTGTACCTAGGCCGTACAGTAAGCATAGTTTGAGGACAGGAAACTCTCTATCTGTACTCACATGAAGGTTTCTGTACCTAGGCCGTACAGTAAGCATAGTTTGAGGACAGGAAACTCTCTATCTGTACTCACATGAAGGTTTCTGTACCTAGGCCGTACAGTAAGCATAGTTTGAGGACAGGAAACTCTCTATCTGTACTCACATGAAGGTTTCTGTACCTAGGCCGTACAGTAAGTATAGTTTGAGGACAGGAAACTCTCTATCTGTACTCACATGAAGGTTTCTGTACCTAGGCCGTACAGTAAGCATAGTTTGAGGACAGGAAACTCTCTATCTGTACTCACATGAAGGTTTCTGTACCTAGGCCGTACAGTAAGCATAGTTTGAGGACAGGAAACTCTCTATCTGTACTCACATGAAGGTTTCTGTACCTAGGCCGTACAGTAAGCATAGTTTGAGGACACGTAAACTCTCTATCTGTACTCACATGAAGGTTTCTGTACCTAGGCCGTACAGTAAGCATAGTTTGAGGACACGTAAACTCTCTATCTGTACTCACATGAAGGTTTCCGTACCTAGGCCGTACAGTAAGCATAGTTTGAGGACACGTAAACTCTCTATCTGTAGCTGGTAACATTCAGGCTCCGTAATAGATCTAAAAACAATTTACATTCCAAGTGAAAAAATGTTAATTACTGTCAGTGACACGTAATTTTATCAACTTTAGTGATTCCTAGCTGAAAGAAACATAAAATCTACATTTTCATTTTACTTTAAATCATAATTTTAATATTTACAATAGTTTAGTGGATTGATATTGAATATCCTATAATAATTGTATATGTGGATATTTAGGTCAATTCATTAAAATTAGACTTGAAATTCCGCTCCACTACGATGATATACGTTACATTCCAATTTAACTAACAACTCCCTGTTTGGGGTTACCTCTGTATGACCTCTGTGTTTAGCCAATCAGCATCTCTCCTACACAATCTTCAGTGTGGTTAAATCTCTCAGAAGTATAAAAAACTACCAATACATCAAAAGATGTTCCGCTTCTAGGCCAGAGGTCATTCTGAAGTAACCCCGAATGGGGAGTTGTTAGATCTTGTTTTGGAGCGTATTGTAGAGCATCTTAGTGGAGTGGAATTACAAGTCTAATTTTAATAAGATTGATATTTGTGTGTACCTTGACTGGTCTCTGATCACATAATAATGATAAATGTAGATATTTGAGCTTACCTTGACTGGTCAGTGACTAAGTACTGCAACAGGTGTTTGTGTAGATGTTGGGTTGATATCTAAAAAAGAATTGCAGAAGTTAAATCTAAATCAGTTAGTCATTCACTCTCTGCAGCCGACTTCAAACAATCTTATTTTTTGGCAAGTAAACAATTAACCTAGCTTGTCAAAAAAAAGAAAGAAAAAAGGTACCATTTTTCCCTAATAAAGGCACTGGCTGAGAGTAAAATGGAGGATGGTATTTAAGGATTAACTTGAATAGATGTTTTATGTTATGGAGAAATAACATACAAAATCTATTCAAATTAATTCTTATTATTACGCCGTCATCTCAGCCAATCAGAAGCAATGTTACAAACAGCAACGTCATTTTTTCCTTTATGGGCTGATAAAGTAAATCTTTAAGCCAATGAAAATGCTCGTAACAAGCAAAATTGAATTATTTTCATTTACACTTTCCTTTTGGTGCATTTAAATAATTTATCAAAAGAAATAATTTCTATAGGCATGTTTCTTCTTATATCTGAAAGAAAATTGTTATAAATTGTCATTATTATTTATTTGGCAATATGTCAACAACGTTGCATGATTTTAGATACTGCTATAAAAGATGATTTCAACTGACACGCTACAAAACAAAATTACGCATTTTTATACTACAAAACTAGACGATTGCTGGACTTTTTATGAAAGGTGGTACTGTATTCGTCGTAATTAGCGCCCCTCCCCTTTTCAGGAGAAGAAATGAAGTTGTATAAACACCCCTATCCTATGGATTTAACAATGTTTTACAACGTGTGATGTCTCTAACCTCAGCATTGTTTCCCATATTACATGAACTTGTGAGTCTTTTTCATGTGAATCGAAACATAATAATGCATCTCAAAGGAAAAAAGGCATATGCATGTCAGTAACAGATTAATGTACCATGAGTCCAGAAAGATTGAAAACGTTGTGATTATTTAAATGCCCTGGGTACTAATTACGGCGAATACGGTTTATGTTTTGGGAACTGAGTTGATATGGTTACTGTCGCCTAACTAAAATATTCTGTATTTGCATATTACAGAGTTATCTACCCTTGCGGGTAGGTGTCGATTGTGACGTGACATGTTTGCGAGCGTAACGTCATACATTTCGGAGAAAACGACGTGAATTGTGCTTACAAAATAATGACGTAATAATTGATACCTACCCGCTAGGGAGCTAACTCTGTAATATGCAAAGATGGAATAGTCTGACTTACCAAATGAGCAGCAATGTGTCTGCCAGCCTGGGCCAGAGTCCTCATCAGTCGCATGGCGGCTGGGACAGGTGTAGCGTACAGGTCGGACAGGGGCCCTTCTCCAACTGGGGGGAGCAAAATACCATGTAATATCAGTCTGTAATCCAACTACTTATCCCATTGTAAAGTCAGTCATTCTGTTATTCTGTCAGATTAGAGTTATCTTGTTCTTTTTATAAAACCGGAAGATAAACCATTCAAAGATAAATTATAATTCTCAGGAATATTTTGGTTCTTTCATATTATGTAAATAAAACTGCAAGCCAATGGCTAACTGATACCTTCCCATAGATTTTATTAATGTTCATTTTGACATAGTGAAATAGTTGTCACTCCGGGAGAGGAGTCGGTTACATAAACAGCCAGTTTACCTCTTCCTTGCCCGCACATTGGTAAAAATTCCTGAATCACTAACTCCACTAACTGTGGATACAACACCACCTTAAACACAGAAACATTGTTAGACAGCATTACACCTTCAAAGCCAACATATCACATATCAATGTGAAAGAGCCTGAACAGTTTTATTTGTAATATTACAGATAATCTACACGATCATTAAGATATGCCAACCAGTTAACTACTCTCATTAAATAATGTTTGGTGATCAAAGTAAAATAATTTAAATTAATTATCTAGTTTTTGTGTTTGAGTATAAATATACTGTACACATATTTATTTTATCTCAGTCAAATTCTACCCCAATTGCGGAAAAATGTAATTTTTGCTTCATTAGCACGGATTTCAATTAGCGCAATTCGATGGTTAATACTGAAGATACAAAATTTAGCGCTACATATATAAATTAGCACTTCAAAGACAGCGCAAAACGCGCTAAAATAAAACTACAACTAAGATAATTATGTTTACAGTAAATGTAGATGAACAAAATAAGCTACCTTATATGCCATTGTGGAGGAGTGTCTGACTATTCTTGTAAGGATGCTGATAATGTGAAGGACAGTTGGAGCTTGGGGACGACACTGATCTAGGAGAAACCGTAGTCGTGGTAAAATGTTCATTCTCTCTACCAGACACTAAAATATAAAGATCTATATCTGAAAATTTCTTTTTAATGATAATATGACATAAATTGATATTTTGCTACTTTGTTAATATCTCAAAATATTAATATATAACTTGTAAATATCTGCATCAAATCCTCAAAGCATACCTATATGTAACTCATTTGCTTCATGTACAGACAAGGTCATAGAGGTTAGTCAAACAGTTCAGTTTAAGTATATAGTAAGACAAAACGACTTTGCATCAATACAAAAGTAATCTGAAAAATAGACTGAAAATGCTCAACTAACAATTAAAGGATTGTGTACTAAAAATTTTCCAGTAGTTGTAAGTTTCTGCTATATCTGACAGCTGTGAACTTGAATGAAGGTCAAGATCATTCGTTTGAACAAACTTCACAGTCCTTTATTCCAGCATGTCATAGGCCCAATATCATGTCTCTAGCCCTCTTAATTATTCACAAAGATGTAATTTCCAAATTTTAGCTATTTTGATCTCTATGACCTTGAAAGAAGGTCAAGGTCATTCATTTGAACAAACTTGGTAGCCCTTCATCCCAGCATGCCACAGGCCCAATATCAGGCCTCTTAGACATTCACAAGAAGTTGTTTAAAAGACTTTAGCCTTTCTGACCCATGTGACCTTGAATGAAGGTCAAGGTCATTTGTTTGAACAAACTTTGTAGCCCATCATCCCAGCATGTCACCAGCCCAATATCAGGTCTCTAGGCCTCTTTGCTACACACAAGCCTTTCACCCCAGCATGCTACATGTCTAATTTGAGTACCATGGGCCTTCCAGTTATTGCAAAGAAGTCCTTTGAATGAAAAGCTTATGGACAGCGCACAACGACGGATGAAGCACGATGACAAAATCCAATTAGAATAGGTCATTTGATTGTTTAAAAATGACATTTAAATCTAAATTCTGAAAATTTCTGGTGATTGAAAAATAAAATAAATTGATATAATACCAAAATAACATCTCGTTTGAGAACGTCTGCATCCGTTTCTTGTGGAGTGTTCTCGTCATCCTCCTCTGGTACAGCTTGATCCTGTGACGGGTTTAACTCTGTTACAACATGTCCTTGGTGCCAACAGAAAACCTGGTCCAGAGCAAGCTGTTCAAATCAAAATTAACATTTGTCTCCTTTCTCAAAATACATTAACATTTAACTCCATACTCAAAACAACATAAACATTTAACTCCATACTCAAAACACAACATTAACATTGAACTTCTTACTAAAAATACAAAATTCAGAACCAAAAAAGTTGAAACTTGTTACTTCGTAATTCAAGGGACTGTTGAAAAGATTTTGACTCATTCAAACTTCATTGCAAATGAATTGTCAAAATTAGGTATTACTTTACTGATTTCATGACCTTTTTTCACACAAAAATGCTGATTGATCCCTGCAGGAAATAACCGAATGCCAATCCCTCTAGAGTCCTGTCAACCAAACCGCTTGTACAATTTTAACATTATGTACTCGTTTCACTGCATTGTAGACGTAAATATAATGATTTTTGGCAGTATTTCCAAAATTCATTTTGAGCTCATACTTGACTTTGTATAATTAAAACCCATGCACTGCAAGTATTGTGATTCTCAAATGTTGGCAATTGTTGGTGGTGAATGTAAGTTTAGGGTCTTCTTGATTCATGAGTATGAAAATTAAGGCACATATAAATTTAATGAGATAAAAACGGTATAAAGCTAGTACATTAATAATCCGAAATAAAAGGCTGAAATAAATTCAAAGTAAAATAAAAAATCATTTAGTTCCCAACTTCATTTTTACTATTTTTATCAAAACATCTTTCAGAGCCAAAACTTGACTGACCTCGTCTGCAGGATTGACCAAAAGACTGTGTAAGGTATGCACGGCTGCTGACAGGACCATATCAATCTTATCATCCATGGCCCATCTCACCAGGAACAACACGCCTCCGTCCAATACTGAGGGCAGTATGGCTGTCTGTACCAACTGGCTCAGTTCTCCACTCCGAGCCTATCAACGACCAATATTACATTTAAATCTGGCTATCAAATTAGGTTAATTGTATTGTAAATGTTTGTGATGACTAAACTTTCATATTTTTCTGCTGATTAACATTCAAATATCTGACAGCCATAAATCATCTAGACATTAAGGCCTATTATTGTCCATTGAAAATTAAAATCAATATAAAAACCCATTATCCATTAACGAAAAAAACAAAAATGGCTGCCTGGCGGCCATCTTGTTGAACTATCGGTCCCAAAATCACAATATGCACACAACTAGTGCCCTAGGGAACCTACATATGAATTTATGAGACAGATCCCTTCAGTACTTTCTGAGAAATAGCGATAACAAACTTGGGAATGAATACAAAAATCCAAGATGGCTGCCTGGCGGCCATCTTGTGACCGATTGGTCCCAAAATGCAATATGCACAACAAGGTTCCTAGGGGAACCTAGGGGTATATGAAATTTGAGACAGATCCCTTTAGTACTATCTGAGAAATTGCGATAACAAACTTTAACTATCAAAATCCAAGATGGCGGCCTGGCGGCCATCTTGTTCACCGATTGGTCTATACCTATTAATTTGTTTGGTCCTGGCAAATTTCTTAATAAACTATAGTACCCAAAACCTGCATAATCCGGAACCTGTCTACTCTGAAAACCGGAACTGTCTAGGTAATGTTACAATACCTTTCTTTATAAAATTAACTTGGGCAAACCGGCAGCAATGTTTTCACAACATGGGACTGATCATGGGGCGCCAAAGGGGATTTACCTGTACCTGTATACTAAGGGCTAGATAGTGACAACTTTTCACTTTTCATTCGACGGTTTTTTTGTTACATGTGCATTGTATTTGTGAATATTTTTCACGGTCAATTCTAACAATAAAATATACACATAACTTCTGAGAGTTCATTTGAATGTAGCACACCGTGAGAAATGGATCGTGTACATGTACCACCATAGAAAAACAGGATGGAATACTGTGTTATACCATGTGAGATGTTTTGTGCTGTAATAAAACAGCGTGATTTCCATGTGAAACAAATTTGTGATAATTAAAAATTAGTGTTTCAATTCAATATATGTGTGACTGTCTTTAACTTACCCTGTAGAATATTCGTGCCATTGTGTTGAATGCTATAACTCGCTGTTGGGTGTTTGTACTTCGGGCGAGAAGGAATAGTTCTTCTAGAGTGTACCCGGCTCTCTACAAAATAGAACAGATATAACAATGACACAAAGCATGCCAAACATTTAAAGAGACACTTATATTCGCTGACCAAAATTTTCATCATTTGATCTTAAAACGAGATAATCATTAAGGGTAGATATCATTCTACCATTTTTCAATATTTCTCGAATCCTTTTTTTGCGACCTTAGCAATGTGCTGCTATATCGCGAAAATATCATCCCCGAGAAAATTACTGGCTATAAGGTATATGTATAGGCAAAGCATGTCAAGTGTTTATAGAGCTATGAACTATAGGCAAACTTGAAATACAAAACACTTTGATTCTGTAAAATCACTGATTGTTGAAAGGCTGTGTTCAAAGCCTGAAATCAAAAGAGTTTTTACATCTTTAGCGGCCATAAGCATGAAAAGACCAAGTTCACAGAACCCAGAAAAGCATATCAAAGTTCTGAATCACCTTATTTCACACAATGCCTGATTTATTAGATATTACCCTGTCCATATTTCATACTCCTGGTCACTATTTACCTTAGCTGTGTACATCTGTGCAGTATGGATGAGGTAATCTAACAAATCCGGGATTGTGCGAATGAAATAAGATGATAATTATGAAGCTTTGGTATGCTTTATTCATGAACTCTGCGGGTCTTTTTCTATAACCAAAAACATTTTATATGGAGATTTTTAAATCTATTACCAAGATCAGTGACACAAATTAGTCTAAGATAGTGGATGCTACCAACCTCTGGTTCGTCACCATGGTGATGTAAGCCAGAGGTCACGGGCAGGTCGAGATCAGCATGTATCAGTTGGCCTTTGAAGTCAAATGGGGTCGAGGTCAGCAATGTATCAGTTGGCCTGTTGAAGTCAAATCTTGCTTGCTGACCAGTCTTGAAATCAAAACAGAAACCATATACACTATGGTAATACACCCAATGGTTTGAATCACAATATCTTAATAGCTTTATACGCATTATCACCTCATGTGTAGTGCAAACAACACATTTTTTGCTTTGCATATGACTCCAACACTAAGTTATACATGCATGTGTGCTTGGAGACAGATGGAAACTAACTAAAGTCCCCTCAAATTTAAACAAAAAGGGACTAATAAACTGGACTCAACTGCTTTGGAAATATTTATTGACAAGGCTAGCATTCAAGACGCTTTGTGTTGGTTCTTGCTGGCTGTTATGCTATGTGTGATGTCACATCATCTACTGATGTTATAATTATCAATCTGTTTAAGTTCAGATGACCTAACAAGAGGCCCATAGGCAAATGCATTGCTAAGAAAAATATTCATAGTAATATAAGCAAGGTCAATTTCTGAGTTCTGAGTTCACCTTCCTCCAATATTACCTGTATATCGCCAGTTTTTAGGGGGAGGTAACTCCTTCATCCACGATAACTTATCATATTCAGCCTTGTCCATATTCATCCATTCTTTGTTAGGCTTGACAGGTAGCTCATCCTTATCTATCGGATAGAATGTGAATTCCAAATGTATTAAAAAAAATTATAATCATATTGTTTTAAAGGAATTGTCACAGAGGGAAATTATTTCCAGTTTTAGTCGTATTTCCATTTTAAAACTTCCTTCTAAACTTACCCATGGGAATAATTCACTTACCACTTTATACCCGATAACCTCTATGCAGGACATTTATATCTATTGGTGATGGAATGGCATTAAAAGATAATATCCTGCGCTAACAACATTTCACCGGGAAAATTAAAAATAATTACGTTCCATCCCCACTGGAGATACTAGTCCTGCACAAACGTTATCGGGTATCATGTTGTATGTGAATTAGTCCCATTGACAAGATCTTTCCAATTAGACTGGTAACCTTGCAGGATACTCAGGTGCTCATTGTTACTGTCAAATAACTACCCATCAACCATTGATCTACCATTGAATACAATTACTACACAATATCTGTCTAGAGAAAGCTTACCTAATGTGTCTGGCTTTGTTTTAACATTTTGTGAGGTGTTTTCCGCCGGAGGTATGGTTGCTGGTATAATAGATTCTGATGATGTCTTTTCTTCTTTAGATTTAGATTTTATAAATGCTATGAGTTTAGGATCTGTACAATAAAAAGAGAGCAGATAATCAAATTCATGTCTGACATCATAATTGTTTATCTTGTGACAATGAAATTTATAGCAGTGTCTTCATATACAGGCCAGATTCTGTTAGAATTGTCCGTTTGTGCCATCGAGAAAGAGGCTGTATCAATCAGCTGGTCATTTTACAAAAGTGGTTTTTAATTGTTAAGGCTGTTTTTCAGTAATTAAAAATAACTTAATTAAATGTAACTGCATTTCCATAATGACAATGTGTTTAATACTCTGTCAAAACCTCACTCTATATTTCATTCTAATAGCCTACCTAACATTTCGATAAGTTTTTGCTGTTCCTGTAGAATTTCACTCTCTGACATTGCTGCTAGCTTTTCAGCATTCTCCTTATGAATTTGCTTGGCTTCATCCTTCCCAAAGGTAGCACTAAGGCCCAATCCCTCTACCAGACATGGAGTATTAGAATCTGTAATACATATTTAAAAGTAAAACAAGGTGCTTCAGAGCATAGCAATATCCTGTGCCTGTCAGTTGTATATTGTGATGTTTCCTATGGATCCGATTCGAATATGTTTCTAGGGTAACAAAACAAAATCTTATATACCAAATCCCATAAATCTTTGCCAATTGATATACATTGTAAATGATTTATGTAGGTAAGTAACTTTTTGTAACATTTGAAACACTTCGTTTTAATAACTTGGTCCCATCAATCATTAGATGGATTGAAACTTTTAATAACAACAATACATGTGTGTTGTGAATAATGGTCATTGTTCTGAATTTTTTAAAATACAACAAGGTGTCAGACAAGGTGACCCTATTAGTTCTTATATTTTCATATTGTGTGTTAATTTATTGAGTGCAGCGATTAAATGCAACCATGATATAAGGGATCTAGTAAAACAAAAAAAATTTGTAACGTCATCTGTGATTGGCTAAGTCTAAACTTAAAGACTGTTTTAGACTTAACACTGTTTCACAGTCTTGGAATCTGAAGTATGTTCAATAGATATCATTATAAAATCACCAAACATAAATATTTATAACAGAAACATTGTGACTCCATAAACCTGTAACTCGAAAATTCCACATTAAGCAATTCTGTATTTACATATAACAGAATTATCTGCCCTTGCAGGTAGGTATTGATTGTGACGTCATGTATTTGCGAGCGTAACATTAGATTTTTCAGATAAAGCAATGTGAATAGCGCCAATAAAATAATGACATCACAATGGACACCTACCCGCAAGGGAGCTAACTCTGTAATATGCAAAGACGGAATCGTGATAACAAGACCTCTGACCTGTGTGACCTGTATCCATAGGTGTTGATGTAGAAACTTCTCCCTGCTGTAACTCAACACCGAAGTATCCGGCACCATGTCTGGAAAACTGTTGGGCAAATAGACTTTTTTTCTTATCACGGCTAGCAGGCTCACTCTAAAACGTTAAAAAATAAATGATCAATAATTGCTAATTACATCTTTTTTATCAAATAATAGTTTACCAGACAGATAAATGAAGATACAATAAATATTAACAGGGAAATGTAATTGCATAACTAAGCACAAAGTAGAATCTACAAAGAAGGATTTGGAAAGAGCTCACCTGTACTTTTTGAGAATATGAATAAAAAACTTCAATTGCTAGAAAAAATCAATAGGCACAACTATGAACCAAGAACATATTGAATTTGAGAAAGATCTTTTCAGTACTCTTTGAAAAATAGTGATAACAATAATTGGTTTCAGACAGAGGGAGGCACAAAAGAGAGACAGAGAGAAGGATGGAGCACGGACAAAAGACGATTTGAAAAAAAAAAATTGGACACCCACATATGAATATTGAGTGTTGGTGGTTGAAAATAACACCTTTTTCTTGCACTACTCGAATATTGTCACAGGTGAGATAAAAATGCGCCTTTTTTCTGATTGTAATGTCCCCTGGCTGTAACTTACTTGAGTAGGATTATCATAATGAACAACAGATGGGAAAGCCTGGCTTGTATGTCTTGGTAGATGTACCTGAGTCGCTCTGGTGTCCCTTTCCTATTCAAACAGATAATTACAGAGAGGATCAATAAACATTCTCATTACCGTCTCAGGTGACCTAATAAATGTCTAAGATTGTACCTGTTATTTGCAATCCTGGTTGTTTCTTGGAGAATGGTAAAACTATACAGGTAATTAATTGGTGTAGCACAATGTTTTAGAGCATATAATACACACTTTGTTCATGTATATTTACAAGTGAAAAATTGAGGCTCGCACTATATGCAGGTTAATGCCTTTATGGGTCCTTGACTGGGTCCTATAGTGTGACATTTGGTACATATTGTTATGACACTATAAGATTATGATTAAATACATAAATCTTTATGTCAGTACTTAAAGATGCTCCACCGCTGACAAATGGTATTTTTTCACTATCAAAAACAGGAGCAGACGATTACGTATTTTGTTTCAGTTACAAAAGTTATTTACTTTACATCATTACCACCATTGAAAAGTTTACTTCAAGTTAAAAATATGAAAAATAATTAATTGCATCCCGAAAAAATTCTGTGTCACTATATCTTATATGAAACGAAGAACTTATTTTGCGCATGCACCAAAGGTAAAATAAATTATTTTATATTATTTTTTTTTGTGTTGATTAAACATAAATACACGATTAAACACCAATTATTGTTCAAATGATGAATATCATTTATGCTCTGTCGGCAGTGGAGCATCTTTAATGCATATATTCAATATAAAAAATAATTTGAAGTTTCTATCTTTAATTTAATTCTATCATAATAATTTTTTTTCATTTTAACAAATCGTTTATACCCAGGGTACTTATAATACGATTAGAGAAGATATACTTACAATAATCTTAGTCAAAACTGCAGCGGTAGATGTATCTGTGTCTAAAACAGGAGACCACAAACAGTACATATGACAATGTTTTTATAAATTCCAAATAACATTATTAAATAATCGTATTTGCATTTAAAGGTAGTTGCGTATATAAAACATAATTTGAAGTTTCTATCTTTAATTTAATTCTATCATAATATTTTTATTTCATTTTAACAAATTGTTTATACCCAGGGTACTTATAATACGATTAGAGATGATATACTTACAATAATCTTAGTCAAAACTGCAGCGGTAGATGTATCTGTATCTAAAAAAAGAGACCACAAACAGTACATATGACAATGTTTTTTACAAATTACAAATAACCTTATTAAATATTCGTATTTGCATTAACAGAGTTATCTGCCTTTGCAGGTTGGTATCGATTGTGACGTCAGATGTTTCAGTGAGTAACATCATACTTTTTAGAGAAAACGACGCAAGTTTCGCTCACAAAATAATGACATCACAATGGCTAGCTACCAAAAAGGGAGGTAACTCTGCAATACTAAGACTACGCAAAGACTAAATAACTGTTGTTAATATGTTCTTTTAGTAATCTGAATACATTGATAATCATTCAGAACAGGTTAATTACCATTGCAATCTTTAGCCAATGTGACGTTTCAACTGAGATTCAAATGAGTGGACAAGTGGAAGAGAGTGGAACATTGGCCAAAAGCTACATGTGGCGGTCCAGTTATCATACATATAGTAATGCTACACTACCCAAGTTTTAAACATTCATTGAAAACTTACTGTCAATTCTTTCCTCAGGACTAAGATTCTTTTCGATCTCTCTCTTCTGTTTCGAGCTTTTCTTCTCCTGCTGGGTTTTAAACCGTGATTTTTTCATTGGTGGTACACTTTTGATTTCAGGAGGAAGAACTGCAAATCACATGTGCAAGAATATGTATAAATGGGCTTTAAACTTGATTATGTTTTTATCAGAAATGTAAATATTGTATCGTCGGTTATCTTTTCGGGGGGAGGGGGCAATATTTTCGCGATTTCACAGCAAATTGCTATTATTACAAAAATTTGACCAGCGAAATTATCAGAAATGGTTATCTACTTTTAAAATCCATATCACAAAAATTTAAAATCATTAACATATGATTTTCTTGTTTCTAGATCAAATCGCGAAAATTTTGGTCGACGAAAAGAACCAGCTATATGGTATGTATTATTAAGTATATATTACATATAATAAGATTTATATATATACCTACAAAATTGATGTATTTAATTAGATTACCTATGATATTAATATATATATTATATATAAATAGATATTTCTCACACAAACTAGAAACTAGGAAGTAGAAAAATATTACTTATCACTGTAATTATTAAAATATAAACTTTTTAAAAGAGATTCCTATTTATACAACCAGTCAAACATTCAAACCCCTTATTCGACCAAATAAGCGCCTAAGGAGCTTAAAAATTACGGTAACGCAAATAAGTAGGGTTGGGGTGCTAATAGAAACAAATTTGGACTAGCCTTTCATAAAATTAATCTACAATGTCAGCCATCAATAAAATCAGTAAGACAACCAACAAAGTTTTCATAATTTCAGTCTGCATTTAATTCGAAATACCGGAAATTAAAGCTTTAAAAAGAGGGAGAGACACTTGTTGGGTCAAATAAGGTAAGTCTAGATTTGTAATAAGCCATTGTGTATCATCATTACCTTCCATGTTAACGACATCTCGATTTGTCTCGATCCCGTCTGTATCGTCATTGCTATCACTCTTACGTTTATCACAACGTTTTACCACAGTGACTGATGCCTTGTCTTTGCTTGCCAGGAATTCTTTTTGGAATTTTAGGAGATCTTCCTCTGTATCACCTGGCTTGGGCCTTGGTAACATCTTGGTAGGGCTGTGGAGTAGATCAAATTAAGACAGGGAATTTTACCAATTAAACATCACTTAACATTTTCAAATAGACAGGATAATAAACCAAGGTTATTTGGTAGCAATATGTGGAAAATTCGCATAAGTTGTTTTAAGGAGTAAAGAACATTAACTTGCTGATTGCTATACAATGTATAAATTAATTATCAGAAGGAAATTTGATATCTGCAAATTCACTGTTAAAGGCAGCTATAACATGAATATCAAGTACAAAATAGCGAAAAACATAATAATATACTAAATCTACGTATAAAAATGAAAAAGATTTGTAATTAAATGATTTGCTAACATTTCATCATTCAGTGTCCCCGGAAACAAATCTACAATCCATATTTAACATATCTCCATCTCAAATGTTCGGCATTATTTAGTCATCATTCAGTATATATATGGCAATTTATACAGAATTAGATGATGCTAAAAATAGTAGCAGGTACCGTATTCAACCCAATAAACACCAAGGACAGTTAAAAAATGAAGGAGTGTACATGTACATGTTTGCATAATTATATTAGGACCAAATTTGGGCCAATATATTTCACAATATCATTGTGTAGAGAAAGCCATTAATCAATTTGTAGAGAAACCAAATAAAGATATCTGTACAGTTTTCAAATTTAAGTCTGCATTAAATTTGAGGAAATGAAACTGAGGCCTCTGAAAAAGATGAAGGGGAGCTTATTTGATTGCATACAGTATCTGTAAACAGGTGCATGGGTGTTATATGACTTCCCATATATATATATATTGGTTGACATTGTAGTTTCAATTTGTTCATGGCTGATTTTTGCTGGAGATTGATATTTATATTTACTCCGATGGCATAGTGGTTTAATGATCATGATCATACTCGACTTTATGTATATATTGACTGTTATATGTCATCCTGTTTCATGTAATGTTGCCATCTCATCTCAATAGAGACAGGACACCTCTGTTTTATATATATATATATTCAGACCAATAAATGATATCTTTGTAGCAGAACTGGACTGCATGGGTTGATCATCTGTGACCAGGTAGCATAGTTGGTAGACCACTCAGCTAGTGTTAGGATGGTCCCGCAGTTCGAATCCTGTTCTGGTCGCTACAATTTCTCCTCTCCTGTCACAAAATTGGCGTCCAACTAAATAACCCACTGTGGTGGTGTTTGGAAGGGTCTTGTATGTCTTCGCGGGCGAAGGCTTCAATAAAGGAGGGAGAGTATAGTGGGATTGGACTGGGTCAATCATCGGTGACCAGGTAGCTCTGTCTTTAGAGCACTCGTGTTAGGAGGGTCTCGGGTTCAAATCCCGGTCTAGCTGCTACATTTTTTTCTCTCCTGTTACATCTTATTAGTGTATTGACTACTATACAGTTTCAAAGTGTTCTAAATGCATTGTATTGACTATTGTGTACTAGTATGACTAGGCCTCCATACTAAAACAGCCAACTAAGCTGTTTTCATTAATTCGGAACAACTGGTTCGGCCGTTGGCTAAGGTCATTATTTCCAGTATAAATTCTGACAGACCTGCAGTTTTTGATACAGACTTGTGTCAGCTTTAATTTGTTAAGGTTCATCTGAAAACGATATGAAATTACCTTCTCTGTCTTTAATTCATAAACGACACAACAACTAGGTCCAACCAGTCAAACCGTACAATCGAAAATGGCCCTGGTGTCTAGCCTGATACCAGACTTAGACGTTATGATAGATAGATATGATGATTATCTGGTGCACCCTAGGTATGATCATTGCCTCCTAGATATATCTATTACTAGTCAGCTGTACTTTACAATTCATATTATGAAAACATGGAATTCGCCGACACCATTTTGGTATCGGGCCATGTCATCTCCTATTCAGACCGCTTACAATACATTATAACTGAGAAGCACCATTTACCTCGGTCTTTTCAACAAATGAGTAAGTTATCTACAGTACAGTTACAGTACCCATCAGCTTCGGGCTACCATCAGCTGATCAGTCTATCTATAGCATATTTTTCTCATTTTAATTTGTGCTTTCTACACATGTTATAAGCTGTCTCTTACAGATCTATAGCATATATCAAATTTCAATATGACAGCATGACAACGTATGAGTTCTTTATACCTTAAATGATGTACTTAGTCGATGATCCTATCCTGATAATCTTGTGTGCGTGAGCGTGAAGTGTGTTGAACAGCGCGCCACCATTTTATTTCGTTTCTAATTCTACTTCCTGTCATTCCCCGGATGTACGAGTTCTATGTAGTTCTACTTCCGGTGTTTCCATAACGACGCTAGTGCTAGACTGTCACTGTCCTGTCACTGTGGTAAGAAAAATAGTTGAAAAATCAGTTTTGTAATCATCATTTAACATCAATTTGTAAAAATGCAGATAATTAGCATACATAATGTTACTCTAATTAATGATCTGAATATTGCTAACGTTCAGAAACGAGTAAATAGGACACTACAGTAGACTTAACTTTCGTATGTTTTTATCATAACTTGTTCTTGTTACCGAGAGTAAACTTTAAAGTGAAACCTGGGCCTGTATTCATGAAACCGTTCTCATTCTTAAACTCACATAGGATGTAAATATATGAAATAATTAATCGAAACCAATTGCGATATTTTAACATTTAATTGGTGATATAATACTAAATAGTTTACATATATCTATGTCTATTTTGAGTATTTATGGAATCTCTTCAACAAATCAGAGTTCTGGTAAAACAGGGTTGACGTTGAGTTTTATCTCACTGAGCACCACAAAGGTTGTTTTTTACAAGAAAAAGATAATAATATTGAATGGAACTAATTCAAATTCCATGTGACTGATACTCGTTAACATTTGTGAGGGACTAGTATCTCCAGTAGTGATGGAACGTAACTGTTTGGAATCTTCCCACTAAAATGATGTTAGCGCGGGATATCATATCTTATGACGTAAATCCATCACCAATAGAAACAATAGTCCAGCACTAACGTTATCGGGTATCATGTGGTACTTGAATTCAGTGTTTTTCCTGGGTATTTTGGGAAATTGTCACCTGTTGAAAATTGGGAATTTTTGTGCGATAAAAGTAGGAAATTGGGAAAAAATTTAACGGTGTTTATGGAAATTTTGGAAAAGGTAGAAATAAACAATTATCCTTCTCTAAGAATCATAGTAAGAATGTATACTAAAATACAATGTTCAAACTTGGAATTTCCAGATTTTTTTTGTTTCGTCACACAAAATACGCTTCAACTCACTGTTTTGGGAAATTTAGACATAGATTTGGGAAAAAATAACAAGAAATACAATTGGGAATGTGGCCGAATTTCGGCCCCAAATATATAGGCAGGAAAAACACTGGAATTATTCCCATTAGACGATGGCAAGTGAAGTACATCCGAGAGTTCAGGGGAAGACATCACATAGTCCTGTGATATTCACAACAACATCCTTAGAATTCCAACTAGCTGTGGTTCCTTGTAAAGTGGATATTTTCAATTTATTTGAATTTTCTATGAAAAGTTTTCAAATTGTTACCATCCATTTAACTTCGATAAATAAGTCTTATTTCTGCATATTTTACAACATGTTTTTTTTTTTAATTCTTCTTAATAATCAGAATTTTAGGCAGATACACACACATTTAGACTTTAACGAAAAGTTATGTTCTTTCTGGTCTTCAGAATATTTAATCATGGCGGACGCTGACCCAGCAGGAGATGGTGGTGAAAAGACAGCAGAGGAAGAGGCCAAAAGTACCCGTAGTGGTCCTAAAAGTCAAGCAGGTTCAAAACCTGCTTCCAGGGCTGGCTCCGCACAGTCAGGAAAAAGTGGCAAAAGTGGAGCAGGCAGTAAAAAGAGTGGGGTTCCTCCATCTCCATCAGGGTCAGCAAAAGATAATCCAGCTGCAGATTGGAGGAACATGAGACGTATCATTGCTGAGGATTCTGAATGGTCACTTGCTACAGTTCCTCTTCTGGCAGAGCTTTGTGTGAAACATATTGTTTCCAATTTCGAAAGTAAGACATTTTTTATGTTCCTCATTCAGTTACATACATTTTTAATATAAGCCTAATATATGTTTAAAACATACAAAACATGCATGCTTTCTTGTAGATATCCTTAAAAAAAGACAATAGATATCCTTAAAAAAAGACAAATATGTGTATTTTTGGTAAATTGTCATTTTATCTATTTCAGATAACTCCAAAATATTAAATGACTTGTTGCCAAAACACAAAGATAAAGTACTAGAAAAGATATCAACAGGTTTGCCTTTGAAAATCACAGCAAACTTAGTTGATGATGAAGGCTACTGGAAAAGATGCTGCAAAGCTCGCTGGGAAATTTGTGATGTTGCTGCATATGGCCATAACTGGAAAAGGATGTATTTTGAAAGAAACTTGCAGTCTATCATCGAAAACTTCATCCCTGAAACAACAGATGTTTCAGAATTGAATGATACTCTTCCTTTATCTGCAAGTTACGTTAAAAAGATTGACATTCGTCAGTTACTTCCCCCTGTCCGAGAGGCCCCCAAAGGACCTGATTTTGATGATTCATCTGATGCTGGAAGTGACACTGGTGATGAACCAGAGTGTGATCACTTTAATTTTGGTCCTGTTCTTAAACTTCTCCCCAACATTGAAGAACTCCACCTCACTTACGGAGTGAGAGACTGTGGAATGAATTTTGAATGGAATCTGTTTAACTTCACAGCAAGAGACTGTTTACAGCTGGCACAGTGTGTCGCCGCCTGTAAAGGACTGAAAGTGTTTAGACTTCACCGGAGTAAAGTGGACGATGATAAAGTTCGTGTTCTCATTAGTCACATTCTGGATCACCCAGGACTTACAGAACTGGACTTGTCACACAACCTTATAGGTGATCGTGGTGCAAGAGCTGTCGGAAAGTTTCTAAACAACCACAGTCAGTTAGTTAAATTAAACCTCTGTGATAATGACATTCGAGCTGCTGGGGCACAGGCAATCGCTCATGCCCTCACCAAGAATACCACACTTGATATGTTGAACCTCAGACTAAACCGCCTCGGAGACGAAGGAGGACAAGCCATCTGTCGGGCCTTGTTGAGAAACAGTACTTTGACAACCATCAACCTTGGAAGCAATGACATGGCTGAGCCTACAGCTGCCATCTTGTCTCAAGTCGTCATACAGAACACAACGCTTAGGTCAATCGACCTAACCTGCAACAAACTAGCCCAGGTAATATTTTGTTACTCTTACTTTTTAGCTTCTGAGGCCCCAGATCATGAAACAATCTTTAGTCTAAAACAGTCTTTAGTTTAAAGTTAAACTTAGCCAATCAAAAATAAGGCTAAACTAAAGCTCAAGTCTAAGACTGTTTCATGATCCTGGGGTCTGGTCTAAAGCCTAGGCCATACTATGGCCATTCTCATCCATTAGAGTTACTTCCCTTCCTTACACTCTGTAAGTACAGTGTATAGCGATAGCCGATTGGGGCCGATTGGGGCCGAGAATGCACTATGGCTTATACTAATGATTTACAAAATTGGCTTCTTCTTGAATACCACTTAACTGGCACTTAGGCCAAGGTGAGAATTCAAAATTGAACAAATGGTTGTGGGCTGACATCTTTCAACAGATAGTTGCAACAATCTATGGTTGATGCTGTCTTCATGCAAACAAATCTATATTTGCAAGAAAATTACAAGAAAGTTGCAACTAGCGATAAACTGCTGTGAACTTTTCTTGGAATCAAATTTGGTTGTAGCAAGTGCATGTGTCGCAAACATTTTTATGTATTTCTGTTAGGGTTACTATGAAGAAATGAAAACAGCTCCATGATTATCATTATTTGTCCCAAACTTTTTCCTTATGTGATTTGAATCATAAATGTGTTACAGGATGGCGGGAAACAGATACAAGAAGGCATGGAGGAAAACACATCAATAACCCACATGGATCTGACTCTCACCGACAGCGGTCAGGAGGCGGAATACTGTATCAAACAGATCCTTCACCGTAACCAGGAACGGGAGAGAGAATCTAAGATCGTTGACCAGGCTCCACCCTCCAAGAAAATACAGCCACAGGCAGCTCATAGATTTAAACCTATTGTACAAAAAGCTTAAATACTGATGTTTACAAATGGAATTGGAAGCACCGTGGATAGAACTGCTGTTGCCTTTAACCACTAAGAGGTTAAAGCCCACTGTTTCATATCAATGACATTATACACTGTATATTGCATTGAGGCTTTGACAATGTTGAACAATCAGAACATGTGGTCATGATATTTCATTTTTGCCTTATTGCTTAGGAAATGATGTGCTGGGAGGGTGTTGAGTCAGAGGGTGGGAAATGGGTTGTAGGGAGAATGTTGTGGGTGGGAATGGTTGTAATGAGGGTGTTGTGGGTAGGAAATGGGGTGTTGGGAGGGTGTTATGGGTCGGAAATGTGTAGGGAGGGGGTTGTGGGGGTGAAATGTGTAGGGAGGGTAATGTGGGGGTGAATTGTGTAGGGAGGGTGTTGTGGGTGGGAAATGTGTAGGGAGGGTAATGTGGGGGGGATGTGTAGGGAGGGTGTTGTGGGTGGGAAATATTGGGCAGGGTGGGTGTTGTGGGTGGCCGTGGGCAATGGGTGTTGGAAGGGTGTTATATGGGTGGAAAATACTGGGCTAGGGAGGGTGTTGTCGGTGAAATATTTTGGGCTGGGAGGGTTTAGTGGATGGGAAAGTGGGTGTTGGAAGGGCGGAAAATGGCCAAATGGGGTGTTGGAAGGGTATTATGGGTGGGAAATGGGGTGTAGGAAGGTGTAGTGCTGGAGATGGGCAAGATATGATTGTACAAGGATAACCCCCTATTTCTGTATTTATGGCAGATTTATATCCTCGATGTCTGGGTCATTTGTAGCCCTGTCTAATTATGATGAAAAAAAATTAGAAAATAAAGCTATGGAAGGTTATTTTACACAAACAAACTTTCTGTATACAAGAACATATGTACATTCCATTTTTCTCCTAAACATATTTATATGAATTTCAAATGTGCAGCACAAGTGTGTTACCTTGATTTCTAACTTAAATGTTACTGTATATAATGTGATACATGTACTATTATAATAAAACCCCTTTTAGATAAATTTAGCTTTTGCTATATATCTTGAAGATTGAATTGTATTTTGTTAATAAATTCTATAACTTATGAAAGAGTTCTTCCTTTACATTTGTCCTTATTGGACCCAAAAGAGACACATATTATTGTAAGTTTGTTTACAAAATACTTTTTTTCCCACTTCTATCTAGTGTTGTATTGATGATCGGCAATAATCGATTAACTACTAGATGACCCTCAACTGATCCAATAATCGATTAAAATTTTTATAATCGATTAATCGGGTAAATATTGGAACTTATTGTGATTTTAACAATTTTCCAATAAAAACACAAATTACAGTGTGAATGCCTCAATGCATTTTTCCATTACAATTATTTTCACCATTTATAGTCAAAAACTTGTCAGAAAAACATTCAAAATTTTCTTCACTGCTTACAATGAAGACAAAAGTAGACATAAATAGGCATAGGCATCATTTGGTACATTTATCGGATTGGATGGGTCATCCCATTCAAACCTATGTTTGATTGTTAAATTAATTCATATCTGCTTTAATCACTCATAATTTACAGTTTTTCGCACTTGCACTAAAATTTGACTGTGCTACAGTAAATATGTTTACAGTAAACAGCTGTTAATCTGTCAGGAATCAAGTGGTTTGAAGTGATGATGCCACACAGTTCAGTCCAACCCACTTAATACAAACTAAGATAGTACAAAAACCTGTTTTATACGAATGAAATTGAAATCCCCTGAAAATTGCATTCAATGGCCTTGTATTTATTACACATTTAGTACAAATCATTGAATGTGAAAACCTGGGTAATAAGTAACAATTTCCTAGTCCACTTTATACTTTTTGCGTTATATTTCAAACCCACATAATGTGAAGTGCCAAAACCAAAATTGGTGAATTTTGACCTAGGTATGTTTTGATATCGTAATTGCATGATCACTGCAGTGTGTCAACACATGTACTAGCTAGTATAATCCGCATACATGTAATGAACAGTTTTGAATTAAACAATAGTATATCCCTGTCCAAAGTCTCACTTTTTTCATTTCTGTGTCTGTTATACTAACGTTAACCCAATTAGTACTTAAAATCCACATAATACGAAAGGTTTTGAAGGGTCCCCAGGAATTCTTAATAACCAGGTTGGACTTTAGTAAAGAAAAAAAGCAAAAAAGTTGTCAAACATATCTATTCAAAAGTTTTATTTTCAACATTTTATAAAATAAAAAGTTCATCAACAGACATTCCACATAATTATATATTTCAAGATTTCTTTTACCCTCTGATTTTTACATGTACCCCTCAAATTTTCTGAAGTGGGGTACACTTTACCCCTGAAAGGGAAAAGTAATGGGGCATGCTGGATACATGTTTCTAAAGGGATCAGTAGCAAATATAGAATACCTAAATCCTCACTTTAGTAACCCCAAAATATTTTGATTCAACGTAGTCTCTGCAACAAAGAAAAGTTCCCAGACGGATCTTGGTGTCCACCAAAGAATTATCAATGTCTGACAATGGAAAGAGAGATCTTTTCTCTGCTTTTCAAACTTTAATTATAAAAATTCAAGATGACTGCCTCTCGATGTGGAGCCTATACATTTGAATTTTGGTACTTCTTGAGAAATAGCAGTAACAAACTCAAATCAAAATCCAAGATGACTGCCTCTCGATGTGGAGCCTATACATTTGAATTTTGGTACTTCTTGAGAAATAGCAGTAACAAACTCAAATCAAAATCCAAGATGACTGCCTCTCGATGTGGAGGCTATACATTTGAATTTTGGTACTTCTTGAGAAATAGCAGTAACAAACTCAAATCAAAATCCAAGATGACTGCCTCTCGATGTGGAGCCTATACATTTGAATTTTGGTACTTCTTGAGAAATAGCAGTAACAAACTCAAATCAAAATCCAAGATGACTGCCTCTCGATGTGGAGCCTATACATTTGAATTTTGGTACTTCTTGAGAAATAGCAGTAACAAACTCAAATCAAAATTCAAGATGACTGCCTCTCGATGTGGAGCCTATACATTTGAATTTTGGTACTTCTTGAGAAATAGCAGTAACAAACTCAAATCAAAATCCAAGATGACTGCCTCTCGATGTGGAGGCTATACATTTGAATTTTGGTACTTCTTGAGAAATAGCAGTAACAAACTCAAATCAAAATCCAAGATGACTGCCTCTCGATGTGGAGCCTATACATTTGAATTTTGGTACTTCTTGAGAAATAGCAGTAACAAACTCAAATCAAAATCCAAGATGACTGCCTCTCGATGTGGAGCCTATACATTTGAATTTTGGTACTTCTTGAGAAATAGCAGTAACAAACTCAAATCAAAATCCAAGATGACTGCCTCTCGATGTGGAGCCTATACATTTGAATTTTGGTACTTCTTGAGAAATAGCAGTAACAAACTCAAATCAAAATCCAAGATGACTGCCTCTCGATGTGGAGCCTATACATTTGAATTTTGGTACTTCTTGAGAAATAGCAGTAACAAACTCAAATCAAAATCCAAGATGACTGCCTCTCGATGTGGAGCCTATACATTTGAATTTTGGTACTTCTTGAGAAATAGCAGTAACAAACTCAAATCAAAATCCAAGATGACTGCCTCTCGATGTGGAGCCTATACATTTGAATTTTGGTACTCTTGAGAAATAGCAGTAACAAACTCAAATCAAAATCCAAGATGACTGCCTCTCGATGTGGAGCCTATACATTTGACTGCCTGTAGGTTATCTTATTGATGGATTGATCACAAAATGCCATGATGTATGAGGTGTATGTCCTTGTTCCACTGATGCTGGCTTTATCCAAGTAAGATGTCCACCTCCTCCAGAGGTATTTGCAATCTCAGTTCCTTCTCCATGATGAGGTCTGTGACACTGGAAAGAATTTCTTCACCAAATATCGCCACACCATCCAGGTACAGCACCTGAAATTTACAACAATAAAAAAATATTTTGAGTATTACTGGTGTATAGCTATAAGTCCACTGGAAAATTATGAGGAAGCAACAATTTATCAAACAAGATGCCCATGGGCTTTAATGTCCATCTGACTATTTGAACAGCGTCACAGTATACAGTAGTGACTAACAATCAAGGAAATACAAATAACTCCTTAGTTGAAGCTTTCTGAAATATTTGAAGACTTGACCTTGAAGTATGTAAAGGTCATTCACTTGAACAAACTTGGTAGCCCTTCATCCCAACATGCTGCAGGCTCTGTATCAGATCAAATCACCTAATATAAGTTATTGACAAGAAATTGTTTAAAGATGTTAGCCTATTTGTCTCTTTAACCAAGAAGGTCAAGGTTATTCATTTGAACAAACTTGGTAACCCTTCATTCCAGCATACTACAGACTTAATATTGGGTCAGTTACTCTCTAGACCTCTTAATTATCGACAAGAAGTCATTTTAATATTTAAACCTTTCTGACCCCTGTGACCTTGAATGAAGGTCAAGATCCTTCATTTGAACAAATTAGGTAGTCCTTCATCCCAGCATGCTACAGGCCCAAATTCAGTACCCTGGGCGTTTTGGTTATTGAGAAGATGCCATTTGAATGAAAAGTTTACTAACAATGGTCGGCATTCAGCAGACGACAACGGACGAAACTATAGGTCATTCTGACCCTTTTTACAAAATCTGCTCCCCTTTCCCCAATGACATTTCTGGCCAAATTTGGTTGTAGAACTCTGACTTGAAGGAAATGTTGAAGCAACAGACAGACAGACAGACAGACATAGGATATGTCCTTCCATAGCATGAGTTCATCTATTATCAGGCCAGGTGAGGTTAAAACCAATAACATTCAATATATTTTAAATGCTGGTAGGCAAAAGACATTAAAATGAAATGACAATTTGACCTATAAATAAAAACTGCATTATTTCCAAATCATTTTTTTTTTCAAATTCTTTATATCTATTTGATCAAATACCTTAGCCCAAGGGCAATGTTGAAGTGCTTGGTAAAATTTCCCTTTGGCTAGATCTTTCTTTCCATACTTCACCTGAAGAAAAGAAATCAATTGAATACAAAGGATTTGTTACAAAAAGGATTGTTTGGTTTTCTGAAATCGTAGTCGAAATTGCATAGAACTGTGGGGGTTGTATGTACCCCTTTACATATACCGAGAAAAGCAGCAAGGTATGGGCCAATCTCAATAGCTGTCCAATATGTAAAGCAAAGATTTATATAGATAATTCATGTCACTGGTTCAACTGCTGTAGAAGAAATAGATACAAATATAGCTGAACTGTGGTTACCACAACTTGGCTTCATGGTCTGACTGCACACATTTTACTGTGCTGTAGATGTAAATATAATGATTTTTAGCAATACTGCCAAAAATAATTTTCAGATCTTATCTGTACTTATGCATCGTAAGTATTATAATTCTCAAAATGTTGGTAATATTTTATGGTGAATAAAATATTAAACGCTCTTCTTGATTCGTTAATTTGAAAATTACAGCACATATAACTTTAAATTAAATCAATAAAATTATTTCTCAGAGTGTACATGTATAGATACAAGGATTTGCAGAGTGCTTGGAAACCTGTGTCAGCTAGCCAACATCAGAATAAAAAGTATGTTTTACCTCTGTATACAGACACAGTCGCCACAGCAGGGGACAATTCTGTACAATAATACTGTCCTTGCCAACATCACAGGAGGACCTTATACGATGAATCATACTTGTTTCTGAAATCTTCACTTCTTCTGTAAATTAGACAGTTAAATATTTGTTCAAAAAGTAATTGTTTGTCCTTTTTTGCGTTCTCCAAGGAATAAGACTATTACTTAATAAGTAAGTTGGGCTGTAAAATATTAGTGATATCTTTGCCCTAACCCAAAAGCCTTCAATAGCTTTTTCTCTTTGAAATTTATTTACCTATTGGTGTACAAATAAGATCCAGATGGGTTTTGCTTAGCTTATCTACGGTTAAGTTATTCATGGCTGATATTGTAATGAGCTCCTGTTTTTAAAACAAATTCTGCAGTCGAATTATTTGATATTATGTTATATATTACATTAACCCATCAAGTACTTTGTTACTAGTAGCGATTTAAAGGAAATATTGATGGATAAACTACATAAACATAACTCAGGGCAGATTAAAAAGTTATCCTTCCTCAAAAAATACCATTCTTGTACCGTATTCGCCGCATTTAGCGCCCATCCCCCTATAAGGGCCCTCCTTTCTGGAGAAGAGTTGAAGTTGTAGAAATGCCTTAATCCCACAGATTTAACAATGTTTTACAAACATGTGATGCCTCTAACATTAGCATTATATCCCATATTACATTAACTTGTCAGTCTTTTACATGTGAATAACGGCATGATAATTTGTCTCAAAGGAATTTATTTAAGCCCCCTGGGTGCTTATTTGAGCTAATATGGTGTGTCTATTTGATACCTACCATCCTTACAAAGTTTGTCCTTCCTCATTTGTTCTTCCAAGTTACAAAGTCTCTGAACCTGAGAAAGTATCGCAATCAGTAGCGGAATAGGTTGTGCTCCATCCTTCAGACGATGGGTAAAGAAACGATCTAGACGACTCCAAGCATTTGCCTTTAATTCTGCTTGAGTGAAAAGCCACAGGAAGTAAGGACTGCAAGGAAAGTCACCAAGGGCACAAGTTATAGCTGAACGCAAACAGGTGAGGGGTGCGGACATTGTTGACATATGATACAATATAATTCTAACTTTGGTTTTATGATGTTCTTCCAGAACTCGTGAATAATTGGATGTTAATTGCACACTGTGAGAGTGTTCAGAGTTATCCGAGGTCGTCTGTTCTGGAAGTAGATGCTGAACTTTTGACAAAGTCAAGTCTACTAAGCCTATACTCTCCTTCAGCCTGTCTGCTTGACTAAGCCATGCGTACAGGGCACAGCATCGTGTAAACTCACAGAAGTGCTGCAACGTTAACACACACATAGAACTAGTTGCATGTAATTCAAGCTTCAGGATCTTTACATAACCTTCAAGCATTTTATTCATTTTCTTCATTGTCAAAACACTATTGAAAGGATTCATATTTGGTCGAGAGTCCTTAATGCTTTTACCCTCCACAAGGCACTGAAGACCCCAGCGAGCTTCCTCAGATGAGTTTTCTGCTTCTTTGATCTGGATCCTGTCCCCACAAACATCTTGATGCCCATGTGGAAACTTTAGAATCATCTCCGTCAACATTCTATACAGTCTCACAAGTCCACATTGTGTTGATATGTCCATGTCTGACTCAGATTTGCTAAGCAAAGACAGGGCTGCCTCTGCCACAGGACGTGCTTCTTGAGCTCCTCCAACTTCCCACAGCAAAGCTGTGTACTCACTCCACACATACGCATTATTCCTGATTCTCTGTTCCTTTAACAAAGACTTGCCAAACTTTTTCAGTTGTTTTAGTCCACTGGAACTATCCCCTATGCATTGCTTCAAAAAACGCAGTCTTAATGCAGTAAGAATAGAGTGTGAGTTTGAATCATTGTCAAAATAAGTGACCATCTGTTCCAACAAGGAATTGATAAAAGTTTTGAGCAGTGATGGCACTTTGGTATTACCATGACATTCAGATAGAAGGATTTTGTCAAGGACCTGTGATACACAATCTACATTGCTTTGACTGTCAAATGTGTTAACTGTGCTCATCCAAAAATCTCTATCAACTCCAAGAAACATCAGAAACTGTACCACTACTTCAAAATGAAGTTGTTTAGGTAATGTAAACAACACACCAGAAATATCGTCGAATAATACCAGTCGTTCCATATCCTGACAGTCCTCTTCTGTCTCGCCATTAGACACGTCTGGTCTCCACGGCAACAAGTGGGCAGACTCTCGAAGGCGTTCAATGTTCAGCCACATTCTCCATTTTGGATCATTACAGGCAAGCAGATCTTGTTCCTCTTGTTCAATATCTGAAATATGTGATTTAGATACTGATATATATATACTGAAAACATGAGGCTAAGAGGGCCTGTATCATTCATGTTATGCTCGCATTTGGTATTTGCAAGAATGTAGTCTCATGGTTAGGGAGACAACTCATCATTTTTTTCATCATCATGAATACTTCATGTTATATTATACCATGTGTTGATAAAGTCTTAAAAGCATTTAACAAGATGTACCTGTAGTGGAAGGTGGTGCTGCTAAAGGTGCAACGTGTCCACGATGTTCTAACCAGTATCGCCATCCCCTGGCATTGCTTTCTCCTACTCTACTAACACCACTGTCCCAAAAACTCTCAAACGCATTTCGTTTATCCTGGTGACTCTCGAGTGATGGAGGACAGAACAGGTTGAATTCAATCAAGGCCTGGAAACACCCCACGGCCTTCTCAGTGTGGCCCGCCTGTCTCAGGAAACAGCAGTACTGGACGACCAGTCCTACAATAATATATGGTACACTAAAATCATAACACATTATTCGGTTTACATAACGTATTTGACCCTATATAAGCTCCCCATCCCTAAAGCGCCCCTCCCCCTTTTTAGTAGGCTTCAATTTCACTTACTTCAAATCAATGCAGACTGAAAAAATGAAACTTCTATAGCCTTTCATAATATTATTCTACAAAGTAAGGCATAAATCAATTTGCAAAAGAAATCTATAAAGAAACCAATAGAAGTTTGTTTTTTTTCAGTCTGCATTGATTTGAAGTAAGTGAAATTGAAGCCTTAAAAGGGGGAATTCCCCTTTTAAGGCTTCAATTTCACTTACTTGGGTGCTTATTAGGTCGAACATGGTAAATTTGTGATATTTTTTTAGCTAATGTTCCTTTAAAATTCAAGCGTACCATGTCCTTCAGAATCTTCCGTAAGCGAAGGTATCAGAGCGTATTCGAAGATAATGATTTTAATTGACATCAAAGTGAAATAAACAAGAGGCAATTAGGCATACAAGCATATTTAAATGGTACTATCTGATAAATATTATAGTTTGCAAGAAAATTCAATTACCAGAAGACGTAATATTAAACCTCTAATTCTAAATCAATTTTGATCATTAGAAAGCAAATTAGCCAATGCAGATGAATAAACAGTAATCATAAGAAATACCTGACATGTGATTAGAAAATGTTCCAGCTATCCCCGCCAGATCTTGGTGCCCAACATAAAATATTATTAACTATTGATGTCTGTCACATCAGTCAAAGGTAAAAGAAGGAACATCTCGCTGCTTTTCGCATATTTCCCTATTTCTTATACAAATATTTGATTCACAGGGGAAAAAACGGTATGCTGCTTGGTTCAGTAGAGAGCACCTTTTCTATAATTATACCAATATCGACGATTTCCTTTACAAGGAAAAACTTAACAAATAGCCATTACTTACGTAACATCTCCATGTCAAGCCCCTCTGTCGACCTGTGGGAGAACACGGTACCAGTCTGGTAGCCAATCAGTTTCTGTATACAGTTGCTATAGAGTTTACACACATGAGTGACAGAGAAGGTTGGGAGATGTGACTGGTTGAACAGAAGGTAACGCCTCCACAAGGTAATGTCTGTTGGGTACTTGAAGAGCAGACCTTCCAGTTCTTTGTTCACATCTGCAGCCTCCAGATGGTTCTGGCACAACTCAAGGTATTTCAGTTTCAGAGAAACACATGATGGATTTGTCTCCATAGCTTTCTTAAGAATCATTATCTTCTTCTCGTAAATAACATGCTTAGGGAGTTTTTTAACATTCATGCTTCCTGACTGGCTTTCATCTGAAAGATCCTCATATAAAAATCTATCTTGAAAGTTCACAAACTCCAGCCAAAGTTTTACATCTTTTGGATTTTCCCTTAAACGTTTGTTAAAGTCTTCACTTTTCTTCCACAGATATGATTTTTGGATAGAGTTGTCTTCTTGTTCTAATTGCATTCCTCCAGAACCTTGTATGTATGCGTAAGATTTTTTGTCCAGTAGCTGGTCTCGAATATCACCTTTAAGCTGATTGTCTTCCTGATTAAAACACACAGACTTGTCCTTGGTTACAGATATAAATTCCTTTGCCTTTTCACTACTGGAACCCACCTTGCTGGTGAGTATAACTTCATGTGGAGCCATTCTTAATGATTTCCTCTGTTCCTTACTGTAATATCGATTGTGTGATTTTGCTTTGCCCCCTTGCTCCTTTTTATCCTTGAGTGACACTGTAGGACCATCAGTTTGAGCTAAACAAACACTTACATGTCTTTTGTATCTGGCAACATGTCTATCCACCACTGATCCGTAGATATAGTTGTTTTTGTTAGGATTTCGGTCAATCCTGTAGGCATCTTCTGCTTCCAGACCTGGAATCTCCTCAATAAACACTTTATCACTGTGCTGGAACAACTTTCTCCTTCAAAAGAAATTTGTAAGATGTCTTTTATTGTAAGCGATATATTGTGAAATCATTAGATTTCATGGGGATTTAATTTTCATGGTTTTCATTTTTTGACCAGAAGCACCAAAAATATTGTCCTCGCGAAATTTTATGTGTTTAAATGGACATACATGAATGTATACTATGAAAATATGGTTACAGTATTTTGAAAACAATCATAATCAACTATTTTTAATCAAGCCAAGGCTATCTATAAAGCTTAAATTACAGTGACAACACACAAACATAAAATAAATGCTGTGTACATGTACATGTTTCCCAACGAATTTAAATCCCGATGAAGTTATAAAATTTTGTTTCCCAAAGAAATCATTTCACATGTACAGTATTCATAATATTCTGTGATATTGGTATTATTTTTCATAACCAACTTTCTTTTGCAGCAACTAAAGTTTGCAATTTTCATTTCAAAACCAAAATTGCTGAGATTAACCTTTGCAAAATTTAATAATTTCCGAAAACCTGTCCATTATTAGAGAGAATGGATAGTACCGAGCCCGCAGGGCGAGGTACAATCCATTCTTTCTAATAATGGACAGTTTGAGGAATTTATCCTACTTAAAACCCATCATACCACTACTCACTACCTTGCGTACCCTGTTTGAGAAATGGGACATCCCATTTCAGAATTGCACAGGTGTTCACTCACCTGTGACAAATAATGGACTAACAATGTTGAGATGCATGCACAGTCATTTAGTTTTACACCTTTGGAGGTACAACAGTGTTTTTGAACATGTCGGATAGTGATATTTTCCTTACTCGGCCATCATTTACATGTAGGGATGTACGCAGCTGTGATTCAGATTGTTTGCCTGTTTGAAGTGACCTATTTATTCGCACAAGGACAGGTGCATTGTCTAACTTTACATCAAATACATACAAGCAAGGTGAGTTTTTGCTACAATTTAAACATAACTGTTTTTCCTAAAAAAAATCTACCATACGCATGTTATAGATATGATAAAAAAAACCATATCTGATTGCTATGATAGCATTGCACTGGAATACAATGAAACCTGTCTAATCCGACACCACGTGGGTGTTTGGTCAGATTATTCAGGGTGTAGGAAAGTCAGATACTGTTGTATACTATTGTTGCTATTGTTGAATACGGAACAGTTACAGATAGGATAGGGAAAGCAGGTGTCAGATTAGACAGGTTTCGCTCTTAAGTATATTATGTTTAACCATAATCATCAGATTATATGTTATAAGGGTTGTGAGATATCTGATCTAAAAGACTGCATATTATCCCACCTCAGTCAAGAATCTAGAGTTCCTATTCCTCGTCAATTATAAGTTTTAAAAAGATGTAACAAATAATAATGCAAGAATCTAATTATGTTTTTTTTTCTTTTCAGAACAGTAACAGCTAGGAAGGGGAAGTAATAATTTCGATGGAGGAGTGAACTTAAATGTAAAATTTTGGATAGTCAAATAAACATGTTTAGTTTTCCATACAGCAGCGTTTTTTTTTCCCTTTGTTCAAAATAGACTGTCCATTATTTTGGGGAATAATGGACAGGGGCCCTATAATAATGGACAGTGAGTTACATAATGGACTCCTAGGTGTCCATTATGTAATATAATGGTCATATACAACAAAGGAAACTTTACTAGCTGAGATTAACCTTTGCAAAATTTAACTTCCAAAATGAATGGTAAATATCAAATTACAGAGATAAACTTTTACAAATTCACTTTGCTCCCAAAAATCGCAAAAGTAAATTGAACGCCAAAGAAAGTTGGTTTTTAGAATATCATACTTGTATATGTAAATCATGAAGCACAATCAAAAGGCCCATATCGCTTACCTAGCTAAATAAGTAAGTTTTCAAAAGGATGTACAAAGATGCATAGCATTTTTATGTACCCGGTAAGTAGTCAGTTTTGAAAACTGTTTACGGACGGACACCATTTGCCGACGACAGATGCTGGATGACATTATGGCATATAAGTATACTTTTGTCCTTTGGACCAGTTTCAAATCTATTGTTATATTTGTACTTCATTCATGCAAAAAATCGTTATAAATAGTGGCTTTTCTTACTGTTTTTCAGTGACATTACTATACTCAGGAACTGGACTCCTTGACCTTGCCCTCGACTTTGACCTTTTGTGTTTCTTTGACTTGTGTTTATGTTTCTCTTTTTTGGATTTTTTTCTGCGTTTCTTCACTTCAACATTATCTGTAATGGAAGTTAAATCTTATTATTTTATTGAAATATAATTCTTTACTCCTTCCTTATACCAGTCAAGGCAAACCTTTACACTTTATGAGTAAATAAGAATCACTTAAACAAGAGATCAGAGAGGGATCTTATTCTTTGCACTCACCAAAGAATGATCTATGTCAGACAATGGAAAGCTCTGCTTTTCTCTTCTTTTTCCTCTATCATTGAAATATTGAATATACATCGTTAAACTTCCTCAAATGCTTAGCAAAATCACACTTCAATTATTATCAAATTCAATATGGCCATTAGAACTGTCTGCTATGCTGTCCTTGGATTTGTTCCAAAATGGATATATGCTGCACTCAGGACCAAGAATACTCTACAAGTTTTACTTCAGGAAGCCAGACCTCTTTCGTACTCTCTGAGAAAGTGACAAAATCCAAGATGGCTCCCTTTTCAGTAAAAATTGTTATATAATGGACAGGCGGACCACAGACAAAAGGCAATTTGAATGGGATAAAAACAAACAAACTGTGCATTTTTGTTACATTACGTGCATTGTGCTAAAAATTTATGATAACTTACCGTCACTGTCTTCCTCACTTGAACTTAAATCTTCTCTTTTTGGTCTTTTAGATCTGAAAGTCATGTATGGAATAATTTACAACCTTATTATTTCCAACAATAGGTCCAAATGTCCTGTATTGCTTACTTGGCTTAAAATCAGTATATATCACAAACATTCAGGTTTACAATTTAAATCCCTTGTCCAATAGCATATGGACACTACCAATCAAATAATAATCAAATTGCTCATGATCAGTTTCAGAACCAAATTTATTTATATGAAGGTTTACACAAGACGTATTTAGAACTTATATGAATATAGTCAAATTGACCCCTTTTGATCCCATCTTTAGACTCCTGGAGATTCTGCACTTTTGCATTTGCACAATTGTGATTCCCATCCCGCTGCGATAATACCAATGCAAATTTATAAGTGTTATATCTGAAGTTTAGATTCAGAGAAAAAAATTTATGGAATGAGCCAAATTGACCTCTTTTGGGTCTACTCCTTAATTAGGTCCCATGGTTAGTCTGATCATTTTTACAATTTTGAATCGGTCCACATCCCAAATACAGGATATATGCTACTCGTGCAATAAGATTGAGAGCTATCTAATGTTTAGAACTCAGTTATATGAATTAGCCAAATTTACGCTTAATTAATGAACAAGTGAACAATTAATAACATAACAGAAAATCAATGTCAAACATCAGTTAATACCCTGTATGTGGCCCAGCTGATTGAGCATCTTTGAAGACTTCGGATGAAGTGACTGCCTGAACAGGAGGGTCTTGAGTTGGACTCGCTGTCTGAGATACAGATTCTGGTTTGTAGCTGCTATTAACTAACCAATCCAAATTACCTGGATCTATAAAAAAAATGCATCAAAATTATAACACAAATAAGGATTATGTACCCTCATATTCTGTATTTGCATATTACAGAGTTATCTACCCTTGCAGGAAGGTATTGATTGTGACGTCATGTGTTTGCGAGAGTAACATCATACTTTTCGTAGAAAAGGAAGTGAATTGCACTCACAAATTAATAATGTAACAATTATACCTAATTACCACAAGGGAGCTAATTCTATAATAGGCAAGGACGGAATAGGTAGCTCAAAAATATAATAAAAGTATGCTACATATTTTTTTCTCTCTACCAAACATTTCTGCTGAAGTAGAAAGTGTGAATGAAACATTTTTTAAGCAGTAAACATGCAATTAAAGAAGCTCCATCGCTGACAAACGTTATTTTTTCACTATCAAAAACAGGAGCAGACGATTTAGTATATTTCTTCAGTTACAAAATTTTCTTACTTTACACCATTACCACCATCGAAAAGTTTGAGCTTCTAATTTTACTTCAAGTTAAAAATATAAAAATTAACTAATTGCATCCCGAAAAAAATCCGTGGCACTATATCCTATATGGAATGAAGTACTGATTGCGCACGCACCAAAGTCAAACTAAATTATTTTATATTAGTTTTTGTGTTAATTAGATATATGTATACACAATTAAACACCAATTATTGTTCAAATGATGAATATCATTTATGGTCTGTCGGCGGTGGAGCATCTTTAAGTATACTGACAATTTTTACTTTTGGCTGGGAGTTTATTTGGTTTTTTTTTTTGTCACAGGGAGCTTTCCATCCTTTTAATACACACTGTACTAAATTGTATGAATGTGTTTTTATCTTAACCCCTACAACGTGTAAAATGGCCTATGAGAACTCTAGATCTAGTGAATCTATATATATATTAACTATAACTAGGCCTTAGATCCAATATCTCATTATCAGATTCCCTTGACCACCGATACTTGGCGATAGATCCTGGGTCGTTTTCGTTTATTCGGAACAGAAACATATATATTTATAGAGAGAGATTGGCAACTCCTCCATTTTTACGATCGGCAGATGTACCTCTATATGTGCTTAGGGGTTTTTAGAGAAACTCTTAAATAGTTGAATATAGAAGAATAACTTTGATATGTTGTAAAATTTCAGTAATTTTCAGATGGTTTGAGTACGATTTTGGGTAAAAAATAATGTTTTAACTTATCTATTAATTAAACAAAACACACTCCCGGTTTTGAATGCCTGATTTTCGAAAAACCACGTAAAATTGCTTATTTTCATGCTTTCAAAAATCATATTAAATATCATCAATCGAGAAAACTGATCACATCAAACCATGATATAATGTTTAAACTTTGTGTTGATGGAAAAATAACATGTTTAAAAGAATACACTTAAAAGTAGTTAGCCAAGGGAAAAATGCCTATAAACCGGAGGTCCCTCTGCTTGTCAACAAATACAAAGAAGGAGTTTCCAATCTCTATGTATATGTTTCGGATTTAATAAACGAACAACTAGGTCCAACCAGTCAAACAGCATAATCGAAAACGGCCTAGATCTGAGAGTTACGTCGTCGCATTACCGGGAGTATCTCGGTCATCTCGAGGTTCTGCATGTAAACCAGTATCAGGAAATAAGGTCCTTGACTGTTTCTTTTCCTCTGACTCGTCTGAAATGGGGAAAAGTGGCATTATCTGTACATCGCAAAATCTACGATTCGGCTCACAGAACCGTACATTCCGTGTAATTCCTTGTTTTGTTGGCTTTGGTTATGTAGCCATTGAATGCAATCGTTTGTGTGACTAAGACAAAACCGGAAACGATTTAAAGAAGGTGAGACTAAAATCCGGAACCGAAACCGGTACAATCGTTAGTGATAGTAACCCCTCGGCCGTTTTCGATTATACGGTTTGATTGTTTGGACCTAGTTGTTCGTTTAATATGAATTTAAGGCAAAGCCTCAGAAGAGCGCAGCTACATGTAAAAGGTTATACCATTATAACTTTATATTGTCCATATTTTTCTACGAGATTTACAATAAAATATTTCACTGACATGCACATGTAAACTGTACTATCGATAGTTAGAAAGAATTCAAAATAATCCAAATGGAATAGTTCAATATACTTCAATCTTGTTTTTATCAGATGCAGAGAAAACTTGGCAATATGCCATGTTATCATGTTACGCGGGAATCTATGGCGTCATCTTTGACGTTTGGTATTGTGACGTCACTGCATGCTGACGGTACCGTGCGTTTGAAAACATACAGAGTATATATTGGACCAGTGCATTTATTGCGTTGTTCTCGTATTTGTGTAAATTAAAACTACTTACAGTAATTTTAAAGCGTATCCCAATGACACATTTCGTCTAGTACAGAAAATTTCAAATCTTGTGCTGATAACGAGAATTAAAACATGGCTGCCTACATGGAGGCGTGAGACTTTTCCCGCGGGACACGATTTCAAAGTCCAAGGGGTACTGGAATGCATTGAAATCTATATGCTCACACATGTGTTATGGTTAGGAGAGCTTCGCTCTACGCCACAGGGACATGGCACGACTTTTTTAAGCTAACAGTATACATATATATATATATTATAGTATCAAGGATACTATAATATATATATGTATACTATTGGTTAAAATTTTTCGTGCCATGTCCCTGTACGTGCTCTACGCGGCCTTTGGCCGCGCAGACAGCTGCGCTCTTAATATGAATTTAAGGCAAAGCCTCAGAAGAGCGCAGCTACATGTAAAACACTTTAACATCATAACTTTATATTTCTGTATTTTTCTACGAGATTAACAATAAAATATTTCAATGACATTCACATACTATCGATAGTTATAAAGAATTTAAAATAATCCAAATGGAATAGTTCAATATACTTCAATCTTGTTTTTATCAGATGCAGATGCTATCAAAATTACGCGCGAATCTGTGCCGTCATCTTTGGCGTCAGGTTTTGTGACGTCACTGCTGACGGTGCCGTGCGCTTGAGATCATACACAGTATATATTGGACCAGTACATTTATTGCGTTGTTCTCGTATTTGTGTAAATTAAAACTACTTACAGTAGGAGCGTATCCCAATGACACATTTCGTCTAGTACAGAAAATAATCACTTAAACCACAGGAGTTTGACGTTCTGTCAATAATACGATAAAAATATATATATATATAAAAAATACCACTATATACTAAATAAAAACACTATAGGGGTATTTATATATATATATATATATTTACTCTCAATTATTGACAGAAAGTCAAACTCCTGTGCTTGAACCGGTTGTTCCGAATAAACAAAAACGGCAAATCTGAACATTCAAACACTGAGCCTGGAGTATCGAGAATGGTATTTCCAGTCAAGACGCATCCGGAAGAGCCTAAAATAGAGTAATCTATAATCCATTTTAATAATGTGTATTTTTTAAATCTAAAATTAATTCAAAAACCCTGCATATTGGATTATCATTTTTATAATATATTCGATTATTTTTTTAGTGAAATTTTATATGCATGGTTCAAAACAGGGGCTTAAAAATATGACCAGGACCATATCCACAATCTATATATAGCTAATTATATATATAATATACCCCATTTTTGGGTAATTCAGAAATAAACCTACTGTAATTCCACCCCACAATGATACTCTACGTTACGCCCCAATACAATTAATTTAAGTAATGTAGATCTCTAGCATCGTAGTGGAACGGAATCACAGGTCTAATTTTGATTAGATTCGGGCCTACCCGATCTTCGATAGATTGCTACCTATACATGTAAGAAAAAAGGAGGACCAAGGATGGAGCCCTGTGGAACAGCAGCATTTATATAAGATAAACGAGAGAAAAAAATCGTTGTTTTCGGTTGGATAGGTAACCTTTAAACCATGAAGGTAGAGAATCTCGAACTCCAAAGCTACACTATGTACATTGTGCATGAATATATTTTTTAGAAGTTTAAAGATAGACAAGACTTTTGTGCCGATAAGACACAAATTAAGACTATTCTTATTTCTTTAGCCTTATCAGATGAGAAATATATGTCTTGCATGATAGAGATAAGTATGTTTGTAGGTGAGTCGCCATATATAAAACCTGACTGGTGTGGTGCAAAGAGAATTGGTGAGTAGAAACATGTACACATCCTTACCATCAATGGATAATAACGTAATGGATCCATAATTTGTGTATTTCAAGCTTTCCATTGGCTTTATGTAAATGGATAACACTTGCTGTTATCAATCCAGAGTTAGTACATTCGTTTAAAGATGCTCCATCGCCGACAGAGCATAAATTATACTCTTCGATTGAACAATAATTGATGTTTAATCGTATACATACCTACATATATGTCTAATTAACACAAACAAGTAGAAATTAGAATAATTTATTTTGCTTTTTGTGCATACACAATCAGTTCTTCATTCCATATATGACATAGTGCCATGGATTTTAAAGGCCCACTACCTTTCCGAAATGGCTTTTAATTTTTAAATTTGGAATGTAAAACGAGATTGATAATTATGTAGAGTCGCAAAAGTTAATAGCTTACTGTTAATACTACACATTTCATCACCTGAACATTTACATTTAAATAATTAAATGTTAATTTTCATAACGGGGGTCGCGGATCTCGCCGTCGTCCTTCAAGCGTAAGTTGACTATCACTGCGCCTAACGGCAAAACAGCGGAACGAATCTTCACTGTTAACATAGTTTAAACAAGAAATCTTACATTTGTTTGGTATTGTAACTTCATCTTAGGCCATCGATATACATTTCCTTATGTTATCAAATGTTTTTAAGAAACTTTATTTTTGTTTCGGAAAGGTAGTGACACTTTAATGGCGAACATAATATGTCAGCTTCCTTGAGATGTCGAGAATTTACAAGATTGAGGCCAATACATGTAGCTAAATAAGTGTAATTTGTATCACTTTAAATTTGTAATTTATGTTTTTATGGTATTATACATGTTTGTCTGTCCATTTGAATGAATTTCACAGTTTAATTCATCTAACCTTATGATTTTCAATAGATTACCTAAGAAAAAAACATCATGTCAAAATTTTCGACTAGTTACTGCATATCAGAGTCTAGAACCTTAAACTGGAAATGTGTAGTTAGGTAATTTACAAAAAATGTTTTCAGTTGCTACCTGTACTTGCTAAGCCTATGTTCAAGTCACTCTAAAACTGTTTTCCCCATATGGTATTTTTAGAAATAATTCACATGTAGACAGAAAATGTCATGAGAGAGTATTTTTAATGCGGGGTAAAATTGTGGACACACCCTTTGAAAGGGTGAAATGAAATAACAAAGAGCAATGTTTCGTTTTCATTTTTTTCCCCAAAGTGTTAATGCTTTGTAAAAGTAATAATTCAAAATAACATTGCCCGTTAAAATTTAAAATAAATTGCTCAGATATAAAGTATACGTTATACTTCAAAATTATTTTTTAATAAACAATGTAGAATGTTCAACAAAGAATGATTGACATGTTTGAGCAGGTAGTTTTAATAAAGATGAACACGAAGATTTCAGCCACTTGGGCCTTTTAAAAAATCACAAAAAGTAAAAGGAGTACAATTTTACACTGAAAAAACTACTAGTACTTTCAATGTGCAAAGTTTAAAGAAAATTGGATGTGGGCAGTTTCTCTGGAATTTTTGACAGTAGCTTTAACATCTGAACACCAATTTTGCAATAGTTTGTGTCTGATTATTGTTTCAAAGTTAAATATTTTTGATGTACGTATGTGTCTTCTGCTCCTAATTATAGTTGTACAGATTGATATTTTCCTCACCAGAACAAATTGAAAAAGATACACCTTGGCTTTTAAGAAAAGATCTTAAATGTTAAAGTTATATGTGCCGTAACTTTGCGAAAATTTTGGCATATTAATTTTTATTCATCAATTTAATTATTGAATAAGGTTTGATAAATTAAGCCGTGCAAATCATTCAAATGGCTTCAGATGCCTTATAAACGTTAGTTACAAAACAGAAATTATGTACTGTAAAATTGTTGTTTTTTTATGCCTTATGTATGTTTATATGGATTTTTTTGTGCAGAAATCACTTTAAAATTACTAATAACACTGTAAAATGTGAAATGAAATTGTAGACCACAATTTGGCATCATGGTCTGACCGTAGGCTCTCATTTCGCTTCACTATAGAACTGCTAAAAGTCATTTTCTGCCCTTATTTGTTAAGTTAAAACCAAAATATTGATAGTACTGTAAATTTTCAAAATGTTCGTAACTTTTGGTAATGAATAATATATTAAAAGCTTATTTTGATTCGTGAGTATGTAAATACGGAATGTAGTACTTTAAAAGAATCCCACCATCATGTGTGATTAACTCAGATTAGGTCGTTCAACGATAATTACCGGCCCCAAAGTGTAGAAATATAAATACTGACCGAAGATCTTATCATTGTTTACTTAAATCCTGGCTGAATGTACTACAGTTGTTAAATTTCGGTACTTCGCGAATCAAAAATTAAAGATACGGCACCGCCAAATGGAACGCGTTTAGATTTTACCATGATGGCGGCACCCATATGAAAGACACGCTTCGAATGTAAAAGCCAAGTTTTTTTTCGGCGTTAGCAATAAAATGAATATAAAAGTAATACCTAAATAGTTTAGCCATACATTGGAATAAATAATCCACGTAACATCATCGAATACAAAGAAAAACATTTCGATGACAAATGCATTTGGGTACAACTGGTAAGCATCTACAAATGGAACGCAGTGACAAAAACTGTAACTTATTTTCTGCTAGTTTTGTTAATGTATGAATAATCATCATGCATGTCATGAAAAGTTATTTTATGTTCATTGAATCGATGAATTAGTTTTTGGAGGGTTCATCGAAGTGTCATTTGTACAAATATTTTAGTTACTCTTTCCCACTCCAACATTATTTAATGAAATTTGATCCAGATATATCTTTACGATGTATTCCTAAATTTCATTTGTCATTTCATCAATTACACAAGGAAGGAGGTAGATTCGGGAATACTTCAAATTTGCATAGAAGACAAATTACACGTTATATTTATTTGTCCGCTTTATAACGATTTACGTAAAAAAATATAATAAAGGAATTATTGAAATCGACCATCTTCTTTTAAACTAGTTAAATTACTTAATATACACGTCAGTAGAGTCAGGAGTATGTGTTATAAAGGTTTTTAAATAACACAGACACGAGATAGCTCTGGAGTATGTTTGCAATCGAAATCTTGTTCTAGATTCAGAAATGAGAACACCAGAGAAACCTAGAGCAAACATTACAATGTCTTGGCGAAAATCATTCAGATAGGAGTCTGTACAAGCATAGGACAGTTTGTAAAACCATTTCAGGAAAGGTGAATTATCCATAGTTTTCGCATAATGTTACACACCTGGGACAGTCATATCTGGTTCTGTTTTCTTTGCGTTAGTTACATGTTGTCTCCTGTGTTCGTTTTCCGCTTTGGAGGAGAGCACATTGCCTTCGATTAAACGTATTTAATTGTAAAATTTTATAAACAAATAGATTGGGCGCAATTTTCCAACTTCTCCAAATTATATGAGGTATTCACCATATATTCTATAGTAATTATTGTAGGCCAAGCAAGTCTTATATAAACAAAAAATCTGTCTTACTGTGCTAATATACATAAATGTATCTAGAAGGACCCGCCCTCTGCACCATTTTTGACTATTACTATATGGTGGTTATATTTTCTTTACTTGTGATGACTTCACATGCTGTGTCTGTAGTACATGTATTGTTACATAACTTGCTTTCTTTTATACATTTCAATTTTACAACTGTTTGTAGCACCAATCCTTTCTATGTAGTATATGCGTCTCTAAATAAAGATGAGGTGCTCAAATAGGATTTATTGAGACACCATGTCTGTACGAATGTCAGTGGAGAGAAAAAACACTTTGGACGCTAATCACAAAGAACGTCATAAATGTTTGTCTCTGGAATGTTGTTGGTTGGACATGTTGTTTATGTCTTGGTGGGTCTCCTGTAGTCGGATACCATGTTTCCTAACTAATGGCATAAAGGACTGACCTACTGCTGATAGTCCTAGGAGACCACCAGCAAAAGCAATGGCATAGCTATACTTCTGAGTGAGTTGATACAGCGCACCTGCAAATATACCAATTTAACTATTTGTTCAACATATGTCTACAAAACACATGTTCATTATCAAATGTGATTTATGATGTTACTGAATATTGGTATGCATGTAATGAAGTGCAGCCATTTAAAGTGTCTCAAAAACATAATCACGGAAGCTACCGCTGCCATTTTATAAAACAATTCCACTATGTATCATTCTCTATCTTCAACTATCTTCAACTATGGATTACATGGATTACAGTCTTCTCCTCAAGAAATAGGGTCTGCTACAGACAATGTGACATTGAGAACACATTATTTACATCAAGCAAGGCTATATGAGCAATGATATCTAGAAAGCATGTGTGTTGCTACCTAGAAATGGCAAAGATACAACTGTGGACATTGCAGTCGAGCTTATCAAATAGCCTGTTAACGAGTGCTCAGGATCATATTCGGGGCAGATTTTCATCCCGATTTGTATTGGAAAACGCTTTTATTTTCGTGATCAATACAGAGTTTGATATGTGTTAGGCATGCCACCATATGCTTTTCGCATTAACAGCGTTGTTAATAAAGAATGTACTCATTATATTTTACCACAAGCTATAATAAATGGGGAAATATTTTATATATGAGCTGACCAGCGAGTGGCGGTCCCGCCATTGCAGCAGGTCCTTTTGCCATGGTGACGATTCCGAAAGCTAACGTTAGATTGTCCAGTCCGACGTATTCAAGGGTTATAAGTGGCTGAGTCGGACAGGAAAATCCTAGAAAGAGAAAAGAAAAATCTTGATACGACCATAGTAGTTTGATTTAATACAAGACACTCGTAGGTTCATGTATTGCGAAACAATTTACTTTAATCCCCCTACCTCGACATAACTCAGACCAGCAAAGGTGAAATAAACAAAATAAACCAACATTGGCTCTCCCTAAATTAACAATAGCAATTCAAAGAAACTATCCATTCCCAATACCAGGCCCGTCCCTCGAGCCCCCTAATTTAACAATAGCAATTCAAAGAAACTATCCATTCCCAATACCAGGCCCGTCCCTCGAGCCCCCTAATTTAACAATAGCAATTTAAAGGAACTATATCCATTCCCAATATCAGGCCCGTCCTCTTGCCCAAGGGGATTCAAAAGTACTATTTATACTACAAAGTTGTCCCTCACTCCGGAAGAATGTGTACTTGAATTTTGCCCATGAGAGATACATTATCCCGAAATCACTTGGATGGCGAAAGTAAGGTGGAATCAGTAATGTTTACGTGATAGTACTGAATAGACTTAAAATTATGATGCTTACCGATAAAGAAGCCATAGACGGCAATGAAGACTGCTAGTGTCTCAAATGATGTGCACAGCCAAAACAGAAAGCACGCTACGGCACACGCAAGAGCACCGAAATTACATACTAACAGAGGACTGAACATCGTAAACGAAGCTAGCAGTCCGCTTCCAAATCTGCCCGCCATATTCACAACACCTGTAAAGAAGGCAAACATGCAGTTAATAAAGCAGAGGACATCTCTATTATTATTGCCGGACAGTTTCCAAAGTCCAGCAAACCTTTATCAATTTTCCTTTCAAAAGCATCCTACACAACTAAGTGCCGTCACTAAGACGATAGCAGCCCCGTTACAACAAAATATGACACTCAAAGGTCCTAATCTGGTAGTGGAAATTTATGACATTTCTTATGCGTTATGCATGAGTGAGACTTCCGATCTTTGTCTAACAGGACACCTTGTGTAACTACGGATTTCACCTGCTGATTGGGGACATTGACGTGTCAATTTTGTTGAAAAGGGTCGTTTTTGTGACAGCACTTTTTGTAGTTGTGTAGGATGATTTAAAAAAAGGAAAACTATCGCGCTTTCCAACGGTAGTAACCCCCCTCCTCCACCCTCCCTTTTTTGAAAAGTTGCTAGAAATGTGATTTTAGCCGCTAAAGCTAGGTTGGGTAGAAGTTGTTTCGGGAAGCTTCCCATCCTTTACATATATAGTACAATGTAGAGTATGATTTTTTACCAATTGTTGATCTAGGCCCCTAAACACGTAAAAATGGTCTTAGAACACTCTGGACCCGGGCCCCTAAACACGTAAAAATGGTCGTAGAACACTCTGGACCCGGGCCCCTAAACACGTAAAAATGGTCTTAGAACACTCTGGACCCGGGCCCCTAAACACGTAAAAATGGTCTTAGAACACTCTGGACCCGGGCCCCTAAACACGTAAAAATGGTCTTAGAACACTCTGGTGGGTCCATAATTCTATAAACTGTCGGTGACTAATTCTCATACCCCTATGCGTTCTACAGGTCGCCGAACTAACAATGAGAGCCAGAAAGAGACTTGTATGGAGTCTAAAGTACAAGAACATCAGAAAGGATGATGTGCTAAATAGTATACATGTTTTCTCTCCTTTACTATATATACATACAATGTGTACATACAATGTAAACCTCGGTCCAATACGGATAAAGTTCAATGTGAATCTAGTGGTGACAACCCAGAGGCAGAAAACTTTGTCTGATATGACATTGGGAAGCAGAAACTCATTCACATCACTACAATATCAACGGGTTAACGGTACATGGTATTATCGGTTATTATTACATTGCACTGTTACATTATTAGATGTTATATTGTATAAAGTGGTCCAACTGAAACAACAAAAGTCTGGTATGTTTTGAAGTATATCACAGTGTAGAACATAAGCTCAGTAAGATTGCTGATATAAGTAACAAGATTATAGATTCCATACATTTTCTTATACCTCCATTTTGAATGGCCAGGATACAAAACTAATGATATCATTTAGTCAGACCAAACAACAAATTCAAACCAATTCATCCGATCGGTTTAACCATTGCATTTGACCGCATCTGTACAGCATGAGTTAGCAAAGTCAGCAAAGTCCTTAGTGCGTTTATAACTAACTTAAAAATAAATGTGCTATAGGGATGTCACTAGAGGTTTTCAAACAACTGTACAAGTCGCTCGCGGAACCTGTCCTAATCTGTTGTGCTAGAATTTGGGGTCATAACAAAATTAAATAGCTTTATCCAAACTTTTCAAAATCGAGCATGTAGATTTTTCCTTGGAACGGGTAAAAACGGCTCTAATATCGCTGCAAGATCACATTAATCTGAGAATTAGTTACAGTTTATATAATTATGGACCCACCATGCAGAGTGCCCATACACCATTATCAAACATTTTAGGAGTCTAGATCAAAAATTGGTAAAAATCTTATTCTACATAGCTATACACGTAAATGGTGGACAGCTCCCCGAGACAAAACTTCTAACCCACCTAACGCTAACAGCTAAAACAATCAAATGCCTAGCACGCCTTCACAAAAGCGATTACTACAGTTGGAAAGAGCGATTATTTGGCTTTTCAAAATATTTCACTACAACTACACAGAGTGCCGTAACTAAGACGATAGCAGCCCTGTTTCAACAAGAAAACACGCAATTCCCTGTAAATTCATTCTGGCACTTTCTCATATATTATGCATGTATTTTACATGTGACACCTTATTTAAGTATTAACTTGAATAGATTGTTTATGTTATGGAGCTATAACACAAAAATATGAGTGTACTCTCATCATAAACCGCTTCGCTCTCTTTTGTCTATGAAATCATTACGCCGTCATCTCAGCCATTCAAAAGTAACTTTACGAACGGCGACGCCATTTTTTTTCCTTTATGGGCTGATAAAGTAAATTTTTAAGCCAATGAAAATGCAAAAAATCAGTACATCAATACTCACCGAACAGGATGAAGAGTGTTGCGATGTCCTCGCCTCCTAGACCGACTTGTTCACAGTAATCCGGTATGAATGTCATCGGGATATGCTGTGCCATCTGGGCCGCGAATGCACCCGCAACAAGAAGCCAAAAGGCTACATCCTTCATAAATTCTTTACAAGAACATTTGCAGTGTCTTACTTCGTCAAAACTGGTTGTCGGACTATCATCAATATGATTATTAATTTGTTTGGAATTGACTGATGTACGGGAAGCGTACGTCTCTAATAGGTCTGCACTTCCCGTTAGGAATATGTCTTTCATATCAAACATATTTTGTTTACTTGTTTGTCTATGTATGTGTTGGTTTGGTGAAGGATATTTGACAGACTGAAGGGATGAATACGTGTGAAGGTGATTCGCCGTAACATCCTGTTTGTTTTGGATATGTGGAAGGCTATGGGTACTAGTATGGTCTGTATTCTCAATATAAACATATTTAGTTTGCGTTCTTCCGTTTTGCAATGGCCCATTTTTCATCCCATCGCTATGATTTCCATTCAAAGATAAAAACGACCGCAAAACCTCTTCGTTTGCGTTTGAAGAATCCCTTCGATTCTGGCTTGCTTCCGAACAATATCTTTGTCTCCTTACGGAAGGTGCAGGTCGCATCAAAACTCCCGAAATACAGATGTTTAATAGAATCCCTGCCCACAATAAAAGAACTCCTCTCCAGCCGTAGTAATCCATCAGGATCTTGGTTAGTGGCGACAAGACGATGACACCCATTCCACTTCCGGCCATAATTATGCCTTGCGCAATACCACGTTTCCTGTCAAAATACGTATTAACCAAAGTGGCTGACGGTAGATAGAAGAGCCCGCATCCAATTCCTAGAAGGTAAAAACTGTGATAAACACTATCAAAAATTATCCTTACCCTACGGTATCTTACTGAAGTCATTAGCAGAGGTCGTGTACTTGTAACTCTGGCCAAAAATGTAACATGATCTCATTTTGTTTTGTGTACAATCGCAGCGTCCATGTGAATTAACCAAATCAATAAGGATTGAACTTGATCTGTGCAACTCTTTTGAAATCATGTTTATCTTTTCAGTATTAAAGGTTAATGTTCATACTTAAACGGAAACGGCTTTTGATTTTTAACAAACCAAGCCAAGCGCGGCATGCTTCAGTGATATAGCACTATAAAAAGGGCAATAGTTCCACTATACAAGAAGACATAACATGAATTTACCGCAGTCTCCCAAAACACGCACCTCGCACAACATACACATACACGTTAATTAATCAAACAAACAAACAAACCAAGCAACGTTATGAGTACAGCTAAAGTGTTTAATTTTCTCTATGATGTTTTTAGATTTACTAGTACCTCTAATTCTCCCTATTGGACCCGGGCCCTTCTGCCTATTGAGGATCTGATTTTCAGTCCAATCGGTTGTAATTAACCTTGACAAAAGTATAATATCATTAACATGGTGTCAAAGCAATGCAGGCAAAAAACTACTTTGGTGAACGATGCTACCTTATGATACCAATTACTGATGTTCATATTACTGATCAAGTCAGCCAAGGGTATTCATGTTTCAGGGAGAGTATCGTACTGTATACTATTGGCTACCGAAGTTGACTACCGATGGAAATGTCACAAAATTACAAAACAGCACACAATTTCCTGAAAAGAAATAGTCAGTTCACAGACTATAAGTGTTACTTCAGATATTGTACTATGACGGTAAGGAGAAATTAACAGACGAACTATCTGGAAGGTGGAGTAATAACGAAACTTCAGTCTTTAAGTTGCCAAATATTCAGTCTATCATTTCTGCTTTCAGTCGAAATATCATTTTGTCGCATTAGAAGCAAATTTTTTTAAAAATATAGAAACAGAAAGATTATGTCTACGATTTATTATTATTCACATTCCATCTACGTACCTGTCAGGAGTCCGTGAGAGAAGAAGAAAGCGGTGATGGATTTGGCGACGAAACTACATATAAATCCTGCACTAGTTATACATGAACCGAGTACAACCACTGGACGAACTCCGAACACTCCGATTAACTTTCCGGTGAAAGGACCTGCAAATATTCGCAATTCATTTACAATGTAACATGATATTGTTCAATTAATCGGTAACATTTGTCTACGTGGTTTGGGAGGCTGCAGTATGTGTTTATGTTGTACCCCTTTGTAATAGTGGAACCTTTGCCTTGTCATAGTGCTATCTCACTGAACCATCCTGCCGAATTTACCGAACTGAGCACAACTCACCCTGCCACGTGATACTGACAACGGAAGAAAACCAGGAAGCTCATTCCCTTTTATGCTGAGCGCTAAACACTTTTACAAATTATGGCGTGTCTCGGTAGGGAGACCAAACAATAGAACCAAACACCGAGCCTCACAGATCTAGAGGCAAGCGCTCAACTCAAGACCTACTGTGTGACGGTGTAAAGGAAGACGTTAGGACTAAGATGAAAATCATTTAGGAAGATAGGAATATGGCCTTTAGATTTTGATAATGAACGTCGTTTCTGCTATTTCTCATTAATTATTTAATAAATTACAAAAGGGTCTTTCTCGTTATTGCATTTAATGTAGAAACTTTTTTCACCTTGGTCCCTAGTTGTATGTACTTTTTCGTGTGACGGATAAAACGTCCATTTTGAAGTGTTTTTTTTTTTTAAATTGTTTATCAATTCTATGTAAATTCCCCAATGGTATCGGAGGTTTATTGCAAAAGTAAATAAGGGAACAACAGAGACATTTTAACCTCCAATTTGACTGATACATACCTAGATAACCCCTCTCTTGCTGTACTTTTTATTATCTTAATAAAATCAATAAAATGTGTTCTTACCTAGGAAGCAGCTCATTCCGACCACAAGAGAACCAGGCAGAGCCGTAATTGCCGGATCCGCTCCGAAGTTGCTGAGGAGATCTGGGTACAGTAGGCCATATATTGATATAAGTCCATCCAAGCAGAACATGTTAAAAAAACTCGCTCCTACAATAACCCATCCGTAACCACCTTCCGCCGTTTTGACGTTATCTGAATCGTCAGATTCGGAACCCATGTCCGGACCCGTTTTCTCGTTAGGAGACAATTTTGGTTCCTGGCTTGGAAGTCCTAAGTCTCTGATGGTGGTATCAGCCATCCCCCAAACGGTATGGTCTATAAATAGGACGCAAGTTCATTAATATCTAACTCAATATTACACGTAATATGAGAAAATACAAGTGTATTTGGAATTTGCTCAGTGTCGCTATGACTTGTAGCAGATTTGAAAAGTCAATGTCATATAGGGCGAATGATAAGGAGCCTAGAGCATATATACACAGCACTGTATAGCGACCACGCACACCAGCGTGGCCGTAAGGATAATGACATATATAGTGGTCGACATATAAGAGTGACTAACCTATGGTCTTCCCAAAATACATACCGATAGCCTACTGTAAACAAGGATATTAGGTTTATGTTTCCCTTGCCGCTGTGTGAGTGTGTATGTGAAGGTGCGTGTGTGTGTGTGTGTGGATAGTTGGGACAGATTGCGAAATAATGTAACGTGTAACTAAATATCAAGGGGAACCTATAGCTACACATAAATTGAAATTTGAGAAAAATCCCTTCAGTACTTAATGATAAATAGCTATAACAAACTTGAATTGTCAAAATACAAAATCGACGTCTGTCCGTTCGCCAGCTTGTTCACTTCAAATGGTAAATCAATGAACAACATATGACCAAGGTATAAAAGTGTTATTAGTTATGCTAGTTAACAAGTTATAACTACTGTAAAAATGGTCGTCTTCTCATCTTCGCTAACAAAATTCTCTATCGTGTAAAATATCTTAATTAATTTTAAAGATAAAATTTAAAAGATATCCATATAAAACATTTACCTTATCAAACATCAATACAAATACACTTTTCAGTTAATCATAAAATGAACTTCCGATTCAACAATACTTTCACAAAGTTATTTCGTCGTTCAAATGAGTTGAGGCTTACAATTACGTCCTGCCTCTATATCAATGGCACACTGCCACAGCGCAACATATATTGTTTACGGTAACGACCTATATGCATAACATTTTAAAGTGAATAGTCGGGCAAAGAAAACCAGTCTAAATGCGTTCAATGGCCTTCCAAAAGTTCTCACATATTAATTCGACAGTCAAGTTCTGCTTACGTTTCCCAGTTCTGACCATTGAAATAACGAAAAGTTGAAAGCATTGAAAGCGAGGCTGCGTGGAAATGTAACCACGGACATAGTCAGCCGGGAGGACGTTTTAGGATTCATATACTTTAAATTAATTTCTTCGTACGCAGACAGATTTTGACGAGAGATTTTATTTTTCTATTTCATAAGAAATTATACTGGATACATTCACACCATTTTTACCGATTTTAGCCATCCTTGCCCGACTGTTCACTTTAAATATGTTTTATATGTCCACAACGTTTCCTAAACAAAAATATGTATGACTAAAAATGAAGTAACTACCATATAGGCGGTTATTTTCGCGGAACAAAATTTTCGTGATTTGATCTAAAAACGAGAAAATCATATGTTAGTGATTATAATTTTTTTATATGGATTTTAAAGGTCGATATCATTGAAACATTTCTCATTACATTTATTTCGCGGATCAAATTTTCTTGATCATAGCAATGACTTTATGTGCCGCGAAATCGAGAAAATATCATCCCCACGAAAATAACAGGCTATACGGTATGTTTACATTGAAGGTACATGACTCTGTTTTCCCGTCTGTCTTATGTAATGATAGCCAAATACTGCGCAGTAATATTAGGACGACTGTCGCAAACATTTGACGACCCGCGTTATGGAAATTATATTTTTTTGATAACAGAAGAACCCTCTGAATATGCCATGCACATCTCATGTCTCCTCTATTTCCGCCATTAGAAGTATCACTAATCATCGTAACGGTGACACCCTTATATCTCTACGGCCTAATAGTCCGAAGGCCCGTTAGTCCGAAGTCCCTTTAGTCCGAAGGCCCGTTAGTCCGAGGGTCCAATAGTCCTAAGGCCCAATAGTCCGAAGTCCCGATAGTCCGAAAACCAGTAGATATTGCAAGCTATACCGTTGTTATACTTCACGTTATTTTTGTAGTTTGGTATGTTTTCGATTGGGTTTGATGCATAAGTTTTCTGGCAATGCATTAAAGTAATTGATCAGCCAATTTATATGGACGACAAGTTGTCATTTTTATGTAGTATTGCATGATCAAACTTACATCAAAACTTTTTAAAAAGTCATAAAAAGAAAAAAAAATCTCAAAAGCATACATTCTATGAATTATCTTACAAATATACAAGTAAGATATCCAAATGTACAAATTATGCGCACTGTAATTTGATTGTATTATGATGTAAATAAATCATCAAATCTTACCGAAAAAATGACCTTTGTATATATACCTGTAAACGTCGCTATATTTATCAATTATGGAACCAATCTAAGGTTCCCAATTTCTATATCAAATAGGTTTTTTTTTTGGTAAATGCCAAAAGAATTATCTGATGTACATGTTCATTACACGGCAGGAAGAATAGTGGCTATATAATGTCACCCTGAAAAACTCAACGTTTGAGTAATGGCGTAACAGAAGGTATATTGACACACACAGTTCACTATCTGGTAATCCAAGAAATATCCGTAGTGACCGCTTTGAAGGTTGGAAATCCAACTGATGTTCATAAATCAGGCATGGGTTTTTATAATAAAATGGCCATTGTCCAATAGGTAAACCCGGATGTAATCAAGATTAATAGCATAAAGATATTATCACAATTAAACGACTAGACAATATATCGACAGTTTGATAGAAAATATATCTACTTAAGCTTATCAATGACACCATCGCCTCAAGGAAGGTTATAAACACTTTGACATGTGAATACTATATGTAATTGTCGGTCACTCCACAAAAATAAGACCACAATGCCTTAGGGTAGATTTTAAACTTGTCAACACATCTATAGGTAAAATATAACCATTATATAACAACAAAGAACATCTCAAATTTCTCTATGACAATTTCATCAATTATTAAAAATCAGATAAAATGTAAAAGAAGTCGGTTCTATGCAATCCTGAACGACCCCAACAGCATCAGGAGACTCCACGTAAAGAAGGACTTCGAGCAAGTTCATAGCAAGCGTCTAATATGCCAAGTGGTGTACATATATCAATTTGGCAGTTATAGTACTGAAATTAACCACAAAAAAGTCTTTACGAAGATAGTACCTCTATATCAAATCTTACAGATGTTAGCTGAGCTTCCGAGCTAGAACTCCCAATCTCATTACTGGCTTAGGAGATAAAGACGCCGAAGGCCAGATAGGTGATGGTGGTGGTGAATTAAGAACAGAGATGAAGATTTACCATGACAGTGCAGTATATGCAATGCAAATCCACGTAAAACACATAGACACCATCAGCACAGCATACATACGGCACCAATGACTGCGAAAATAAATTGCAGTGATAGTGAACAGAGAAAGTATATAAGGTCATTAAAACTGTGCAGATGATGGAGAGTATAGACAAGATCGGGAACCACATAGACGGAAAACTAAATCAGTCGGCTACTTGGTCATTTCAAACATTGTCGAATTTATTTCTGATTGACGTCGATATATGACAAAATGGGGAGTTGAAGAAAGATTATCGGTCGCTTTGAGAAGAGAAGGTGCCTAGTAAATCGGCAGACATCTTAAAAAGAGAAAGAACAAAGAAACCACAGCACTATAAGAAAATACTTTCATTAACTTTGTTAAAGGCAAAGAGGGATGACAGACGTCTGCATGAGAAAGAATTCATACACACTAATGAGAAATCATGTGGATTGTGTTCTCTGACACCATGAGTTCTTATGTATGTCTAGATGTTATCATCTTGGCCCGGCACCATTGACTTTCTAAGACAGATTTTTTACTCGAGTCTATGTAAATTCATACATTTGAGTAAAAAAATCTGCCTGAGAATAGTTTTATGGTCACAGCAGACGATGAAGCGGTTATAGATGACTTGAGCGTCCATAGGAGATACACTGTGAGGAAGGATTTGAAATGATGAAGACGAAGTATAAAGAGTTGGTAGAAGATATCAATACCCTAGTATGTAGAGCATATTAACTTAATAGCTATTTCAAACATTAGAGTAAAAAAAGGGAGAGGAGGTGCCCGATTGATGGCAGTAAAAGCGAGACGATATGAGCTGAGTATTAACGGCAGATGGGCAATGACTTTGCCAATTACTGTTGATTTGCTACTTGGAACACGTTCCAGTTGAGGAGTTGATAAAGCCCATGAAAGCTGATCCTCTGATGACATCTATAGAGTTGCGATTCAGGAATTTATTCTTTTCCAATATCATTCAAGACATCCCAGAAGTATCAACATTTCCAGAGTGTAAGCTTTATTTTTGCTCCATCACTTACAGCGTGAAATACGGGTACAGGTTACGGGGTAGAGGTACTAGAATCAGTTACATGAAGTACGGGAACAATTTAATTTTAAACGGCCATATTGGATTTAGAAATAGCGGTGATGTTGAAATTAAAGTGAGAATCAACTTATTTATGTATAAAACATTATAGAAATATAAATACTCGCTATATTACATTGGTCATCTTGAAATACAAAATGGCGCACCTTCTACATGAAGTTTAACACTACCAAAATGTTCCTATGGAACAATAAAATGGATGTAGACGTTTAAAGTTTGGGCCTAGTTGGTATAAAACATAAGGTATGGGAAACAGATGGGTACCAGAAGCCATTTTAAAAACAAATATGGTGGCTGCCAGGGGCCGTAATTTTTTGGGGTCCATTTTTCCTAAAACTTTATGTCTTAAAGAAACCAAATGCAAAATTTCATCCTTTCTGAAAACTTTTAACGATTTTACCGAAAAGTCGACCTTGCCCGCTATATCACTGAACAAGAAAAAAAAACAACCCAGATTTTACTAAATTATTTTAGAATTTTGTATAAAGAGAGTGACTCTTACCTGCCGTGGCGATAAACTTAGACCATAACAAACCGGCTGGTCGATTTTGCAGGTAGTTTTACCGCCATTTTTAAATTCATGAGTCAAACCACAGCCCACCACAAGCGAAGATGTCTAAAAAAAGACACACTATCTTCAAAACAGCTCTTAATTTCAAAGTTTTCAAAATCCAAGACGAGATTGATAATTCTGTAGAGTCGCAAACGTTATTAGCGTAGCATTAATACAACGTTTATCATCATTGGACAAATTAATTAAAATAAAATGAATGTTATTTTACATAACGCTCATCGTCTTATTTCTCCTGCCGTCGACCTTATTAGTAATTACCGCGCGTTAGTTGGCTATGAATACTCACTGTAACATAGATAAGGCAGGGATTTTTCTGCTTGACCATAAGGGGCACTAGTGATCCCAATATAGATATACTCCTCGTCTGTTTCCGATTTTTTCGAGCGATCACTACTATTCAAGTGCATGCATCGAACTAAAAATGAAATTATCCAAAATCTTCTATACACAAGAGACACACAAATATTTCAACTAAGAAATAATTACATTTTCACTTCGCTCCGCCTCAATCAACCTAGTTAACTCCGATCACTTCATTTCCCATTGAAGATGCTTGGTCACGTGCGCTGATCTCTGACCGGCGTGAGAATACATTTTTACATTGTTAACATTATGACATTCTTTCCGAAAAATTGAACTTTTGAACTTTGACCCTTTTTGTCAACCGAAAGTTGACGTTACAACGATAGCGTTACATTAATTATTTTGATTCTAATTAACATATCCAAAACAGAAAAAAAATCGTCAAGCCGTTAACGAGATATTGTCATAGGTTTAAAACCGGAAGTCATGTCATACCGGCCATATTAAATTTTTGACTAACGTAAAAATGCTGCTGTCACACCTTCAGCTCATGTCCTACAATATGGTAACACGCTCATTGGCATATCTCTATGGTAACACGCTCATTGGCATATCTCTAACCATTTCGGAGATCCTTTGATTAAAATTTTCTGTACAGAAGAATAATTTAAAAACAGAACAGAAGCCCTAATAAGTTTTCCTTACCCGTCAAAAGAACCGTAATGATTTTTGTTACGAAAAGAAACAACAATTTTCAAGTGGAAATGAACTGCCACATATTAATTTCCACTGAAATTAAATAATTTCTAAATATCGGCAAAATCAGAAGCCCATATTTTGTTTCCATGGCAACGAAGGTTGCAAATATGTTTGCGATTATGCTTTTTTTCTCAAATGCAATTAGAATCCAACAAAGAATGCAAACATGTATGTACATTTTATAGAAGTCGGGGATTAATGTACATACTAGAAAATTATTAATATTGTACATGTGTATTTAACACTAAAATGTGTAATAGCACTATTTTGACGTCACAGGTATTTATGACGTAAGAGTGGATGCATGATTGTTTCGATATTCTGAAGGTCACATAAAAATGATTTCAGCTTGTCATGCATTAACACAAAAATCAAAGCTATACATTATATTTTTTTATATTACGGTACTAGTTATGAGATAAATAAATTCTTACATTTGTAGCTATACAATCTGAATGATAGTCAAGGACATTCATTTGAACAAACTTGGTATCCCTCCATAGCAGAATGCTACAAGGCCTATTGAATATTCGCAATAAATTGTTTAAAGATTTTAGCCTATTTGACCCGTGGAGTCAGATGACCTAAAATTGCAAATTGTATACAAATGGACGATGAAGGGCCAACATGTGATTGCTATAGGTCATGGCTTTGTCCCGTGTGACGTGATAGAAAATAAACTATATGTACTTCATGACTGCAATGGGTTACCCATTTTATTTATTTGACATTTGATACATATTTAAGTTTACATATACATCTTATTGACATTTGTTACGAAATAAAAACAACATTTCCATAACATGTAAATATTGTTATACTGCAATGTTGATACAGGAGACGACATGGTAGTAATGGCTGCTGGCAGCAGTGTATGATATTGCAGACAAATGTACAGTAGATCTGTTATATTAATGATTTCTTACAGACGTAACGGGAAATAGTTTGGGTCCCTTTGATCTCCCACACAGCTCGACGACGATCAGTTTGCAAAACGTTTTTGATTGGCTGACCAATCAGGGAACAGTATTGAAGTGAGTGTAACACTGTGATTGACTAGAAGTTTTGCCAGTAGGCCGGGCCAATGCTTGTCGGTAAAAAACTATATTTCTTTACCAATTTGCTTTGCAATTGTTTAGATACTATTCAAATGTTCACATTAGCTAAAGTAGGCGTTCACTTTGTAACCAAGTTTATTTTACATGTAACATAAAATAGGAAAACATATTTCATTACAATATTCATAAATCAATTTTAGTAATATTGAAAAATTGGGAAAAAAGATATTTTATTATTTTCCGTATTCATGTATCAATTTTAATAATATTGAAGCCTTAGAAGTGAAAATGTTATAGCACTGTAACACCAATGCGAAAATATATGATTCATGAATGTTTATTCTGGTCAACCAAGTTTTTGCCGCTGTATATGATATGAAAATATGCAAATGTGGAACTCCAGAACATTCTCTAACGGTTTTTAACACGTAAAACATTATAAATTTAATATTTCGATAGAAATTGTGCATGTCTGCCAATGGTATTGCACACGAAGCTTCAGAAATTCCTACTTTCGGATTGCTTAATCAAATTTCAATATACATGTATATCGTTCCTGTGTCATTACATATTTCAGTTTGCAAAACACATTTTCCTCCTGATTGAAATTTAGGTTATATGTAGGCAGAAAGAGGACAGAAACAAATCAGCAAGCAATTTTTCCCGGTATTGTGCAATTATCTGTATCTTTGGTAAAAATATTAAATTAAAAAAAAAAAAAAAAAAAAAAACATACAGTGGCCCCGCCTACTTCCCCAAACTACAAGTCCATCAAAGTGTTACATTCACACTGATACTGGTCCCCGATTGGTCAGCCAATTAAAAAACGTTTTGCAAACTGATCGTCGCGGAGCTGTGCAGGAGATCAAAGGGATCCAAACTATTTACTGTTATAAGTTTTGCTAAATAATAAGCGGTATCGCTGTATCAATACCAGTTGTATCATTTAAAACCAAGAGATCTTTTTCTTGATATCAAACAATAAAAGGTCATGGAAAAGAGGGCAGACTTGATCACAACCCCTGGCATCTATAGAGGGAACATGAAATTCAATAACTGGCTATCTTTAGGAAGGAGTATGCTGTACATCTGACAAAATAAGAAATACTAAGCTGTCGCATCCAATATGTTACAGAAACAATAACTTCACTGAAGGAAACTACAGGTATTAAATGTATATAATGTCTTTCAAACCAATTCTGTTTTATACATACTCTCCCAACTCAATGGATGAACCAACAAACAGCTCTCACTCATTCTGTGGTAGAGAAGATAAACACATACAACAGCTCTCACTCATTCTGTGGTACAGAAGATAAACACATACAACAGCTCTCACTCATTCTGTGGTACAGAAGATAAACACATACAACAGCTCTCACTCATTCTGTGGTACAGAAGATATAAACACATACAACAGCTCTTACTCATTCTGTGGTACAGAAGATAAAACATACACATACAACAGCTCTCACTCATTCTGTGGTACAGAAGATAAACAACACATACAACAGCTCTTACTCATTATGTGGTACAGAAGATAAACACATACAACAGCTCTCACTCATTCTGTGGTACAGAAGATAAAACACATACAACAGCTCTCTCACTCATCCTGTGGTACAGAAGATAAACACATACAACAGCTCTCACTCATTCTGTGGTACAGAAGATAAACACATACAACAGCTCTTACTCATTCTGTGGTACAGAAGATAAAAACACATACAACAGCTCTCACTCATTATGTGGTACAGAAGATAAACACATACAACAGCTCTTACTCATTCTGTGGTACAGAAGATAAACACATACAACAGCTCTCACTCATTCTGTGGTACAGAAGATAAACACATACAACAGCTCTCACTCATTCTGTGGTACAGAAGATAAACACATACAACAGCTCTCACTCATTCTGTGGTACAGAAGATAAACACATACAACAGCTCTCACTCATTCTGTGGTACAGAAGATAAACACATACAACAGCTCTCACTCATTCTGTGGTACAGAAGATAAACACATACAACAGCTCTTACTCATTCTGTGGTACAGAAGATAAACACATACAACAGCTCTCACTCATCCTGTGGTACAGAAGATAAACAACACATACAACAGCTCTCACTCATCCTGTGGTACAGAAGATAAACAACACATACAACAGCTCTCACTCATTCTGTGGTACAGAAGATAAACACATACAACAGCTCTCAGTCATTCTGTAGTACAGAAGATAAACAACACATACAACAGCTCTCACTCATCATGTGGTAGAGAAGATAAACACATACAACAGCTTTCAGTCATTCTGTAGTACAGAAGATAAACAACACATACAACAGCTCTCAGCCATCCTCTTGTACAGAAGATAAACACATACAACAGCTCTCAGCCATCCTCTTGTACAGAAGATAAACACATACAACAGCTTTCAGTCATTCTGTAGTACAGAAGATAAACACATACAACAGCTCTCAGTCATCATGTGGTACAGAAGATAAACACATACAACAGCTCTCAGTCATCCTGTGGTACAGAAGATAAACACAATACAACATCTCTCACTCATCCTGTGGTACAGAAGATAAACAACACATACAACATCTCTCACTCATCCTGTGGTACAGAAGATAAACACATACAACACTCTCACATGTGGTACAGAAGATAAACACATACAACAGCCTCTCATCATGTGGTACAGAAGATAAACACATACAACAGCTCTCACTCATCCTGTGGTACAGAAGATAAAAACACATACAACAGCTCTCACTCATCCTGTGGTACAGAAGATAAACACATACAACAGCTCTCACTCATCCTGTGGTACAGAAGATAAACACATACAACAGCTCTCACTCATCCATGGTACAGAAGATAAACACATACAACAGCTCTCACTCATCCTGTGGTACAGAAGATAAACACATACAACAGCTCTCACTCATTCTGTGGTACAGAAGATAAACACATACAACAGCTCTCACTCATTCTGTGGTACAGAAGATAAACACATACAACAGCTCTCACTCATTCTGTGGTACAGAAGATAAACACATACAACAGCTCTCACTCATCCATGGTACAGAAGATAAACACATACAACAGCTCTCACTCATCCTGTGGTACAGAAGATAAACACATACAACAGCTCTCACTCATCCATGGTACAGAAGATAAACAACATATAACAGCTCTCACTCATTCTGTAGTACAGAAGATAAACACATACAACAGCTCTCATCATTCTGTAGTACAGAAGATAAACACATACAACAGCTCTCACTCATCCATGGTACAGAAGATAAACACATACAACAGCTCTCACCATCCATCCATGGTACAGAAGATAAACACATATAACAGCTCTCACTCATCCATGGTACAGAAGATAAACACATATAACGGCTCTCAGTCATTCTGTAATACAGAAGATAAACACATACAACAGCTCTCACTCATCCATGGTACAGAAGATAAACACATACAACAGCTCTCACTCATCCATGGTACAGAAGATAAACACATACAACAGCTCTCAGTCATTCTGTAGTACAGAAGATAAACACATACAACAGCTCTCACTCATCCATGGTACAGAAGATAAACACATACAACAGCTCTCACTCATCCATGGTACAGAAGATAAACACATATAACAGCTCTCAGTCATTCTGTAGTACAGAAGATAAACACATACAACAGCTCTCACTCATCCATGGTACAGAAGATAAACACATACAACAGCTCTCAGTCATCCATGGTACAGAAGATAAACACATACAACAGCTCTCAGTCATCATGCTTATGATTATGCCAAAATCTCATGTGATGATATGGTATAATTAACAATAATACAACAACTTTCTGTCTACCATGATTTAATGATAACCAGTGTTCAACTGTCAACCACTTTATACCTACATAATCTAAATATAAACCGTCACTATACATTTATCAAATAGGTATAATACAAGGAGAAATCAATATACAATTATTTCCAATTCAAATGTTACTTTAACATTACAGTGAAACCTTGATAATCCGGACACCGTCAATTCCAGCATTAGTTGTTCGTATTACGAATTTTCCAGACTGCCGAATTTGGTGTTCTAAGTCAATATGTCATGTCAGGTAAACTGTTCCTAACATTTCTGTACTGACCGAGAATTTTCCGGATTATTGGCGTCTGGATTATCGGGGGTCCACTATACTCCTTGCCATGTTTGCTATAAAAACACCAGACCAGTAACGGCAAAATGTCATTTTCATACGGTAAGTTACTTTCTCCGCCGCCATCACAGTCTAATTCAGTGTGCCTAACTTACACTGGTCTTACCCATAACATATCTCACAACCTTAAACACCTGTCTATAGTCAGTTTACCAGTCTTCACAGAGGCTACAAGAAATACACACAATTATCTGCATTTAGCGTATACCCAGTATATTTGACAAATATATCTCTAAGATTGATATCTTGTATGTAGATATTTTTTCACCCCATCATAACCAGGTAGAATATTTATTTCTTAATCTTTGTCTAGTGTTGTCTGATGGGTGCAAAGAATATCATGGCAAAGATTCAGAACAATTATTCTCAAAATCAACTATTTAGCCACAGCCCCTCCCCCCCCCAAAAAAAAACAAACCCAAACATAACTAGACTGAGTGTGAATCTTTTTCTTAATCTTTGTCCATGTATTTGACCCATACAAAGAACAACTTGACCAATTTTTGTTCAATTGAAAGTGATAAACTTTGTTAAAATGAACTTCAACACAATGTTGATGCCACTGCCAGAAAAGCAACACTTTTATATCTTGCCTCCATCAACTGAGACAATACATACATACCTGTATAATAATAAGTATTTGTGACATATTTAAATCAGACCACTTTATATACAGGTCCTAATTCTCACTCGGTTTTATAAACAATACCACAGCATCCCATTGAAGTCCATGTTCCAGTGACCTTTTTAATTGGCCAATCAACTTGCTACTTCCAGAATCTCAGAAGTAAATTAAAGAGGATGAAATAATTTGCAACATCTGTCAGAATCCTATGGTTTATGAAGCGGTCTCCCCAAAAGAGCACAATATAGCAACATGGGGTGTAAGGAAATGTTGTTATTCAGTTGTTGTAGCTATATCGTATTTGCTGTAATTAGCGCCAAGAGCGCTTTAATAATGGTAACAAAGGGGGTGCTTCTTAATGAACCAAAATGTATGTTGTGGACAAAAAAAAGTCATATTTTAAATCTTTCTGTACTCGTGCTACATTTATCTGTTACAGTAAGCATGCATATGCTTTTTATCTTATAAAATGCATTATTATGTTGTAAGTCACATGTACAAAATTGATGCTTAAAAGTTTAACCGCCCTGGGCGCTAATTACGGTGAATATGGTATATCAGAATATAAACACAGCTTTGCTAAGGGTGAAAAACTTATCTCTTATAAGCCAAACATAAATGGATACTTTATAAGCAAAGATCACCACACGACTTTGTAAACACAGAATAAAACCTGCCTATTAACAAACTCTGTATATATAGCAACCACCTGTTTCACAAAACCACTTTGTTTGGGTTATCAACTGATAAATTTTGAATTAAATTTTTTTTAAAAATATTTTGACCTATATATTAAGACGATTTTCCTTGAGCAGGCTTTACATTCTGGTCCACAAAATCACAGATACTAGTAGTCATATTCTCTGACACAAAGAATAAATGTTTCTCATAACACAGACACTTTCCAAGTGAGGAAAAGTATGACTGGCATTACATGTATGGCTAATAATTATTGTATAAAAGTAAATTGAAGAAAAAACAAGATATTGATCAGCTCTGCTGTGTTTTAAAACTTAAAATTCCTTAAAATTTCACTATGCAGATTGTTAAAAAAATGAAAACTTTTTTGAACTTCCTAATGTGTAGGATGGGTTCAGACATTCTGCTGAGTTATCCCCTTGTATGTTAGCATTGCTAGTTACACTATACAAGTTAGCCGGTAAAAGTATAAATTTGTTTGAATATGATGGGTTTACTTCCGTAACAATTAAAGCCTTTTCACAAGAGCAATTAATGAAGGTTAAAAAGGTAAGAAAGATATATCACGACTGTCGACTTGCTTCACGAAATGTACTTATCATAGAAATCCTGATAACTTCTACAACATCACAACTTTTGTGTACAGCAAGAATATGATGGAAGCTAGGAATCATTTTCTTGCTCCTTAAAGCAATATTCTGCATTTGAACATGACAAGTTTTGATTTGTTTATTAAGTATCTCTCTCACTCATACAAACCGATCTCAAGTCTCCATACGTAGCACATGAAGCAGTCTCTAACATATCATATATATTTTGGCACAGTGGATTGTCTGTGGTGTAACCAGACAATACAAAAACGATAACATAATAATTAATAATGCATTTACAAGAAATTGCTCATGAAAACAAGAGGCCCATAGGGCCTGTATCACTCACCTGTTTAATTCAGTAAATAAATATGACAACAAGAATTCTTTAAAAATGATAATTTGTCGTTTAAAACTCACTCACCCCTAAAATTTCATAATGGGCTGTTCTTGTCAATGATTCAGAAAAGTCTAAATGTGTTTTCAGGGGTGAAAGATTGAATTGCCTATCCTGCCTTGCGAATAATATTGAAGTCCATTTGATAAAACACTAACAGGACAAATGCTTCTGCCAAAGAGTAATCCTACATATGGAATGATAGCAATATGACCAAGCTCAGTCAAATCAGATTTAGATATAACCTTGGTCAAAATATGGACTTAACACACATTCACAAAATCCATCAAAATTCTGAGATTTTATGCTGCCAAAAAAATAGAACCTAATACTATATTTTTTTTTTTTATCTAAGTCCATGTTCTGATGGATGCAAACAGTACTGACCAATATCAGCACAATTTGATATGATGACTTTTAGTTAAAAGATAGACTAAAAAGTTCTCAAATCCAATTTTTGAATTGAAATTCCTAATCTATTTTACCTTGTATATCAGGGTCCCCATATAGGCCAGCCCTTCCCCTGTCCCTCAGGGTCCCCATATAGGCCAGCCCTTCCCCTGTCCCTCAGGGTCCCCATATAGGCCAGCCCTTCCCCTATCCCTCAGGGGCCCCAAAGATCAGCCATACCACTGTCTCTCGGATTCCCCATAGACAAGCCCTGTCCCCGTCTCTCAGGGTCCCCATAGGCCAGCGCTGTCCCTGTCTCTCAGGGTCTCCATAGGCCAGCCCTGCCCATCTCTCAGGACCCCCATAGGCCAGCCCTTCCCCTGTCACTCAGGGGCCTTGACCAGCAGTCTTTTATGTCAGCTTCAAATAATATTGAATTATCTCACTTCAAATTTTTCCATTTTTGGACTCAGTTGTCACAAGAAGCATACAATATATGAATCGGAACTATTTATTTTAGAATAAAGCTAGTATCAAACAACCCCCGCACTAATCATATACTTGTCCGGTATAAGATTTACTTCTTAGCAATTTCATTCAACACATAAAAACTAGATTTACATTGTTGCTGATTTGGTATGTATCATTTTTCTAAAAAAAAAAAAAAAAAAATTAAAAAAAAAATTTGGTATGTTATGTCATTAACAATAATGGATCGCCAGCCAGATAATTATAGAAATCCTACATCATAAGGAAGTGACCAGACAATAAGTCAATTTTGTGACAGATGGAAGGCAGACAACGGACGTTGGACGCCATGGAATACTATCAGCTCACCTTGGTCCTTTGGATCAGGTAAGCTAAAGAAACTCCTTCCTAACACAAAATGGCCACAATCAGACAAAAAGCTCCTACACTGGAAACAGTGTGTATATAGAGTTAAAACAGTGACATCCAACACTTTCTTTTATGCACCAGAAAAAATGAACTGTTTTGGAATCAAATATCGCATTCAATCCAAGATTGCTGTCACGAACACATTTGTAGTTGGCCCATCAACAGCAGACAGACCCAGTTCTTATACACAACAGGGTATGTCATCAGCACTAGTTCAAAACTTTTATAACATCTCTTCACTGACAGCGATCATATCTTAATGTAAAGCGAATGACATTTCCTGTCAGTCAGTTGACAGTGATAGGAGTCAACCTAACTGCTTTTCTGTCGAGAGTGTGCTATCCGGTAAGTCCTTGGTGGTAGTTTTGGAGTGACTGATTGACCAGGGGTCACTACCGCATTGTCCCCATTCACATTTAGCATACTTGATAGCAGTGGTCGTACACTAGCGTCTGCCGTGTTACACCGTGGCAATGTAGCACTTAAGTTATTGTGAGTTGTTAGACTACTGGAAGAATTACAGGTTTGTTGTGAAACACTATGGGAGCGTGGAAGAGTGCTAAACATGGAGTCCTTCCTTGGGGGCACAGGTGGTGGGGGGTTACCCCGCGGGGGAATCTGTGGAGGGTCAGGGGCATTATGGGTAAAGAACACATCACTATTGGTGGAGTCTCTGTTGCGTTTCCTAGGTGGCAGTGGCGGAGGCTGTAAACTGATAGGCTTGTCGTGGACTAATGGTGATGGTATGTTGTGTGAACTAGGAGCATGAATGATACTGGTCATAGAGCCAGACGATGTCATAGTGCTGAGGGTCCAGGTACTGCTGGTCAGTGCATCTGCAACGATCAGAAATAAATATTGAAGGTACAATTCAATGAAGCTAGCACCCATAACAACAAAGAGCAAGAGGCCCAGAAGGTGGTGCTGACCTGGCTTGTTAATCCAAGCCATGTTATGGGTACAGGTAAAGTGCTTATTTAAAAGAATTCAATAATTTATAACTTCTAGTTTCCCTGATTCGGCTCCACCCTTCCAGCCCCCCTGGGGTGTCAGAACCAAGATTTAATACAAACTGTTTTTCATTTATTGAGGTTCTCCAACACGACGAGACACTTTTGAAACATTATATAGTGTCTAACCACTAATTTCCGATAGGTGATTTACTCGATGTTGACGGTTACATTTTCAAAGTTGGGATTGTGAAGATATAAAATATTTAATCTAAATCACATTTAAATTGTCGTCAATGTCAAATACCTACCTGTTTTTCATAGATAAACTAATATTTTTTATAAAAATCAGCAGTAAAATCCATCTAAAACAAATAAACATATGAAAATCACATTTAAATATACAGAACAACTTATTTTGGGTTCATGTCCCTTTAATGTGAGTGATATTTTCCTCCAAAGCAAGCAAGTGTGTACCTACCTCCTTGTCCGATGACAACTGGTGCAAAGACGCTGTCTGAGCCAGCATTAGCGGGTGGTGTTAACGGAGTGGTTGGAGTGGGAGGAGTGGTACAGTGGGGGGACGCTGCCTCCACCTCCTCCTCCTTGATTTGTGTGTAACCAGGGTCCTTGAATGTGGTGAAGGGGAACACTTTGACTGTGCCTCCATGTCTTGAGGACATTGCCTTTGTCCCAGGAGATTTCAGATTGTACTCTGTTTTTCTTGGCTGTAAACAGAAGTTAAAGCAATTCCGTAATAATATTTCTGAATGGCTTATGGATATGAATCATAAGCCTAGTAATGATATTTACATTTGTCTTTGATTCTGAACATTTTGCCAATTCAGTCAAATTTGCTCTAACGACCGCCTGTTTATAAGATTGCCTAAGACAGGTTCTTAGACTATATAATGGCACTTTGCATAACGACCACCTGTCTTATGTGGATAACGACTGGTCATTTTAGCCTGTCAAAGTTGTCTAACGACTGGTCGCTGATATCGAATTTTCGAGTAAGCGTCATACTTTAATATCTACAATCTTTGTTCCATATCAATTTCGTATCAGGCCTTAATCTCAAATAAAACCAGAAATCCCAGACCGATGTTTGTGATCACTATGTCAGTCAATGGAAAGAAGGAGAGTTTCTCTGCTTTGCCCATTCTTCTCTCTTCATTTGACTATCTAATACTGTCTATCTGACTATTGTTTTGATGTAAACTTACAAATTTTGGTGCCTGTTTCACTCCCCTGGGTTCAATTTCTAATGACTTATTATACAACGAGTCATTAAATTCCTTCTCTGACATGCCTTCTCTAGGATTTAGCTTCTCAAAGAATTCCTGAAAATTCATGAAACAAACACATTTCATATAAATACTTATCTATGTATGTGATGTAGCTTTTAAAAATGAAAATTTATGCATGAGGTATTAAATATATATATACATGTATTCCTGGAAATATTAACAAAATATACATTATGTGTCTCAAAGACAATGTGTTAGATAAAAGTGATCAAAACAAAAATGTGAAAGTATGATATAACTTTTTTTATAATGTCAAGATATAAATCAAATATAAATTTGCTTATGTCTTGTGTTTAAAAAGTAAAATAAATGAAAGCGAGAGTAGCCAAATATTTCTTTCAGTTCCGCCCTTGAGTTGTGACAGAGGCTGATTTGAGAAAGTTGACAGACTTGCCGGTGAATTTGATTTTACATGATGAAAATTAGTCATAACAAGCAGAGAGCGCTTACTTTTGAACACTATTTTTCATGCATGTCTGTAAGACACTTACAATAATGTCCATTTAGCCCATTTTGACTTAATTTTTGGACTTGATTCTGTGCTCTTACTGCAGTGACTTACCCTCATATCAGGCTCACTTTTAAGACAGTACGGCTGGTTCTGATATTGTTGAATCTCCCCCGTTATCTCCGCAACTTTCCGACGCTTACTAAAATTTATTATTCCTTCAGGCCTATTTGGAAGAAAATCTGGATTGCCCTCTTCTATTTTCAATATATTTGTTAGATACATTCCTGCAAGGAAAGGCAAAGTAATTTCCTCATCATCATCACTAATAGAAACAGGGATATATCGTTAGATAGGGTCAACTATATGATGGTAAACTCAAACATTATACAGCCACTGACTATATTCTGTTGATATTGGCCAACGTGTAGAGGTTTAACAGAGCAGAAATCCGATTTCGATTTAAAGGCTCTTAATTAATATGCAAATTAATGCAGGAATATATCTGAAGTAAGCAGCCTTGGCTCTAACTATCCCATGATAACTTCACCGACTAAGTTTCATCAAAGTTAGTCACAGGTTTGAGAGTGCAGAAACAAATCAGTTAATCAAATTTATGGTTCCTAATTAATATATATATTAAAATATATTAAATCAAAAATTATGATAGGATGTTAAAACCAGGGACAAACACAAGTATCTTAGTTTAAAGTGATATTTATTAATTTGAAAGTGTAAAATAAATGTATTTAGAGCAATTATTTAATAAGTTCATGTATCCAATGTCAGATTGATATCCATACATTGATGTTTTTCAAAACGAAGATACAAGCAGACAGAATCAGAAAATATGGAATGGGGGCTTGTTGCTGAATTTGACTCTAGTTCTAAAAGACTGGATAAAAAGGACACAGGGCTTATTACCAATGAATCACAATAAAGCTTGAAAAATGAATTTTCCCCAAGGGCCTGTATTGCTCACCTGGCTAACTGAGTAAATATAGGTTACCATAACACATTTAATATTGTCATGCAATGCACTTAGTAAGCATTTAATAAACAATGCTGTCTCATTCAGGAAAGTTTTAAAATTTATCAAAATATGCTACTAATACAAAAGGAGTGCATTCTAATGCATAGTTTATATGGAAATGGTCAAATAACTCCTTTTGGCCCCTCAGATTTGACTGGGAGGTCAGTCTAACCATTCGTTCAAAGGCCCCACTTAACTTACCAAGAAAAGGTACACATGGAGGATTTATAGACCTCAGTTTCTCCACATATTTCTTGAAATGATCAGAATTGAGTTCCCTGGCTTCATTGAAAGACTTCATAAACCGGTGAGGGATTTCCTGGAAAGAAAATGCCTGTACTGTTTAGTAAATATTTATGATATGATAAAATGAATATATAAGTTTGAACAAAAATGATTCAAGGACTAATAAGTCATAGTGTCAGAAAATAAAGCCTCCTTGACTAATAAGTCATAGTGTCAGAAAATAAAGCCTCCTTGACTAATAAGTCATAGTGTCAGAAAATAAAGCCTCCTTGCACATCTACTGGCAGACGACCAGTTCTCGCCGAGTACCAATTTTCGCTATCGCATGTGTATTTGTAATATTGCACACAAATTTTCAAACTTAAAAAATCAGCATGATAGTATCTTCTATCAGAAATTGACTTTATTCGCAAACAAGGACATAGTCATTCAGATCCCCCGCCAATGGAGATATCAAAGCTGAAGTAAGTTTGATTGTGGAGACTTATGTGTATGAAAAAAAAAACAGGAAAAAGGAAGTTGAGCTAAAGAAAGATGGAGTATAATTCAAGTAGAGCGGGGCTGCAATTGTTGAATCAGGTATACAGCCTTGACATTTATATTAGACTATATACACAAAGATGGGTGGAGTTTTGCAAAGTAACATTTACCATTTACCATGATATTTTCAGCAATGTTTCCATGGTAACAGAAAAAGTGCAAAAAATGAAAACCTAAAAATAGCAAAAGGTACTACTAGACCATAAAAAGAATGTGTCTATGAAGTTTCGTGGAAATATCTCTGCTGGTTTTAGAGTTATGCTCCGGAAATGAACCTGCTACAAAAATATGATATTTTCAGCAATGTTTCTATGGTTACAGAAAAAAGCACAAAAAGTGAAAACCTAAAAATAGCAAAAGGCACTACTAGACTATAAGAACAATGTGTCTATGAAGTTTCATGGAAATATCTCTGCTGGTTTTAGAGTTGTGCTCCGGAAACGATTCTTACACAAAAATCTGCCATTTTCAGCAATGTTTCCATGGTTACAGAAAAAAGAACAAAAAAAGTGAAAACCTTAAAATAGCAAAAGGCACTACTAGACCATAAGACTAATGTGCCTATGGAGTTCCGTGCATATATCTAAACCGGTTTTCCAGTTATGCTGTGGAAACGAACCTGGTACAAAAATATGATATTTTCAGCAATGTTTCCATGGTTACAGAAAAAGTGCAAAAAATGAAAACCTAAAAATAGCAAAAGGCACTACTAGACCATAAGAGCAATGTGTCTATGAAGTTTCATGGAAATATCTCTGCTGGTTTTAGAGTTGTGCTCCGGAAACGATTCTTACACAAAAATCTGCCATTTTCAGCAATGTTTCCATGGTTATAGAAAAAAGTACAAAAAGTGAAAACCTTAAAATAGCAAAAGGCACTACTAGACCATAAGATCAATGTGTCTATGAAGTTTCGTGGAAATATCTCTTCTGGTTTTAGAGTTATGCTCCGGAAATGAACCTGTACAAAAATATGATATTTTCAGCAATGTTTCCATGGTTACAGAAAAAAGTGCAAAAAGTGAAAACCTTAAAATAGCAAAAGGCACTACTAGACCATAAGAGCAATGTGTCTATGAAGTTTCATGGAAATATCTCTGTTGGTTTTAGAGTTGTGCTCCGGAAACGATTCTTACACAAAAATCTGCCATTTTCAGCAATGTTTCCATGGTTACAGAAAAAAGTACAAAAAGTGAAAACCTTCAAATAGCAAAAGGCACTACTAGACCATAAGACCAATGTGTCTATGAAGTTTCGTGGAAATATCTCTTCTGGTTTTAGAGTTATGCTCTGGAAACGAACCTTGTACAAAAATATGATATTTTCAGCAATGTTTCCAGGATTACGGAAAAAATGCAAAAAATGAAAACCTAAAAATAGCAAAAGGCACTGTTAGACCATAAGAACAATGTGTGTATGAAGTTTCGTGGAAATATCTCTACTGGTTTTAGAGTTATGCTCCGGAAACCATTCCTACGGACGGACAGACGGACGGAAGACGGACGGACGGTACCCAGTTGTATATACCCACCGACTTTGTTGGGCGGGGGATAAAAAAAGTGTGAAAACAATACAGATACCAATCCCATGGCGAGAATTGGTTCTCAGCGAGAACTGGTCGCCTGCTAGTATGCATGGTCAATACTATTGTAAAATTTCAATGAAACTTATTCATTAATTAAGAAGTAGTTGTCCAGAATACTAGCCAACACTCTGAATGCATTTTGAGTATATTGCTGAAGCAATCCCTGTCCCCTTCAGACCTCAAAATCTATTAAAATGACCTTAAATGTATTCAGCAAGTGACCTTTGTAATTTTGACTCCAAATTCAATCCAAAGCTGTGTTTCATATTCCATTCATTTTCAAAATGCACTTTGTTATTATTTCCTTAATGACAACATTCAAAGTCCACTTTGAAAGCATTCCTGGGTAAAAGTAAATATAATCTTAAGCTCCTCATAAAATGGAAACAGTATCTCTATAACAAAGTTATAAAAAAAACACAATTATATAGAAACACGAATGCACTTACCTCAAAGGTATGTTCCAGTCGGTACACTGGAGCAGAGTTTATTGCACTAACTATTTCTAAAACACCATTAAAATTGTTCAGTTCTTGGAAAACGAGCATAATCTCCAATATACGACACACGACAGCCACCCTCTCCTCTATATTCTCCGCCATCAAAATGCATTTCTCCATCCAAAATGTAAACTGTAATCAAGGATTTGGGTATTAATTAAAACATAAAATAACATCAATTCATGACTGGGTTTGGATACCCATACTTGATACATATATATAGTACTGTTACTCGTTATAAAAAAAAAAAGGTAAAAAAAAAGATTATTTTTTAAGGAAATTCACATGTAAAAAGTTGTTATCGTTAATGAAGGAGACAGATAGTGTATGTAAGAGCATGATCTTCAAAAGTCTTGTAGTCCTGTTTTATAATGAAAAATACATGGATTGCACAACAACTTGTGTTTTGGAGAAGAAGAGAATCAAAATTATTTACAGAAGAATGCATGATAAGGGACATACAAAGGCAGATAAAAAGGATGGAGACTCCATCTCAGGTCATTTATAAAAACTTACATTATTGGTAAATGCTATCATCTTTAATAGGTTAGGAGATGTGTTTTGCTTGTCAATTTTCATCCATGCACAGCCAATCAGCTCAGATGGTTGTACAGCACGGTAAAGGTCAAACTCCAGCAAGGTCACTTGTCTCGCAATCTCTATAGGATGAAGCTGTAAAGGAACCAAAATCAATAATAAAGATCTATTAAGATCTCTTAGATACAGATCTGTATGGTATATAGATCTCTTAGATTCACAGATCTGTATGGTATATAGATCTCTTAGATACACAGATCTGTATGGTATATAGATCTCTTAGATACACAGATCTGTATGGTATATAGATCTCTTAGATACACAGATCTGTATGGTATATAGATCTCTTAGATACACAGATCTGTATGGTATATAGATCTCTTAGATACACAGATCTGTATGGTATATAGATCTCTTAGATACACAGATCTGTATGGTATATAGAATCTCTTAGACACACAGATCTGTATGGTATATAGATCTCTTAGATACACAGATCTGTATGGTATATAGATCTCTTAGATACACAGATCTGTATGGTATATAGATCTCTTAGATACACAGATCTGTAGAGTATATAGATCTCTTAGATACACAGATCTTATTTAAATAAATCTGATAGATCTCTATGGTAGATATCTTAGATACACAGATCTTTATGTTAAATAGATCTCTTAGATACACAGATCTCTATGGTATATAAATCTTAGATACACAGATAGATTCTTATATTAATAATCTTAGATACACAGATCTGTAGAGTATATAGATCTCTTAGATACACAGATCTGTATGGTATATAGATCTCTTAGATACACAGATCGTTATGTATAAGATCTTAGATACACAGATCTGTATGGTATATAGATCTCTTAGATACACAGATCTGTATGGTATATAGAATCTCTTAGATACACAGATCTGTAGAGTATATAGATTCTTAGATACACAGATCTGTATGAGTATATAGAATCTCTTAGATACACAGATCTGTAGAGTATATAGATCTCTTAGATACACAGATCTGTATGGTATATAGATCTCTTAGATACACAGATCTGTAGAGTATATAGATCTCTTAGATACACAGATCTGTATGGTATATAGATCTCTTAGATACACAGATCTGTATGGTATATAGATCTCTTAGATACACAGATCTGTATGGTATATAGATCTCTTAGATACACAGATCTGTATGGTATATAGATCTCTTAGATACACAGATCTGTATGGTATATAGATCTCTTAGATACACAGATCTGTATGGTATATAGATCTCTTAGATACACAGATCGTTATGTTAAATAAATCTCTTAGATACACAGATCTCTATGGTATATAGATACCTTAGATACACAGATCTCTATGGTATATAGATACCTTAGATACATAGATCTCTATGGTATATAGATATCTTAGATACACAGATCAGTATCATGGTATTTAGATCTCTATACAGATCTCTATGTTATATAGATCTGTATGGTATGTAGATTTCCTTGTACACAAATCTCTGCATTTTTTTTTTACAAATCTTAGTATTCTTTACCGTCATGAGATCAAATGCCTTGGGTTCCCTTGTCAAATGCCACTCAACATTTGGCAAAGGTTTTTGATAGGTAAACTCTCGTTCTGTGCTCTGACTCTCAAATCGCCGATGAATGACTTTAATTATGGACTCTGCCATCTTCTTCATGGCCTTTCCCTTGACTCCAGCCAGGAACTCCTGGAGTTTGTACAGAAGAGACATGTCCCTCTCAAAGTCATAATAGTGGTGGTCCACCCAATGTCGCAATACATTCACCACTCTGTAACCAACACAATGAACAACTATAAATTTTCGTTTAAATCAAAGTTAACACTAAGTCTTAATCTTCAAGAATTTAGGCTAAACAAAAATTATAATTCCTATATTTCCATACTTCCACAAACTCAATGCCAAATAACCTGTTACAGCTTTCAATGAAAACCTGTGACCCAATTTGACAATACTCAGATTCATTTGTGACAAAGAACCTTGGGCCTTAGAATGGTCATCTGACTATTGGTACAATACAAACACAGAAATTTACAGTGATGGAAAAATCTTTGGATAAAAAGCAAAAGATCAAATGAGCTGAAAATGATCATCTATTCTGATAGTTTCTATATATATACATCTGATAGTTTCGAATATATTTAACCACTCTCTCATTGAAAGAAGGTCAAGGTCTTTCAGGTGATCCAGCATGCAATATATAAAAGTACTTCAGGTTTTTAACTTATTGGGAAGATGTTTGAAGAATTTTATATATTTGATCTATCTGACCATGAAAGTAAGTTATCCCTTTACCTAAACATGCCACTGACTTGATACCATGCATCTACGACTACAAGTTATTGAAAACAAGTTATTCAAGCATACCCCTATGACCTTGAATGAATGTTAGATGAGCAAAATCTGAACATGTAAAATATTATCATTGGATTAAATAGCAAAACAAGAATCAATCCAAGTTAATGTCAAAATATTACCGAAATTGCACTGGTTTAATATACTCCTTACGGAACCTCTTCAAGTCATCACGAGCTTGCTGACTCTCCTGTTCAGGCAATTCTGTCTGAGATTTTAAGGGGAACTCAGGTATGTCAAACCTGAAAGAAAAACAATGCAAGAGAGCAACTTTACCAAGGGACTCAAAAAAACATTTTAGATCAACTCTAACTTATTTACATAACATAATTCAAGCTCACTAGCTCTTCTGGCCAGGTGAGATAAAATTGGTTGACTATTACTTAAAGATGCTCCGACATCGACAGGGCATAAATGAAACTCATCATCTGAACAATAACTGATGTATAATCGTGTTTATATGTGTCTAATTAACACAAAAATGAATATGAAATAATATATATCTTGCTTTTGGTGTGTACACAATCAGTACTTCATTCCAGTTAGGACATAGTGCCACGGAATTTTTTCAGGATGTAATAAATTATTTTCAATATTTTTATCTTGAAGTATAATTAGAAGCTCAAGCTTTTCAATAGTGGTAATGGTGTATAGTAAGTAACTTTGGTAACTGATAAGAAGAAAAATGTGAATTTGTCTGCTCTTGTTTTCTGATAGTGAAAAAATACCATTTGTCAGCAGGGAGCATTATTAGTATATACCAAACAACAACATGAAGAACTTGATGGATTAACATACCTTTCTTTGAGAAGCTCGAGGAGTTCATGAGGTTTGCAGAAAGATCGGTAGGTGGTGAGGAATGTCTTGACAAACTTGGGGTCCGCGTACATGTGATAGGTAAGCCTCTCCACTAACTTCAGGAGAAGACCTCCCTTTATCAAGGGGCTCTCAATGGGGAGCTGACGACGGTCCTCAAGCACAATATTTTCTGAGGAATCTTCCACTGAAAATCTGTACCAAACATATCAATATTATATGAGGAATCTTCCACTGAAAATCTGTACCAAACATATCAATATTATATAAAGACCAGGTTTTTATTTTTAATATTGATTCTTTATTTTTAATATCCTGTTAAGTCTATGAAATAATTACCTATTTAGGATATGTTTTTCTTCCAATAACCAAAATGAAAATACAAAGAGATTAATACATTAAAGCAATAGCGTTACTATTTCTTAATTTCATCGGGGCATGAAAAAAATAATTTCTTAATGTCATAAACAATTTTTTGTTTTCAAAAGTCCTGTTTGAAGTGCTTTCTTCAGTAATTAATTCAAGAAGTTGGATGGCATACTTAATATTTTAGGATTTTTCAATTTATACGAGTACATAAATGTAATTTAATCCTAATAAGATCATACTTTTCTTTCTTTAGAAAAAGAAGATATATTTCATATCTTTTCTATCCCGCAAAACCTTTTTAGACAAATGAGTTATATGTAGTAAGAGAAGCAAACTCTCACATGTAATTAACTTTCCTGTGATGGTTAAACAAGACTTTGACTTACCTGTAAATTTCAGGGGGAGGTAATTTGAGAGGCTGTTGCTTTTCCTCATCACGAATGATACTGTCTAAACGTCTCTCTAAATTACTGTAACATAACAAAAGATAAATCTCACAAACATGCACCAATTTTGTTCATTTTTAAAGTTTTCCGACAGACATAATTCATACCTTATCAAAACTATTATTACTATATCTGTTTATATTTCATGGGCAGGTTTTAGCAAGTATTATCTAAGTGGACGAATAATACAAAACAGAACAAAACTTGCATCAATGTGTATCAACCATCATAAAACACGAAACAAAACGTGACAGAACATTACAAAACGCAACATGACAGCAACATAAGATGGCTGGAATTTAATTGCTTGCTGTTCCACCACGGACCATTTGCAAGTTCTGTTACAACTTTTACATACTCTAATGTTTTGTTAGATTAATTTTACAACATCCTGTTACGCTGAACATCATCTACTGTGACTGAGGTGGCAATTTTTTTGACAATTTTAAATCTGGCATGGCATCCAAAGTAATCATGGCTGCTCACGTTTGTCTGTCATGCCCACTGACATTGGCTCCCTACTCATTGTATAATAACTAGTAGATACTTACCTTCTAGTCTGTAAAGAGATCAGAGCCGACATCCAGTTGGCTTTATCCTCTGCAGACTTAGAACTCAATACAACACTGTTGTTTGTATGGTCACGCAGCTGGATCTCAAAGCAGTGTTTACACTCTGAAATAATTGTCAAAACAATCCTATTAAAAACATAATTAGTACAGTTTCATATATTCTTTCTATGGGCCGTAATACTACCAAATCGAGGAGAGATTGTAAGATATTATTCCCCACCTAAAATTTTGAGAACAACATTACTTACAATGCACAGGTTTTAATTTTACATGTACATATAAGAGTTAAAATGAATTTTGGCAGTACTGCCAAACAATAGGCTCATGGGCATTAGCTCTTTCTTTGTTCAATGATGCGCTCTATAGATTTTAGATGAAAAACCTAAATGGAAATATTGCCAGAATGGTTACCATGGCAACTGAAGCTGTAATTATGATAAAAAAAATCATACCTATTGTATTAAGGTAGTACTAGATATTTATAATTCAACATATTAATCACTTAATAAGGGGTTTGAAAATGTGATGGATTCGAGGCCAAAAGGGGCACACACATTAATTTATTTTCACAAAATGATACCAACCCTCCATATCCTCCCGATCTCGAATCTCTATTTTTCTGATGAGGAATTTCTCCTTAAGCTTAAAGTCTCCAGAAGCGCTAGTGACCGAGGTGCGACGCATGTTCTGTTTACACATGATGATAAGCCCATCAAATAGGAAGACATGGCGTTCTGTTGGTCTCCCCCTTACTTGTTTGTAGAGAACACCCTCTGTAAGCAAAAATTACACATCATCATTATTAATCTTATCTTTATACATTATCATTATCAATCTTTTCTTAACACAATAATCATTATCAATCTTTTCCTTACACATTATCATTATCAATCCTTTCCTTAAACTTAACTAAATGTAGATACAATAGTATAAACAGAGTATAATTGTGATAGTCAGAGTATAAATGTAACTTATGTACTCGACAATAACGTGAAAATATTTACCCAGGATAAATTCACTACAGCTTTGCCAGATATCTTTACCCTCCCAACCATCAATAGTTTTCTGGAGATCAGACATTTTTTGTACCACAGCTTGGCGTCCAGTTTTTCCCTGCAGTCGCAGTGATGTTTCCCTGTAAATCAAAAGCATTTTGTAAGCATTTTTTCCGTAAGAAATATTACCTTAGCTTTGTTATTTGAATGAAATTAACTCAGTTTGTGAGAGACAAAGAAATTGTAGTATTTTAAATGAGTAAAATTATATTAACACAACCTGTGTACAAAAGCTCTCCTAAGGATGCTTGTGTTGTGGGAATCTTCACTTACCAGGGCTTTTTCTTTGGTAGATTTCCAGAGAATTTGCGTTCCAGCATAGCCTTGAGGAAGGTGAGAAGTCCACTTGCCTGCTCTAGACTTTCCTGGTCTTCTTCATTAGGACTTGTGCTGATAAGTGCCTGTAATATTAGGTTTACCATACAGTACCTTAACTTCACATACTGCATAGTTGTTAAATTTAGCAGGAAGAAAATGTTGTGACTTTCCATTTGATATCAATACACAGAGAGCAGTGTAAGTGAATGTTTAACAATATACAGGTTATGGATGGCTATGCAGCTATTTGCATACATGATTACAACAGAACTGTACTTATAGATCAGTGTATACAGCTATTAAATAATGCTATTTCCAAAGACTCCTTTATACTGACCTTGATGACCTCAAAGTAGTGTAGGCAGTGGTAGATAGGTCCCAGTAACAGTTTGGGGAGCACATACTTCATAGCGTCCTTCAAACCATGCCCTTCATTCTGTCAAACACATTTAAATACTTAATATCAACACAGCTGATAATAACCTTTGTTTATTACATTTTTAAATTTGATATCTTCACTCGCTTTTAACAGAACAGAATGCAGCATTGACAATGAAAGTATCATTTTGATTGTTGTGTCATCAGTCTGTGCACAAAAATGACATCATATCTTTATGTAGAAATATGACGTTATGATCACAAAAATATGTTGTAATAATCCCAAGGGCAAATAACTCTGTGAATACGATGGTGGAATAACCTTTGATGGAACTATTAGTGATGTTCTTCTGTAAATTGAAGCAAGAAAAAATGTAGTAAATGTAATATTCCTTGTTTCTTGATGAATACATGTTAGCTCACCTGCCTAAATTACCACTTAATTACTTTTGGTATAAAGGAAAAAGTTAATGTCTTCAGGAAAGTTAATGAATCTTGCACAATGCCATAATACTTCTTTGTCTGGAATATGAGCTAACAAGAGGCCCAAAGGGCCTTAACGGTCATTGGACAACCATTTAATTTTTGAAAGTAACTAGTGATACTGACCTAATACGACCACTGAGTAACTAGTGATGCTGACCTTATATAACCCTTGAGTAACTAGTCATACTGACCTTATATGACCCCTGGGCATTGGGTAACTAGTGATACTAACCTTATATGACCCCTGGGCATTGGGTAACTAGTGATACTAACCTTATATCATAACTAGTGATACTGACCTTATATGACCTCTGAGTAACTAGTGATACAGCTTATATGACCCTGAGTAAGTAGTGATAATGATGTTATATGACCCTCGAGTGATACTGACCTTATATGACCTCTGAGCAACTAGTGATACTGACCTTATATTACCCCTAAGTGACACTGACCTAATATGATCCCTGAGTGATACTGACATTATATGACTCCTGAGTAACTAGTGATACTGAACTTATATGACCCATGAGTAACTAGTGATACTGACCTTATATTACCCCTGAGTGACACTGACCTAATATGATCCCGGAGTGATACTGACATTATATGACTCCTGAGACTTGTGATACTGAACTTATATGACCCATGAGTAACTAGTGATACTGACCTTATATTACCCCCGAGTGACAATGACCTAATATGACTCCTGAGTGATACTGACCTAGTATGGCCCCTGAGTGATACTGACCTAATACGGCCCCTGAGTGATACTGACCTGTAGCGTTGTGTTGAGATCATCCCTCTGTAACAGGGTATAAAGTCTTTCCTTCCCATGTGGAGCCAACATGTCATCCACATATTTCTCATACACATTGAAAGCCTCCTCCTGTAAAAAGAATGGTACAAATACACTTGAATTGCTGAACTAATAAATATACAGGATTACATGAGAGTTAATTTCATATGAGATTTATGAAACAAGTCTATTAAGAAGTTTTTATTTATCACAGAACTACCTAGCTACATAACAAAGAATTTCACATCAAAAGTATTCCGGAAATCCAGCAGAGGCCGTCATTTTGTCCCACCATCCTCATAATCCTGAAGTCACGTCATTTTTCCTGACGTCACTTTATTGTTTTTGTCTGACATGACGATGGATTTCTAGCCAATGAAAATCGCTCCAGGTCATATTATACTAGTGACATGTGCAAAATTATTACAAGGGCAAAATCACTGGATATCAGGCGGATTTTGTGATAAATTAGGGTATAAACCTGAATTGACCTAAAGACATTTTGTCTGTGTAACAGTGACAAGAGATAACTTACCTCTGCCATATCCAGGAAACAAATGCCCACTAGTGGAAGGTCTTTTTCTGCAGCCATTTCTACTTGTTCTTCCACAGAACTCAACAGATTGGCAGTGAACTCATAGATGTCTAGTATATTACTGAATATCACTTCCAAATCCTAAACAATGTAAGAAAATTTGAATTGGAATAAGACTCAAAAGAACACAGCAAATATAATACTATGTTGTGACCATGCACTAAAATTTTAGCTGAACAGTCACAGATCAAGAAAATGTTGCCTATGTAATAAATAACCAAGAAATGAAAATGTGTTACCAATCTTTTTTTTTTACAGAGCCTTTGTTTTTGACAATACAAGATTGAAATTCAACTGAATGAAGCAGAGATGTTTCATAATAAGGCGTGTATAGAAGGCATCAAATTATTTTTTAATCTCTCTAATACATGGTTGGTACAGAGTTTTGGTACAGAGTTTTCAGAGTAGAATTCAAGCATTTTCCAAGCATTTTTCAAGTACTTCAAAAATTCAATATACAATTTTACTATATATTTTAACTAGATTGGGATTTTGATATCTAAAATCTAAATAAGAGGTCCCACAATGTTCAACTATAGGGTCTTAAGGGAATATCTACATATGAAATTTATTAACAAACCAATTTGAATAGCCTGATGCCAGAGGTAATTTGAAACACAAACCTTGCTTCTTGGGAAGTGTTTGACAAAAGGAGCTCTGAAGACCTTGATGATCATATTTAAGTCCCTCATGTATTGTGTCTCTTCATGGATGAAGTCTTTGACTATGTCCTCGTATTTCAAGGACTCTGTTTTGATTGGTTCTTCCAGAACAGGAAGTGAAACATCTTCCTCTTGAGAAAACATGTCCATAAGAACCTGAAACACAAAATACAAACATTGAATTCATAACAATATATATTTTAGTGAATCTAAAATACAGAATACAAATATTGAATCTATGATAATTTAATATATATCTTACAAGAACCAATAACACAAATATTTCCACATTCCAATTTATGTTCAAAATCTATTAACAGTATAGCCTATTATCTAAGAAAGGTCAAATTTTTTGTAATTTATCTAAAAAGGTGAACATTAATCTTTATTTCAATAGCTTCGATTCTTTTTCTGGCTTTAAAGGTGAATAATTATGCTTCAAACATGTCTTAATATTGTGTGGATCAAATTTTCACAATCAAATCAACGTCCCGAGAAAACAACTGTCTATATGGTGGGTGATGGAATGTGTGAGAATCTATATACAGAATAAACATTTTGAAACATGTAATGGAATCAAGGAAGCAATCAACATCAAATACCAAAATTCTTTTAATTTATATTACTCTATAACTGTGAAACATGCCAATCTAATGCATATTATAAAATTTTACATATATCATGAAATATTTGAGGACCGAACCTTCCCAAAACCGATCACCTCTAGAAACCGAACATGGATGTCATGTACGGAATGAATTCCTCTTTATTAATAGTATAAAAAACTTCCCAAAACCGATCCCTCCCAATTCCGAATACCGGACCGATTTTGAGATCGGAATAGTCAAATGTAACTAAAATACACTTCTGAAAACCGGCCTTACCTGAGCGACACCGATAGATTGCATTGAGGTCTGATCAAACCGACCGTGAAATACACACGTACCTGTACCATAGTTGTTGCGTGCCATGTCCTTGGGCATGTATACAGATGTGAAGGCTATAGGTACACGGTAATTATACCCGAGATCTTGGTGTAATTATTTAATCATGTCTATTGTTTAGATATCTAACGAAGGTCTACCATGTGCACGCGGTTTGTTTACTGTAGGAAAACAAGCAGAGCTAGTAATAAAGAGAAAGTTTCGTATTCAAATCACACGGGTTTTTTTTATTTACATATGTAGTTGTCGGATAACGTAAATTATCTGTATGAAGAAGCCGAAGCCATGTATTGTTTTAGAAAATGACTATGTCATATAATGACCGGCATCGACTGATCATCATGTAATTAGACCATATAATTTGATTCTTGACGTAACCGGAAGCGATCGGTCGTATGTAGGTTGCAGACGAGAACATCCCCAAGAACATTCACGCAACTAACTAACTAAACTACGTTTAAAAGCGGTAACAAAGTCAAGTTTGCTGTAATCAATTCCTTTTAAACGTATGATTCTCGGTTCACTAGTGTAAAAAACGACTTCCGATCGATTAAATCCGGATCGTGATGATCGGTATTCGGTTCACTTCTCCAAACCGAACCCTCTCTAAACCGGCCAAAATTATATGCACCGACCATGATCGGTTTCGGGAGGTTCCACTGTATCATGAAATATTTGAGGATGTGGGTTGGCCTTTGTAAAATATCGTATAGATGGTTATTTTCAGGATTTCGCAGCACATTGCTATGATCTTCAAAACATATGATTTTCTCGTTTTTAAATCAAATCGCAAAAATTTTGTTCCACAAAACTCACCAGCTACTGTAAAACACAAAAATTTTCGTTGTTTTTATATTCATGGGTTCACAGCAACCACAAAAACAACCAAAGTTTCTACATAATAAACATTTTATGTTATATAAATCTAAGCAGACATCACCTTTAATCTAAAGCATGATTTTCAGTACAACTCACCTGGTCAGCACAAATGGCAACCTTGATATCCTGGGATGTAATCTCTGCATGTTTGATATTCCTAACATAGTTCCCCGTCAGCTGCGAAAATATTTCAAAACAATAATTATCTGTCTCATCCACTTTGTTTTAGCCGTAATCTTATAATTATTTTAGCCTGTAAGAACAGCCATGATCTTATTCTTATTTTAGTCTGAAAGATTTAAGTTACCAGAATTTGGTAGATAGATAGATAAATGTGTGAGAATGGTGTTACTTTTTTTTTTTTTTTTTTTTTTTTTACAAAACACTACATTTTAGTTATCTCTATAATTCATAATAACTATAATAAACCTTTCTACTGACTGATTAATTTTGGTCGAAATTTCAAATATCAAGAGATACTAACTTTGAGTATGTCTGCAGCTATGTATTCCAACACTGCCACAATATAGAGAGTAACCTGGAACTCAATTCTGTATCCAAGGGCCTCCTGAATAAGTACAAAATATATCTACATGTATATGTCATTTTCAAATACATGTTTTCCCCAAAACCTAAGAATAATGCCTGAAACATGAAAACAACCTTCGAACTTCTCTGGGTTTATCTAACATTAATTTGCTTGTAATTGTTTCCCTACTGGCATCCCTTACAGACCCACTACCTTTCCAAAATGGCTTTTTATTTTTAAAATTGAAATGTCAAGCAAGATTAATAATTTTCTAGAGTCGCAAAAGTATTAGATTATTGTACTACACCTGTCATCACCTTCTGAACAATTAAATCTTAATAAATGAAATGTTAATTTTCATAATGCAGGTCGTATTATGTTTCCTGTCGTTGTCCTATTTACCGAGTGTTAGTTGACTGTCACTGCGTCAAACGTCAAAACAGTGAAATCATCTTCACTGCTTACATAGTTTATGGAGGAAACCTTGCATTTGTTTGGTATTATAACTTCATCTTCGGCCATCAATAGATATTTCCTTATGTTAATAATGTTTTTAAGAGAGTTTATTTTTTTGTTTCGGAAAAGTAGTGGGCCTTTAAACACATGAATTTAAAAACAACAAGTAATTATCCAATCAACGCACATAACTCAGTTTGGCCAACCAATCAAACTGAACAGATTTTTTATAACCAGGTAGAATCCCAACAAAATGGCAGGTAAAGCAACCAATTATAATTACTATCATCCTAGTATGTAGCAAAAACTATTCTATCCTTTTTTCAAATGAAAAAATATTTATTTCAGTAATGGCAAGTATTCAAACGATTATGCAACCTAACAACACCTAGATTTTTTAAATTTTCCAATATCCCGCCTACAAGAGTTCCTGGTCTAAGTTAAATTTGGCCACAATACGCTTCATTTGAAACATGTTTACAAAAGGCTTTGAATGTTGATATCCAGATTATAAGGATGGTTACCATGTAGCTGCAATATTGTAGCCCAAAAGACTTAAGACAGAAAATATGGTGCTGTCTTTAGAGCTACAATTGCGGTTGGTGCCTATGACTTCCAATGGAGCAAAGTAATTATGCAAACCATTATTAAACGTTTGTATGCATTTTATCATAATTTTATTTTATATATATCGCCTACAAACTAGGCAATAAAACTGAACCATACGAAATATGAAATTATCAGCGAGACATTTTTTTTACATATATATACATGTGAAGGTCTTTCTGAACGGAATTTATATGGCAAGTCCATAATTGTAAACTTGAATTGACGTCCTGTGAGCAGTACAGAAGATGTTAAGAATGATAGTTATGATTGTTTTGAAGAAAAATAATATATAAATGCATGTATATACATAAAATTATTGGAAACCTACAACAAAGTATATAAAAAAATGTGCCTGAGTGAGTTCCTGAGGCACTGCTCCACCAGGACATATATATATAGGCACCACTTTGTACCCAGCCCAAAGGTATACAGTAAAACCCCTATAACTCGAACAGCAGGGGATCAGATCAATAATTCGAGGAATACAGGGTATTCGACTCATCCGAGGTTGGTCATGATCGACCGTTGACAGTCAAAATGTCCGGTCTCCCTATGACAAACAATACATTGCAATGACATTTTAATTACCGTAATTCCAGCATTTTGGATTTTTTATGAAAGTGTGTTTTGATAGCAATATCAAGTTGAAAAAATATGTATTACATAAAATGAGGGTTTGAAATACTGACGACAAAGTAAATCAAATGTAAACGATCGTCAAACGTGGTACAAAAATACCATATTGGTTAAAACAGACAATGTGTACAATTTCGATGATTTAATTAACAAAAATCATTTAACACATTTACAAAATAAATACACACATTAAAGTTATTAACCAGCATAGTTACGAACAAACAACAATACCTATATCTACCTTGTAAAAGCGTTAGGTTACACGTGTTCACGAGGAAAGTTACGGAAATACAATATGCGGGAAAAGATACGAAACGCACTGATAAAAACGAACATGGGTCAATGTGATTTGTACTTAGCACTATCAAATTTTGGTATCGTTTATATCTTTTGGAAAAAACACAAATTAAAAAAAAATATTGAACTTATACAGGGAGTCGGAGGTCAGCGATTTCTTCCGACTCTTTTGTCATTTCACAATGCGTACTTTCTATTAACACAAATCAATGTAAACATCTTCCGTATTTTCGTATTTAAGCGAAGATTATTACGAGAGAGACACCGATTATTTAATGCCTTTTCTGAAATATTCAAATAAAGTTTGCATTAAACAACGACTGGCGATCGTGGAGGTAGGTAATACTGACACCGTTAATCCCTTAATTACCGAAAGGGTTGATACGGCACCTGTATAAACACAAGTCGTGAGCTATTATCCGTGACGGTCGGTGCAGTCAGGTGTGACACAGGTAAACAGTTATCAAGGGCCGAACACCTGTTCGACGAATGCATGGGTACATACTATGTATTTGCTCAAACGGGGATATATTTCTGTTCGAGGAATAAGGTATTCGACGAATAGCTGTTCAAGCTATCCGGGGTTTTGTTACATAGATTATATAGGGACACGGTCGGGACCGTCCGACCAGTTCGACGAATAGGGGTATTCGAGGAATCCGGGTTCGAGTTAGAGGGGTTTTACTGTAGTAGGCCGGGTATGTATATTCGTTTACCACACTATCAAAGGATTCTAATTAAAATCTAAAGATCTAATTAAAATCTAAACAACTTATTTCAAGTTTTAATGAATTTAAATTATTGTTGGATAATTCTTATTATATAGAAGCATCTAGACTATCAACATTTTCTGGACGAAATCCCTACCTGAACCTCTTACAATAGTTCTGTCCCCCTCTCGTTTCAAAACTAGTGACAATGCAAAAAACATCAAATGGCTATATAATTGTCACAGAAAAGTTAAGATTGTTCCATTTATAATATATAATTAACACCTTTTTACCCGAAGTAGCTTTAAGAATCTTGATAAAAGGCTAATTATAACCATCTCATCATGACCATGGTAGGCTTAAGGATGATTAATTAATCCATAACAGAATGTACAACAAATTTCACTAACCTTGATGAGGAGGGTGTGAATTTTATCCACAGGAAGAACGAGTGGAGTGTTTTTACGGCCTTTCTCCAAGGCACTATTTGCGTCACGGATAGCCCATTTGTCTATTGGATCAGGAAAGGTCTTGTTGACTCGGTCAATGATGTCCTGTACCGAGTGTGGATGGGACACACATAGTGTTACCAACAGATTCAGGATGAGGCTCTCGATGTAGTCCAGGGCATCAGTTTTGGCCACCAAGGACGGGTGCACCTGCTGATGAACCTGGGAGTAAAAGAAGAAATGGTATAAATACTATTCCATCTTTGCTCATGGCAGAGTTAGCTCCTTTATGGATAGGTATTCATTGTGACATCATTATTTTGTGGGTGCAATTCAACATCATTTTCTTTGAAAAGTATGATATTACTTTTGCAAACACATGATGTCAAAATTAATATACCTACATGCAAAGGCAGATAGCTCTGTAATATACAAATGCAGTTTAGACATTCATTTTTGTTGGAAAAGGTATTATGTTCATAACATGTGGGGCTGCAATTCAAAGGATACACTTTTTTAATTCAATTCAATTTTCACTATATAAAGATATTCATTTTAGATAAAAGAAATCTAAAGAACCTTCAGACCTTATTAGGTTTGGATACCATTGAAAATGTAACAGTATAATATCATGCTGATATCAAAGAAACAATATAAATATTTTAATGATACTGGTACTTTCAAAGAAATACACTGGTTATCAAACATACTACATATAGATTTATTTGCTTCAACCACAGACGTCTGCATCTGGTTTTGGAAAAATGAAATATCCTACCCCTACTATATGAACAAGATGAGACACTCCATGAACCGGAAGTTGAGGGTACGCTCCAATTCACTTTGAAATTAGACCAAATTTGACGTAAATATTGAGTGTCCGTTCGTTTAAAGGCCCACTACCTTTCCGGAGCAAAATTTAAAGGTTTCTTAAAAACATTAATAACAAAAGAAAATATACATCGATGGCTTAAGATGAGGTTACAACACCAAATACATGCAAAATTTCCTGTCTAATGTACGATAACAGTAGAGATTCATTTCGCTGTTTTGCTGTCTAGCGCAGTGATAGTTAACTACCGCGCGGCATTTAGGACGACGGCGGGAAACATAAAACGACCTGCGTTATGAAAATTAACATTTTATTTATTCTAATTAAACAGTTCTGAAGGTGATGATAAGTGTGCTAGTAAACGTATAGTTAATAACTTCTGCGACTCTACAAAATTATTGATCTCGTTTTTACATTCCTATCTTACTTACTTACTAACTTACTTAAGAATCCTCTTTTTGAAATGTATGCCAGGTTTTTGTCGCGAAGTTACGATTTTTTAATATGGAACAGGACACCAAGTATCCAAGTAGCGGACGATGCATCAACTGTGAAACGGAAGTTGATCTTTCAAGCTTGCAGTTTTACAAGGAGCAATCTGATTGGTTAATTAAATTAATTGACAAATCAGATTGCTTCTTGCGAATGCTCGCTTGAAGAGTTCCACTTCTGTTCCACAGTTGAAGCATCGGAGTGTGACACCTTGTATAGTAGGAGTAGCTATAGGTTGTTATATTTTTATCAAACCAGAAGCAGAAGCCTGTGCTTCAACATTGTAAGTATGTAAAGGTAAGAAATACACAAGTTGTTGTGTAGCAATGTATTTTTCATAATAAAACAGAGCTGTAATACTTTTGAAGATCATGTTCTTACATACTTTGCACTTGTCTCCTTCATTTACTTTTTAGATGCGGATTAATTCCTTAGAAAATCATTGTTCATTTTTTCCAAATACTGATCAGAGTATTGGTACTTTTTAAAACAGCTATAGTATGTATTGTTATGTTTTAAAACGAGTAACGATACTATATATTATTGAAGATACTATATTGTTATGGAATACCGGTATCCAACCCTAGACTTTATATTGACAGTTTGAGGTCTTCAATTTACCATTTAGGTCTGCAGCTATGCCTGTTCATAAACACAGAATGTTTGTCTGCGTTGTGTGATCTTGATCTTTTCACACTGTTTGCCATTAAATTTGTTTAATATTATACACTTACAGGCGAGGCAATATAATCTTGGCTAACTTTCCACCCAAAATACAACCGATTTATGACGTAGATTGGCCCTTATATTGGTCACATCATGCATAAAAATGACATTGAGAAATGCCAGTAAATTATCAGTAAATAAGTGGCATTTTAACATGAGTATATGTCTTCAATGAACAACCATGAAATCATATCGAATGTGGCCACCAAATTATCATAACAGCAGTCTGTTGGGTATGAGTAGGTAGGTGGGGGTGTCTGTTCTGCTCAAAGTGACCGATTTTCTACTTACCCCATGCAACGCATTAACGAATATGCCTTTCCATTTCGCAGCATTTTCTTCAGAAAACAAATTCTCTGATCCCGTTGCAGGAAACATTCCTACTGTTGCTCGATCAAGTACCAAAAACACATCATGAAACCATGATTGGAAAATAGATCGACTATATAGGCCTATTTATGAAATGCTCCGAAGTTATGGCAGGTGTCGATGTTGGTGACCTTCACGTCAACAGCATAGCTAGGCATTTCCCATGCTACCAGCGACTTTTCATCGTGTTACGAAGCAGCATGGTAGTGTCATGCATATTATTCACATCATTTAAACACTTCCCTTCCGAAATTTAGGTATATTATTGTCTTTTGTTGGTGCCAAAGCTTCCGCAAAACCACAACAGGAAGTAAAAGTAAGAATCATAATGCGCATGCTTACTACGCCTGTCGGAAAGTGGCGAATTTTTTCCCATGGGATTAAAATATTTGGAATTCCAAACATATTTCATCAATACAATTAAGATAATTTTTAAAAATTAAATGGAACAATACAGTATTAAAAACTGATTTATTTTGCTATGACTTTTAAATTTTAAATTGCTATTTTAAATGTCGTAAATATTGAGGTCTCCTTTATTCTGTTTACCTGGGGTGATGACAAGAAAAGGTGTGATATGAATGGTGTCGAAGACCAGGACAAAGTAATAACTACCTGGCACACTGCTTTCAAGCGATGCACCGACTTTGATTTATGGGGACAGCCGGTTGAAGCAATAGATGGATATCACAGGTTGATTTCTTCAAATGTTTCTCTCTCTCTCTCTCTCTCTCTCTCTGTATAATAATTATATATGTTCAGGTCAACTTCCTGTTGACCCTCTGCAGAATTATGTAGATGACTGTATATTATTGGCTGCTCATGTAAAATGTAATCATGTAGCAACCGTTAAATAAAAGATAACATCATTTTTTTAAAAACTTAATTTAACGAAACTAAAGACCGGGATTCTAATTCGGTTTCCTCCAAACACTAGCGGAGTGCTCTACCGACTGAGCTACCTGGTCAATGATGATCAATCCAGTCCAATCCCGCTACACTCCTCCCTCTTTTCTCGAAGTCTTCGCCCTCGAGGACATGTGAGACCCTTCCAAACAGTACCACCACTGAGTGTTATTTAGTTGGTCGCCAATTCTGTAACAGGAGAGGAGAAAATGTAGCGGCCAGACTAGGATTCGAATCCGGAACCCTCAGAACACTAGCCCAGTACTCTACCGACTGAGCTACCTGGTCACCGATGATCGACCCAGTCCAATCCCGCTGCACTCTATCATGTATATTATTGTAAGAGTATGTAACAGGACGAGAGTAGTATGCCGTCAGCTGGGTTTAAGGGAAATTCTCCCGACTCCGGACTTACTGGCCTTCCACTCTACCGACTGAGCTTAAGGGAAATTCTCCCTAGTATGAAGCTAGAAGGCGACCGTCCCAGCTAGCAGCAACACGTCTGACAGATGTTGGCCCAATGTATGACACTAGGTGGGCCCAACGTCAGATGATGACATTGCAAAGACATATTTTTGTCCAACGGATCTACGTTGTCCAGATGTCAGATTCCGACGTTAGATCCCGACGTTTTGATAACGTTGCTAGACATTGATCCAACGTCATTTTGTAACTTCTTTCGACAGCTTTCCAACGTTTATCAGATATGTATAGACCTGATTTACCATTGAAAATAATAACAAAGACAACAAAATAAGTTTTACTGCTTTTAATATATCACCACAATCATTCACTGCTGTACTCCGAGTCACTGTCTCGTCCCACAGAAATGCTTCTGTCATCCGCTTCTGCCACTGTAAATGAAAAAAAAATTATTTAAAAGTACAATAATAATAATTAGAACTTAGGAAAGTGTCATTTCTGTATACAAGAGTTGTATGCAACCACCATTTCGAGAGCCAAATGATAATTAAATCGTAGACACATAACCAAATAACGGTAAACATATAACTGGAAAACATAAATGTATAGCAACACATAATTACATGTACATGTAATTATAAATGACATCTCCATTTTGGAATTCTTTATATACATATTTATATGTGTTGATATCAAAAGTTATCATTTTAAACTGAGTATACTATGGTATTTATAATACATAGACATTGTTACACATTGTACGTTGATAAACTCACTCAGGTAAAGCAGGTGGTTATAAAACATCTATCTATAAACATCACCAAATTTATTTATCATATTACATTCCTAAAACATATCTGTAAAATTATGTGTAATTGTTATAAGGATATAGTGATTAAAACTTCTAAAATCAATACGCAAAAGTTCTCACGATTGTCACAGATAAGCACTGTGTCACCTGCAGTCTTGTTCTGTCCTCAGGAAATTTAAATGTTGCTGTGGCCGCACCCACTATAAAACAATTGATAACGGGTAACCGCTCTCGCTGTACTATGGTGCTAAACTGACCCCCTCCCATGAGGATCCGATAACACTATGGGAGCCAGGCTTAGCGGCACGTTGTCGTATTGTGAATGTTTTGTATACAGGGGTATCTGTGAAATATATACTAGTATATATGTGTTGGAGATATTTAATTAGGGATAGTTACAGATTTAGAAGGTCTCTAAAACATTTGAGATTTTGATAAAAGTCAATATCGTAGCCTGTAAAAATTGTGTTTTAACAGTTATACTTCAAACGTTGCTCCACCGTCTCAGCAATGTTACTGGTGTTGAATAATTTGAAACCGATGTTAACAATTTAAAGTGGTTGAACCAACGTTGGCTAAACGTTGTGAATTTACTTTATCTTCAAGAGAAAAACGTCGACGTTTGTCCAACGTCGACGATACGTAAGAAATCCGACTGCGACCTAGGCGACTGAAAATGACGTCAGACCAACGTACCTCTGCTAGCTGGGGTATACAATGTGTACATAAACCTGCTACACTACTCCCCGTCCTTTCGTACGTGTTCGCTCCCGAAGACAGACCAACCCAGGTTCTCTCTCCAAGGAAGCCTCTCAGTCTTGTATAGCTTTCACTTGGAGTGGTCTATGTCACCAAATGTAAAAGTAGAGAACCGGCCTCAAACAAGTGACCCCTGACTTAAAGTGAATGGTCGGGGAATGAAAACCAGTCTAATTAAATGCGTTCATTGGCCTTCCAAAAGTCATTATAATTCAAAACGATGGTCAAGTCCTGCTAATGTTGTCAGTTGTGACCGTTGAAATTATGGAAACGCCCGTGTACAACTTCAGCACAGTTCTAAGAAGAGATTCTGAAAGCGAGTCTTCCCAAAGACAGACCAACCCAGGTTCTCTCTCCAAGGAAGCCTCTCAGTTTTGTATAGCTTTCACTTGGAGTGGTCTATGTCACCAAATGTAAAAGTAGAGAACCGGTCTCAAACATGTGACCCCTGACTTAAAGTGAATGGTCGGGGAATGAAAACCAGTCTAATTAAATGCGTTCATTGGCCTTCCAAAAGTCATTATAATTCAAAACGATGGTCAAGTCCTGCTAATGTTGTCAGTTGTGACCGTTGAAATTATGGAAACGCCCGTGTACAACTTCAGCACAGTTCTAAGAAGAGATTCTGAAAGCGAGGCTGCAAGGGAATGTCAACATGGACACATATAGCCATCCGGGAGGACGTTTTAGGATTCCTATAATATAGATTGATTTCTTCCCACGCAAAGCGATTTTGAAGGGAAATTTTATTTTTCTATTTCATAAGAAATTATAATGGATATATACTGAGGGTCGATGAAAACTTTTTAATTGAATATTTTTCAATTAAATTTTTTGGTCATATCAAACAAATTAATATTGTAAAACTTTGAGCACCTTACCTATGTATACAATAATGATTCGCATGGCTGAACTTGCTCTCGGGCCATGAAGCGGTGGATTGTTGGAAAAGTACCTATTTGCACGTGCACTCGGTATCAATGCAGACTTGGGCTACCCATTACACATGTACAGTCCTTGTGAATTGGAAGACTGCTTTCCACATTCAGATTTTGAAAACGCCGTTTAGCTTGGAAAACGATGCCACAACTTACGGATACCCAGCGTCACAAAGTTAGGGGTATGTTGGCAGGCGGACTTCTGCGGCGTGAAATTGCGCGTAGAATGGGATGTTCGCCTTCTACTATTGTGAGACTTCATCAGCGGTACATTCAAATGGGTTCTCTGAATGATAGTCCGTGCCTTGGGAGGCAACGAGTGACGGCGGATCGACAGGACCATTACATCCGGGTCACCCATCTCCGTGACCGCCTCTAAACTGTCTCCCAAACAGCCAGATCAACGATGGGTATCAATAGAAGACGAATTTGGTTTCTGCTGTCCACCGACGTTTGTATAGTGCCAGTTTGAAAGCCTGTAGACCCTTCCGTGGGAACATGTTGACACAATGTCAACGTCAAAATCGCCTGACGTGGACCCGGAGGCATCGACGTTGGCTCATGCGCCAATGGAGATGTGTACTGTTCACGGATGAATCCCACTTCCATCTCCGTAATAGTGACGGTAGAATTCGCGTGTAGAGACGACAAGGAGAGCCTTACGTCGATTCGTGCGTCGACGAATGTGACCGTTGGGGTGGTGGCAGTGTCATGGCGTGGGGAGGGATATCCTTCGACCGCAGGAGGCCCCTTGTTGTTGTTGTCGGTAATCTGATGGCACGGCGTTACATCGACGAGGTCCTACAACTACTGCTGTACCGTTCTTTCGTAATCATCCCGACGTCGGCATTCTACAGCAAGACAATGCTCGTGCCCACTGAGCAAGGTTGACCACAGACTCCCTTAATCAACAGAACATTCAAACACTGCCCTTGCCTGCCTTCTCCCTTGACCTCAGTCTGATTGAACGCTTTTGGGACCAGTTACGTCAAGCTGTGAAACGACGTCGGCCACAACCGCAAAATTGACATGAACTTGAAATTGCCCTTCAGGAGGAGTGGAGGAACACTCAGCCAGTTCTTATTCAGCGTCTGGTTTGGTTCATGCCACGTAGGTGTCGTGCTTGTGTGGAGGCAAATGGTGGCCACATCAGATATTGAAAGTGTGGAAATGAATATGGGGGGTAGCGTTGAAACGTTTGTCTTATCCCCATTCACAGGCAAACTTTGACTAACTCACTGATAGGAAACGACTCTTGAAATGTATACCTTTGTAATGAAATAAAGATTTTTTTTCTGTAAAATTTTTGTTACCATTAAATTTTGCATATTATAACAGTGTTGCGTTTTAATCGGCGCTCAGTATATAAACACTATTTTTACCGACTTCAGCCTTCCTTTGTCCAACTGTTCACTTTAATGGTCCGCCAATCTACCAACTCAGCTAAAGGGAAATTCCCTCTAGCGCAAAGCTAAAAGAAGGCGACCTAATATACTATTTACAATTAAAACCTGCTACAATTACATGAGTCCAGTGAAAAGGATTCCACTCCTGTACTGGGAATAAATTTAACTTTAACTTAATCACAGCTACACAAGTTTAACTGGTTAAGCTCATAACTGCACAATTTTGATTGGTAGCTCACAACTGTGTTAGTTTAACTGGTAGTCACAACTGCACAATTTTAACTGGTAGCTCACAGCTGCTCGATTTTAACTGGTTGGTAGCTTCTAACTGCCTGATTTTAGTTGGTAGTTCACAACTGTGCAATTAAGTCAACTGGCCATGGTTAAAGGCTGACCTTACTGCTACTTCAATTGGTAGCTCACAACTGGATGAGTTTAACTGGTAGCTCACAACTGTGCAAATGTAACTGGTAGCTCACAACTGGGTAAGTTTTAACTGGTGGCTCAAAACTGCAGAAGTTATAACAGGTAGCTTACAACCGCTCGATTTTTATTGGTAGCTCACATCAGCGTAAGTTTAACTGGTAGGTCATGTACAACTCCGCGAGTTTAACTGGTAGCTGACAGCTGCTCGATTTTAATTGGAAGCTCACAACTGCGCAAATTTATCTGGTAGCTCATAACTGCCTGATTTTAATGGTAGTTCACAACTATGAAATTAAGTTCAACTGGTTACAAGCTTGTCTTACCGCGATTTCAATTGATAGCTCACAACTGGGTGTGCTAAACTGGTAGCTCACAAGTGCACAAATTTAACTGCTAGCTCACAACTATGGGATTTTAATAGGTAGCTCACAACTATGCAAGTTTAACTGGTAGCTCATAACTAATAGCTCACAACTGTGCGAGTTTAACTGGTAGCTCACAACTGTGCGAGTTTAACTGGTAGCTTGCAACTGTGCAAGGTTAACTGGTAGCTCACAATTGTGCAAGTTTAATTGGCAGCTCATAATTGGTAGCTCACAACTGAGCAAGTCTAACTAGTAGCTCTTCACTGTGCAAGATTAAATGGTAGCTCACAACTGCATGAGTTTAACTGGTAGCTTACAACTGTGTGAGTTACCAGGCTAAAAGTAGTTCACAGTATGTATATATACAAAAGAGCAGAAAAGGAATTATAAATATAACAATAAATTGTACAATTATTATTGTTTTGTTGTTGTAGACTTTCTAAGCAGCTCCAGGAGTTCTCTGGAACAGACAGTCAGTTGTTTACCGATGAACAGAAGGTAAATTATAATGTCAATGAAGCAGTGGTTTTTGTGTATAACATGGCAGTGGATAACAAGCTGATGCAAAAGATACAAAATGCCATTTAATGTGATAAATACAAAACTTGAAGTTGTGCTACAAGTGGTAATCCAATCATATTCTTACCCAGGTACTCATTTTTGTATCGCTCGCGACGATAGTTTGCGAAGACAATACTATTGTGTTACTTTTCTGGTGGCGGCATTGTCTTCAACATTTCAATTGAAAGTTTTACGTTTAGCTCTGTTTCTCAAAAAGTTTAAGTCAAATCCTAACTAAACTTTAAACATAGCTGAAGGCCATCATTATCTTCTCAAAACACCTAATTATTGAAGGATTCATTTCAGGCTGTTGGATGCAGGAGGCTGTGAAGCTTAGGGATGCATAACTATTTACAAGACTTGACCCTCAAGTTTTGGGTTTAGCTCTGTTTCTCAAAAATTATAAATTCAATCATAACCAAACTTTAAACATAGCTAAAGGACATCATTATCATCTCAACATACCTAATTGTTGCAGGATCCATTTCAGGGTGTGGGATTCAGAGGCTGTGAAACTTTGGGATGCTAAACTATACTGAGCACTTTTTCTCAAAAAATATAAGTCTAATCTTAAAGATGCTCCACCGCTGACAAATGGTATTTTTTCACTATCAAAAACAGAAGGAGACGATTTAGTATTTTTCTTCAGTTACAAAAGTTACTTACTTTACACTATTACCACCTTTGACAAGTTTGAGCTTCTAATTTTACTTCAAGTTAAAAATATGAAAAATAATTAATTGCATCCCGAAAAAATTCCGTGGCACTTTATCCTATATTGAATGAAGTACAGATTACGCATGCACCAAATGCAAAACAAATTATTTTATATTATTTTTTGTGTTAACTAGACATATATACACACGATTAAACACCAATTATTGTTCAAATGATGAATACCATTTATACTCTGTCGGCGGTGGAGCATCTTTAAACAATCTTGAAATAGGGCTGCTACAGGTGATACTTATAATTACGCATAGTTCTTGTTTAATATTATCACCTCTGGTCTGAAGAAAAAATATGCTGTTATCTGTTTGTGATCCTTTCATGTATATTAGTCCAATGCAATTTTTTGTACTTTTTTTTTTGCAGAAAGTTCTAGGGAAGATTTCTGTCTGTTTGAACTTACGATGCAAAGTCTTACAGGTAAGGTACTAGTCAATTAATGAGTAAAGAAATTCATGTCATTTTTGAATTTGAATTCCAGCTGCTGAGTCAGCCAGGCTGTCAGCAGTATACTAGTCAAAATTAGGTTTTGTTGCTATAACTCAAGAGGGTACACAAATTTCATAAACACATTATTTGTTCAGAAAAAATTTTCAGGTTTGATGGTCAAGGTTAATCTTTGCCTAATACCTGGTCATTTACAACAACCTATTTTTTTTTTATTTAATACAAGCCTATAGCTACTGCAGTCAGATACCATATTTGAACCAATAAGCATCCAGGATGTTTAAAAAGATTGAAAAAATGAAAAGGGGCTTCATAAGAAAAAGATATTGCATACCTATAATACAAATTTGGTCTTTAGTTATGTCTGGGTAATTGAAATTGAGGCTTCAAAATGGGGAGGGGCGCTTATAGGGACATGGGCGCTTATTGGGTTGAATATGGTTACGTGACTTCTTTTATCTGCCAGGTACTTCAAGACACTGTTTCTATTGTGGGGTTTTCACAATCAATTACATGGTTCTTCTCTGTTACAAATGGTCTGTAATGGCAAATTTGTTAATCACACTTGTTTGTTGCATGGATGGAAAATACATGTATCACTTGTGAACATGTATATCCACACTCATTTTCTTTTTTTTTTTCCTTGAATGTCTGGTCATTTTATCTGATGAAGGTGACGGTATACACATCACACTTCGTCATCAAAACATCGTTCTATGTTAAAATATCATTACATAAATACTTTGAAAAGAAATTTTTAGAAAATCATGCAGGTTATAAGATATATATGGATGCCTATTAGTCGTCCATTACAAGTTTTAACAGAATTCAGTTTGTCACATGTTTATTTACTAACTAACTTTGTTTACTACAAGTCCTTTGTTTACTTCCCTCAGAATCCTGGATCTCCTGAAGGTATAATGCTGGAAGATTTGAAGCGCATTGGCTCAAGTAAGTAAAGTTTTAATAATTTTGTATTAGCCAGGTGGTACATACAGTCAAACCTGTCTTAGTGACAACTTTGTTTATTTAAACACATGTGACTATGAAATATTTCTACTTGGAAACACTCTTCTCTATACATTCATATATCCTACATCATTATAGTTCTGTTTCATCTATGTTTTGTGATCTTAGTGTTTTTTGCACTTGAAGTGCCACATGTTGACTAGTTAATTGATTTATTAATAACTTGTCAGATGCCTTTTGGTTTAAGATATAAAGAAGCAAAAGTTAAATATATTTTCAAAACCATGGCTGGCCACGATTGATTTTTAAATTTTTGGTACAAATGCATCATTCAGTGCATAACACCCATTGGAACAGTGCATATTCCTGCAGCGCCAGCTTTTATGACTGATTCCTACTTGTACAATGCATTGTGCATATTCTGCAGGTAGGAGTGAGTAAGAATTTTATCGGCTGCCCCATCTTGCATGATGGTAAAATGTGACTAAATTAAATTTAGGATCTTCTTTCCATCTGACTTTCTTCTTCCTATAATATCTCCCTTGACACCACCTCACGTTAGGACTTCGGTTGAGCGCTCGCCCCAGTGAAGAAGGCTCTGGGTTTTGTCCCCTGGCTGAGACACATCATAGTCTATAAAAGTGATAGTTTCTGCTCCTGTTTAGTGCCCAGCACAAGAGAGCAGTATAACTGGTTCTCCCGTTGTCATTATGATGTAAAATGTCAAGAAACTGAGTTCCACCATAGCAAAGAGACACAACACCAATATTCAAAGATGGGGTAGACGAAAACAAATTAAAAAAACTTGGCATATCTAGTGATTCATCAACATGAGTTGTATATTGTGAATCGATGATAACTGTAATATCATCTCGCACATCAAAATTTTAGGGTATTTGTATAGTGTTTTTCTTACTCTGTTGCCCAAATAAAGAAAATAAAAGTAAAAAAATTCAATTTTGCAGTCAAAAATGCTATCAGATACAGCCAAGGCAATGTTATGTGGTAGATTCAGTCAAAACAAAAACATGATTTTAATGTTTCCTCTTTTGCTTGAGCCATGTAAAAGGCCCAAGGTTCTTCAAATCATATTTATAGTGGTCCAATCAAGTTTAACATTGTGAATTAATGCAATTATCTAGTCAACATTTCTCATGGGCTCCATTTACATGCACTCCTTTTTCACATATCTCTTTGATATTGAAAGTTTTCAGTACAGCTACCTGCTATTCATGTTATCTTATTTTATTAAAGCTTTGAAGACGGTGCTGAGCCAAAAATGTCAGGATTTTCCAGTTGATATTACAGTGGCCCAAATCCGAACACAGTCCCTCAATAATCGCACAGTAAGTACACTTCTATTAATAGTAATATTTTTGACAAGAACAGTTTGTACATCTTTTACCAAACTTTTTTTATGATTCTGCCACGAACTTCAAGACACTGTTTCTATTGTGGGGTTTTCACAATCAATTACATGGTTCTTCTCTGTTACAAATGGTCTGTAATGGCAAATTTGTTAATCACACTTGTTTGTTGCATGGATGGAAAATACATGTATCACTTGTGAACATGTATATCCACACTCATTTTCCTTTTTTTTTTTCCTTGAATGTCTGGTCATTTTATCTGATGAAGGTGACGGTATACACATCACACTTCTTCATCAAAACATTGTTCTATGTTAAAATATCATTACATAAATACTTAGAAAAGAAATTTTTAGAAAATCATGCAGGTTATAAGATATATATGGATGCCTATTAGTCGTCAAGTTTTAACAGAATTCAGTTTGTCACATGTTTATTTACTAACTAACTTTGTTTACTACAAGTCCTTTGTTTACTTCCCTCAGAATCCTGGATCTCCTGAAGGTATAATGCTGGAAGATTTGAAGCGCATTGGCTCAAGTAAGTAAAGTTTTAATAATTTTGTATTAGCAGGTGGTACATACAGTCAAACCTGTCTTAGTGACAACTTTGTTTATTTCAAACACATGTGACCATGAAATATTTCTACTTGGAAACACTCTTCTCTATACATTCATATATCCTACATCATTATAGTTCTGTTTCACATATATTTTGTGATCTTAGTGTTTTTTGCACTTGAAGGCCACATGTTGACTAGTTAATTGATTTATTAATAACTTGTCAGATGCCTGTTGGTTTAAGATATAAAGAAGCAAAAGTTAAATATTTTTCAAAACCATGGCTGGCCACGATTGATTTTTAAATTTTTTGGTACAAATGCATCATTCAGTGCATAACACCCATTGGAACAATGCATATTCCTGCAGCACCAGCTTTTATGACTGATTCCTACTTGTACAATTGTGCATATTCTGCAGGTAGGAGTGAGTAAGAATTTTATCGGCTGCCCCTATTGCATGATTGTAAAATGTGACTAAATTAAATTTAGGATCTTCTTTCCATCTGACTTTCTTCTTCCTATAATATCTCCCTTGACACCACCTCACGTTTGGACTTCGGTTGAGCGCTCGCCTAAGTGAAAAAGGCTCTGGGTTTTGTCCCCTGGCTGAGACACATCATAGTTTATAAAAGTGGTAGTTTCTGCTCCTGTTTAGTGCCCAGCACAAGAGAGCAGTATAACTGGTTCTTCCGTTGTCAATATAATGTAAAAGGTCAAGAAACGGAGTTCAACCATAGCAAAGAGACACAGCACCAATATTCAAAGATGGGGTACACGAAAACAAACTAAAAAAAAACTTGGCATATCTAGTGATTCATCAACATGAGTTGTATATTGTGAATAGATGATAACCGTAATATCATCTCACACATCAAAATTTTAGGGTACTTGTATAGTGTTTTTCTTACTCTGTTGTCCAAATGAAGAAAATAAAAGTAAAAAATTGCAATTTTGCAGTAAAAAATGCTATCAGATACAGCCAAGGCAATGTTATGTGGTAGATTCAGTCAAAACCAAAAACATGATTTTTATGTTTCCTCTTTGGCTTGAGCCATGTAAAAGGCTCAAGGTTCTTCAAATCATATTTATAGTGGTCCAATCATCAAGTTTAACATTGTGATTTAATGCAATTATCTAGTCAACATTTCTCATGGCCCCATTTACATGCACTCCTTTTTGACATATCTCTTTGATATTGAAAGTTTTCAGTACAGCTACCTGCTATTCATGTTATCTTATTTTATTAAAGCTTTGAAGACGGTGCTGAGCCAAAAATGTCAGGATTTTCCAGTTGATATTACAGTGGCCCAAATCCGAACACAGTCCCTCAATAATGCACAGTAAGTACACTTCTATTAATAGTAATATTTTTGACAAGAACATTACGTACATGATATCTTTTTTTTATAAACATGAAGGTTGTGAGATTTTAGTTATGGGTCAAAGTTTGTATACTCTTCTTGCAGTTTGAGAAGACTACCGTATTCATAGTAATTAGTGCCCAGGACGATTAAAAAATTGTAACAAAAGGGGACAATTTTTAATGAACCAAAAAAAAAATTTTAATGAACCAAAATGTAAGTTGTAGACAAAAAAGCAATCATATTTTAAATCTTTCCGTACTCATATGGTACATTAATCTGCTACAGTAAACATGCATATACCTTTTATCCTTTGAGATGCATTATTGTTTCATGATTCATATGTACAAGGACTTGCAAGGTCATGTAATATGGGATACAACGCTCATACAACTTTTACTCTTCTCCAGAAAAAGGAAGGGGTGCTTATAGGGAGAAGGGTGCTAATTACAGCGAATACTGTAAATATAATACAATTTACATAATACACAAACACGGTTTTCTTGGTCCTGTGATGTGTCTTGTATTAGACAGGTTCAACTGTCAGGGGCACTTTCCACATTGTGTCCTGAACAAAACACACTATTAAATGGGTTGTTCCAAAACTTTGAACTAGATACAAAAGAGTGAGCAGGTATTGGCATTGATACAGGACTATATCATTCAGTATATGTAAGAATCAAACTGAGAACATGATAATTGTGGGCTACGCAGCTTACACTTTACTACCTAGTGATTATCAGAGAGAATGGCAGGCACCTTAACTGCTTCAACAGTAGACATTGACATTGGTGTCAATATGGTAAAATACTTTTTTGTAATCGCTCAGCTTACATAAAATGTGTTGATGAACTTTATATGTAAAAAGTCTTTTTCTATTGGTAGGTTTGCACCTTCTCCAGATCCTGACGAAGAAAAACAGGAAAGCAGAGGTATTTCTATAATCATGATACAGATTCAACTCTTTTAAATCGATGTCATTATTTTCATGCATTTTAATTGAAATTGTTGACAATGGTAATTATAAGTATATATCTATCAATAACAATTTTAAAGTAAATGATATCGAGTATAATGAGTAATCGGAAATTCTAATTCCTTTAGAAATAGAATTTCCGATATAGAAAATTCAATTTCAGATATCGGCAACAGAATTTCCAATAATGGTAAATAGAATTCCCCATATCGGAATTAGAATTTCTGATATTGGAAATTCGGAATAAAAAGTAACTTGGCTTGCTGGCAAGCAAAGTTACATTTTATTCTATGAATTACCATATCAGAATTAAATTTCTGATATCGGGAATTCTAATTACGATATGGGAAATTCTAATTTGTTGTTGGAAATTCTATTTTTAATATTAGGAATTAGAAAGCAATTTTCCATTTCAGAAATTCTAATTATCATATGGAAAATTCTGTTTCCAATTTCAGAATTAGAATTTCCTTTTTCAGAAATTAAAAGTAATTTGCGATATGAAAAACAGAATTTCGGATATGGGAAATTCCCATATCGAAAATTTCAGATATGGTGAAATAGAATTCCCCATATTGGAATTAGAACTTCCGATATGGAAATTCAAAAGTAACTTGGCTTTCCATATAAACCTCTGTCTGTGCTATACTGATCAGTATATATATATATATACATATAAAAATAAAACTCAACGACCTTCCTCTTGTACATTCACCATTTCATGATGGCCCTTCAGGAATTCTGAAGAGCCATTATGAAATGGTGAATGTACAAGAGGAAGGTTGTTGAGTTTTATTTTTCATATCTTCAAATCTACATGGACACATACTTTTTTCTTGGTATATATATATATAATAAATAAATGTTGAATATCCAGTTTGCCCAATATAGAACTCAGAACATTTACCACATACAAGTGCATATATAACATTTTATATATATATATATACTGTATGTTTTGAAGTAAATGTAAACCTACTCCCCGAACCTCTGTCTGTACTATACTGACCAGTATATATATATACTGTATGTTTTGTAGTAAATGGTAACCTACTCCCCAAACATCTGTCTGTACTATACTGTCCAGTATATATATACTGTATGTTTTATAGTAAATGTAAACCTACTCCCCACACCTCTGTCTGTACTATACTGACCAGTATATATATATATATATATACTGTATGTTTTGTAGTTAATGGTAACCTACTCCCCAAACCTCTGTCTGTACTATACTGACCAGTATATATATATATACCGTATGTTTTGTAGTTAATGGTAACCTACTCCCCAAACCTCTGTTTGTACTATACTGACCAGTATATATATATACCGTATGTTTTGTAGTTAATGGTAACCTACTCCCCAAACCTCTGTCTGTACTATACTGACCAGTATATATATATACCGTATGTTTTGTAGTTAATGGTAACCTACTCCCCAAACCTCTGTCTGTACTATACTGACCAGTATATATATATACCGTATGTTTTGTAGTTAATGGTAACCTACTCCCCAAACCTCTGTCTGTACTTTACTGTCCAGTATATATATACCGTATGTTTTGTAGTTAATGGTAACCTACTCCCCAAACCTCTGTCTGTACTATACTGACCAGTATATATATACTGTATGTTTTATAGTAAATGTAAACCTACTCTTCAAACCTCTGTCTGTACTATACTGTCCAGTATATATATACTGTATGTTTTGTAGTTAATGGTAACCTACTCCCCAAACATCTGTCTGTACTATACTGACCAGTATATATATACTGTATGTTTTGTAGTTAATGGTAACCTACTCCCCAAACCCCTGTCTGTACTATACTGACCAGTATATATATATATATATACTGTATGTTTTGTAGTTAATGGTAACCTACTCCCCAAACCTCTGTCTGTACTATACTGACCAGTATTTATATATATACTGTATGTTTTGTAGTTAATGGTAACCTACTCCCCAAACCTCTGTCTGTACTATACTGACCAGTATTTATATATATACTGTATGTTTTGTAGTTAATGGTAACCTACTCCCCAAACCTCTGTCTGTACTATACTGTCCAGTATATATATACTGTATGTTTTGTAGTTAATGGTAACCTACTCCCCAAACCTCTGTCTGTACTATACTGACCAGTATATATATACTGTATGTTTTATAGTAAATGTAAACCTACTCCCCACACCTCTGTCTGTACTATACTGACCAGTATATATATATATATATATATACTGTATGTTTTGTAGTTAATGGTAACCTACTCCCCAAACCTCTGTCTGTACTATACTGACCAGTATATATATACTGTATGTTTTGTAGTTAATGGTAACCTACTCCCCAAACCTCTGTCTGTACTATACTGACCAGTATATATATATATACTGTATGTTTTGTAGTTAATGGTAACCTACTCCCCAAACCTCTGTCTGTACTATACTGACCAGTATATATATATACCGTATGTTTTGTAGTTAATGGTAACCTACTCCCCAAACCTCTGTCTGTACTATACTGACCAGTATATATATATACCGTATGTTTTGTAGTTAATGGTAACCTACTCCCCAAACCTCTGTCTGTACTTTACTGTCCAGTATATATATACTGTATGTTTTGTAGTTAATGGTAACCTACTCCCCAAACCTCTGTCTGTACTATACTGACCAGTATATATATACTGTATGTTTTGTAGTTAATGGTAACCTACTCCCCAAACCTCTGTCTGTACTATACTGACCAGTATATATATATATACTGTATGTTTTGTAGTTAATGGTAACCTACTCCCCAAACCTCTGTCTGTACTATACTGACCAGTATATATATATACTGTATGTTTTGTAGTTAATGGTAACCTACTCCCCAAACCTCTGTCTGTACTATACTGACCAGTATTTATATATATACTGTATGTTTTGTAGTTAATGGTAACCTACTCCCCAAACCTCTGTCTGTACTATACTGACCAGTATTATATATATATACTGTATGTTTTGTAGTTAATGGTAACCTACTCCCCAAACCTCTGTCTGTACTATACTGACCAGTATATATATATACCGTATGTTTTGTAGTTAATGGTAACCTACTCCCCAAACCTCTGTCTGTACTATACTGACCAGTATATATATATATACTGTATGTTTTGTAGTTAATGGTAACCTACTCCCCAAACCTCTGTCTGTACTATACTGACCAGTATATATATATACTGTATGTTTTGTAGTTAATGGTAACCTACTCCCCAAACCTCTGTCTGTACTATACTGACCAGTATATATATATATACCGTATGTTTTGTAGTTAATGGTAACCTACTCCCCAAACCTCTGTCTGTACTTATACTGTCCAGTATATATGTATGTTTTGTAGTTAATGGTAACCTACTCCCCAAACCTCTGTCTGTACTATACTGACCAGTATATATTACTGTATGTTTTGTAGTTAATGGTAACCTACTCCCCAAACCTCTGTCTGTACTATACTGACCAGTATATATATACTGTATGTTTTGTAGTTAATGGTAACCTACTCCCCAAACCTCTGTCTGTACTATACTGACCAGTATATATATATATACTGTATGTTTTGTAGTTAATGGTAACCTACTCCCCAAACCTCTGTCTGTACTATACTGACCAGTATATATATACTGTATGTTTTGTAGTTAATGGTAACCTACTCCCCAAACCTCTGTCTGTACTATACTGACCAGTATATATATACTGTATGTTTTGTAGTTAATGGTAACCTACTCCCCAAACCCCTGTCTGTACTATACTGACCAGTATTTATATATATACTGTATGTTTTGTAGTTAATGGTAACCTACTCCCCAAACCTCTGTCTGTACTATACTGACCAGTATTTATATATATACTGTATGTTTTGTAGTTAATGGTAACCTACTCCCCAAACCTCTGTCTGTACTATACTGTCCAGTATATATATACTGTATGTTTTGTAGTAAATGTAAACCTACTCCCCAAACCTCTGTCTGTACTATACTGTCCAGTATATATATATACTGTATGTTTTGTAGTTAATGGTAACCTACTCCCCAAACCTCTGTCTGTTCTATACTGACCAGTATATATATATACTGTATGTTTTGTAGTTAATGGTAACCTACTCCCCAAACATCTGTCTGTACTATACTGACCAGTATATATATACTGTATGTTTTGTAGTTAATTGTAACCTACTCCCCAAACCTCTGTCTGTTCTATACTGACCAGTATATATATATATACTGTATGTTTTGTAGTTAATGGTAACCTACTCCCCAAACCTCTGTCTGTACTATATTGACCAGTATATATATACTGTATGTTTTGTAGTTAATGGTAACCTACTCCCCAAACCTCATCCTCGATACTCCAGGGGTTCCGATCACTTTCGATCTCTACACCCCTGGACTATCTCATCCGATCACTTTCGATCTCTACACCCCTGGACTATCTCATAATAAAACTGGAGGCAACAGAATAGAACAGGTAATTTAGTCATTTGATGTACATCAAAAGAGCCGTATAACGGTACACTGTGGTTGACTGTGTGGCTTAGATGTTAGGCGTCGCTCTCTCTATAGTCTTCAAAGGAAATCTTTGCTAGCCTGTGATTGGTCAAATGTTTTCCGCTGAGCTGCCTTCAATTTCACTATGAGATAGTCCAGGGGTGTAGAGATCGTAAGTGATCGGAAGCCCTGGAGTATCGAGGATGCCCCTGGAGTATCGAGGATGCCCAAACCTCTGTCTGTTCTATACTGTCCAGTATATATATACTGTATGTTTTGTAGTTAATGGTAACCTACTCCCCAAACCTTTGGCTGTTGAGGGCATGCCCACCTTGATGATTCGGATTGAAAAAATATGTTTGAAAGATGCCCGGCAGTTTATAGATCCATGCATCACTGTATCAGTCAAAGGTAAAACATTGTATCAAGTAAGTATCTTCCTCATCATTAGTCATCATGCTTCGTCTGTCGTCATGCATCGTTCGCTGTCATTAAACTTTTCACATTTAAAAATTCTTCTCAATTTCTACCAGTGGGATTAATCTGAAACTTGCCTGAAATGATCTTGACATGGTTCCAACCAAGTGTTTTTATTTTCGATTCGATGCAAAATCCAAGATGGCCACCATAACCGCCATCTTAAAAACAAATTTTGAACATCTTGTCAAGTTCTACCAGTGCAGTTTGGCTGAAATTTGCCTGAAATTTTCCTGAAATGGTCTTGACAAAGTGATGTTATATTTCAGGTTTTTGCCCAAATTGAAGATGGTCATCGTGACACTATGTCTATTCAATTTCTTATTGCTGTTGCTAAAGTTGTCAGATATTTGACCGTTCCGTTAGATTATCAGATCATGCTGAGTCAACATCTGAATTCAGTCGTCAGTTTTAATATACTTAGTTTGAAGTATGACTTGGACCCCTGCACCACTACCTCCCTTGGGCTGGAGGGGCGGGACTCAAAAGAAGGGAAACTCAGACACCCATACCCCTACCTCCCTGGGGCTGGAGGGGCAGGGCTTAAAAGCAAGGGGACTCAGACACCCATACTCCTACCTCCCTGGAGATGGAGGGGCGGGGCTCAAAAACTAGGGAACTAAGACACATGCACCCCTACCTACCTGGGGCTGGAGAAGCAGTGCTCAAAATCTAGGAGAAAGAAAGAAAAAAATAGCATATAAATTGCTACTAGTCATACAGTTCCCAATAGAATTTAACCATATTTGGTCAAAAACATCTTTGAAAGAAAGAAATAGATTCTGTTACTAGCTGGGGACAGAGGGGTGCAGTTCAAATAGCCTTATTATTGATAAACCATAGATAGAGGGGGACAATGGTATCTCACAAAATTGGTATGGAATTACTTTGCCTCCTTTAGCCAGATGAACAGTATTCTTTTATGAGAAACTCGTGACAGATCGTCTATTTATTTAACTTTTATAGACTCCATGGGAATCAACCTGATGGCCCCACAGGAGACCCCAGTTGCCATACGAAGAGAGAGCCAGCAGATTATCTTTAATATGGATGTGTACATACAGAAGTGGATTGACAGTCTGCCTTCAGGTCAGTAGGCATTGATTACACAATGTGAGTGTTAGGCCATTCATAGATGTTTTGAATGATTCGTTAAATTTTTCATCCCCACCATATAATGATATTACCAATACCAGATTGACCTTTCTTGGCCCTATCCTTCAGGCCCCGGAGGGCCAGCCCTATTATTTGTACAATTTTGAATCCCCACCATATAAAGATGCTACCATAATATTACATTATGAGTGTTATCCCATGCAAAGTGTCAGAAAAGAAGTTTTTTATATGGATATAGCCAAATTGACCCCTTTTGGCTGCACCTCTCAGGCCCCCAGGGGGTGAGACCCACCATTGTTTAATTTTGAATCCCCACCCTATAAGGATGCTTCTATTGCATTATGAATGCTGTTTCATGTGTAGTTTTTAAGAAGTCATTTATATGGAAATAAAGAAATTGACCCCTTTTGGCTCTGCCCCTCAAGCCCCAAGGGGGTCAGCCTGACCATTTGTACAATATTCAGCCAGTAACCCATAAGAATGCTACCAGTCAAATTTTGTTAAATTCCGACCAACGGTTATCAAGAAGTTGATTCTTGATGGACAGACGACGAATGCCATGGTATTTTGCATAAGCTCCCCTTGATCCTTCTTTGGACCATGTCACCACACCTGTATAAACATGACCATGTCACCAAATTAGGAAATCAAAATGAGTGAATGTGACTTTACAGTTTTGACTTTGTATTTCAGGCTTTGCCATATTTTTTGAGTTTAAACACTACAAGCCTAAGAAGTGTGCCATGAGTGTGAAGTGTTGGGCATGTATGGAGAAAGACGAGATAAAGGAAGGAAACGCTGCCTTGGAATTGTACGTAAACTCTTTACAATATAACTTACTCATCCCCTCACGCTAGCTCCATTCTTTTTGGAAAAAAAATGTAGTAAATGTATTGCAATACATCTGTTATAGTCTGAAAACGATTTGTCCATACTTAGGGAGAAAAAGGTAGTTGAAGGTTTTTACTGCTGTTTCTCAGAGATTATTGAAAGTGTCTCGAACATCATCTGTAGGTTCCTCTTGGGCCATGGTTGTGCATAATGCATATTGTGACCAATCTGTAAACAAGATGGCGGCCTGTCCGCCATCTTGGATTTTTATATGTAATTGAAGTTTGTTACCACTATTTATCATAAAGTATTGAAGGGAGTGTTCTCAAATTTCATACATAGTTTCCAGCTTTGATAGGTCCTTGTTGTGCTTGTTGCATATTGGGTCGATCCATCTACAAAATCGGCAGATTTTTTAATAGAAAGTTCAAGTTTGTCACTGTTATTCAAAGGGAGTTCTAAAGGGATCTGTCTCAAATTTTATGTGATGGTTCCCCTTCAATATTGTGGTGAATATTGAAATTTAAGAACTATCTTAGCCATATCAAATTTGACAATGAAGTGTGTTTCAGCTCTTGTTTAAAATTCTTTAAAGGCTCACTACCTTTCCAAAACGGCTTTTAGTTTCTAAGATGGGAAAGTAAAACGAGATCGATATTTTTGTATAGTCGCTAAAGTTATTAACTTACCGTTAATACTACACGTGTCATCACATTCTAAACAATTTGATTAAAATAAATAAAATGTTAATTTTCATAACGCGGGTCGACTTATGTTTCCCACCATCGTCCTTAATACCGCCTGATAGTATCACTGCGCCAGACGGCAAAACAGCGAAATAAATCTCCACTGTTATCAAACATTACGCAGGAAATCTTGCATATGTTTGGTGTTGTAGCCTCATCTTAGGCCATTGGTATATATTTTCTGATGTTATTAATGTTTTTAAGAAACCTTTATGTTTTCCTCCGGAAAGGTAGTGGGCCTTTAATTTGAGATCATAATAATATTATGCACTTGAGTGTCAGTAATAATCTTGAGAAAACAAGATCATTTGACGACATAAACCTTGTCATACACCTCTATGAGCAAGTGTACTTTGACAAGGGGGCCCTTGGAATCTTATGAAATTTTTAAACATGTTTCAAGGATTTACTTTAATTTTGTTACCTATAAGGTTTGTTGTTTTTTTTAAAATTGGTTCGTAGGCGAAATTCCAATCTCTTCATTTTAGGAGCTTTAAAACGATAAATGTCTTTAAAAATCTCATTTGTAACTTTCAAACATCTTTTATTTTCAGATACAAGAAGCCAACTGATTACAAGAGAAAAAACATCCGCCTTCTCACAGTTAAACCTCTGTTTCTTCATGTGAAGCTTTTGTTTAATGTCTAAAGTTTCAGCATCTGAACATCATTATTTTTTAAAGATTTTGAATTGGACAATAATTCATGTCTCCTCTAAACTATAAAATATATGTAAATTGTTTCAAATAAATGTTATCTTATAGGAAGATCTTTGTGTCTTCTGTCTCTAAGTATACAGGTTTATCTGACCAATAATGTTGTGTGTCGGAGTATACAGGTTAATCTGACTAAAAATGTTGTGTCCCAGAGAGTGTCAGAGTATACAGGTTAATCTGACTAATAATGTTGTCTCAGAGAGTGTTGGAATAGACAGGTTAATCTGACTAATAATGTTGTGTGTTGGAGTATACAGGTTAATCTGACTAATAATGTTGTGTGTCGGAGTATACAGGTTAATCTGACTAATAATGTTGTGTCTCAGAGAGTGTTGGAATAGACAGGTTAATCTGACTAATAATGTTGTGTGTTGGAGTATACAGGTTAATCTGACTAATAATGCTTTGTGTCGGAGTATACAGGTTAATCTGACTAATAAGGTCACTGTGACCTATGTTTTGATCTTTGTCCTCAGAAAAAGCTTGTTCAGGCTTATTCTCTTTACCTATAAGGCATATAAAAGAACGAATATATGTACCTGCCCTAGTATACCTTTCGGCCGGGTACAAATTATATTGGTCCCAATGTGTCCTAGTAGAGCAGTGCCTTAGAAAATCACTCGGGCACAATTTTATATACTTTTTTGTAGGTTTCTAATTATCTTATGCTTATGCATGCATTGATTTTTTTTTTTTCCAAAACAAACATAACAATCTTTCTTAATATTCCCCGTACCGATCTCACGACGTCAGGTTCACAATTTGTAGACTTGCCGTATATTTATATGTAAAAATTTAATGTCTCGCAGTGAATTTGTTATTTTACACAGTTTAGTATGAAAGTTTTTTGAGCTACAATGTTGCAGCAATTGAACTTCATATGCACACCAAAACCAGGTCACTGTGAGCTATACCTCTGTATTTTGGTTTTTGACCTACATTAAAAAAATTCTATTCTGCACTTTTGACCTTCAGTATATTCAAAAAATTTTCTTCTGCAATTTGTCCTATGTTATAAGGTGCTGAAACTAAAAAACCTGTTTGGTATATGAGTCTGTCTAGGTGAGGCATTGTGTCGCATACCAGAATAAGGTTACAGTGACCTATATTTTACTTTTGACCCTGAAGTATCATAATTTGTATATTTTTATATCCATTTTACTTTTGACCTATGAGGCATTGAAGCATCATAATTTGTATATTGGTTCATCCAAGTGAGGGAGAGTTATGGCACAGTTAACGGCCGATTTAAATATGTTAAATTTACTTTGTTTTAATTTTTATACATTTTTTTTAACGTATTGCCATGGTAACCACTTCAAGTGCCTTATTTATCATAATAGTCACCAGTCACTATGTGCTTTTTATGGTAATCAGTCTTCAAAAGAGATAGATCTGTTGATTTTCTTTTCATGTAATGTTGATCTGTAAACAAGAACATAATAAATGATAAAAATGTTGTACACTATTCCGAGTTTTTTGTGTGTGATGTGAATTTAATATTATACAAGGTTACACAGTCTACCTGTTTGACTGTTTTAGTACAGAGACCTAATATTGTAGTGCACAATACAATGTATCAATACACTTGGAAACTAGTGGTCAATGCAGCAAGTTCAGTTAGTATATATATGGTTCCTAAAACCCTAGGGGGTATGCAGTATTGCTTAAATATCTTTAATGTCCATTGCCTGCGTGTTTGTGACGACAAGACAAGTTCTTTTTGGGGTGAAATGTGGTGTGATAAACTACTTGACACAATAAATAGTTCAAATTTTGTTTAATGCAGTCAATTCAAAACACAATAATTTATTCACACAGTTCCATGTTCACACTTCACACTTGGCCATCTCCTTTCACACCATTTTCATTTAAGTATGTACACATACATCCCCTCTGAGTAACAGCACTTCTACCTACTTCCAAAACTACATGAAAAACTCACAGAAGTAATGCGCGGCCTAGCGAACTGGCACCTGTTTTACTACACTTCTTAAGTTATGATTTTATCATTACTTTTAAGATAAAATATTATCCCCTGTTGTGTGATAGGATTAACATACACCATATGCATGCTTTTGAAAAATCAAATCTAGATCTGGTATGGTTGAACCTGCTGTTCTGTCTTTGGGTATCACAGAGTTACCTCCCTTGCAGGTAAGCATTAATTGTGACGACATCATTTTGTGAGTGAAGTTTACATTGCTTCTTTGAAAAGTGTGATGTTATATTTGCAAATACATGATGTCACAATCAATATCTACCCACAAGGGCAGATAACTCTTCATATGCAAATACAGAATTCATATTAGTAATAATGCGCAGATCAACAATGTCTGAAATCTGAAGATCTGTGACCAGTTGCTGATCAATCATTTGCCTGGTACATGTCTCAAGTATGAAGATCTGTGACTGGTTTTTGATCAATCTCAAGGCCTGATCCATGTCTCAAGTCTGAAGATCTGTGACTGGTTTTTGATCAATCTTATTGCCCGATCCGTGTCTCAAGTCTGAAGATCTGTGACTGGTTTCTGATCAATCACTAGCTTGATTCATATCTTAAGTCTGAAGATCTGCGACCGATTTTTGATCAACCACTTGCCTGATCCATTTCTTAAGTCTAAAGATCTGTGCCTGTTGATTCCATATTTTGGCCTTCAAAATTAAGTAACTCCTGAAGTGTTCTTGATCTTACATATGACTTTGTCAAGTACCTCTTGTTGTTCTTTTTCTAGAGTTGTTCTTATTGTATGCACAAAATTTGTTTCTGAAAAGAATATGAAATATCATTTTGAAAGCCATATGTTGTATAGTACATTTTAAAATTTTGCATCTTCAAACATTTTGTAATACATGTAATGTTTAACACAAAGGCCATGGTCCTTATCGTTCTTCTGCTACCTGGTGATCATGTTGCATATTATAAGCTCAAGATGGTTATTGACAAGGAATTACTCTAGCCTATTTGACCTCTGTGACCTTAATGAAGGTCATGGTAATTCATTTGAACTAACATAGTAGTCTTTGTCCTAGAATGCTACTGGCTAAATATCAGGTCTGTAGGCCTAGGCTTCATAGTTATTGATAAGAAATTGTTCAAAGATTTTATCCTTTTTGACCCCTGTGACATTGAATGAAACTGCAAATTCACCTGTTCCACACAGTATGGCAGCACAGCAAGCTCGGTGTAGCCACAACTCTTTAGTACTTGATTCCTCTGGAGTTATTTCCCCTTGCACCTGGGACACTTCCTTAACTGTCCCAGTGTAGTTGAAGTGGTATTTTGCCCACCATGACTCCCTTGGCTTCCAGTGTGACTGTATTAAATCCTGATTACCACTGGAAAATATCCAAAGTATGGATACATACTTCAATATTTGAGATAAGTACCATATTTTCCAGAGTATAAGTTTCTACTTTCTTTCCTGGAAATCAAGAGTACAGCCTATACTCCAGTACAAATTATATGTGGACAAAAACGAAAACCAGACAATGATTTGAACAAGAATTCCACGGAAGTAGATATGTCACCAGCACAGCATCACAAAAAGCACTTCTTTATAGTTGAAAATATTGTTAATAATTAGGTGAAGTTTGCACAGCATCACAAAAAACACTTCTTTATAGTTGAAAATATTGTTAATAATTAGGTGAAGTTATCAAGTCCCATAACTCTTACAAATATTGATGGATTTTGACCAGTATCAAAACACTCCAAGACCTCATTAATATAAAGCAATATACCAAATTTGGTTGAAAATGGACAATAAATACTAAAGTTCTTAAGCGGGCATCATAGATTTATCTGTTTTGACGATTTTAAAGTCCCATAACTTTTGCAAATATTGACGGATTTTGACCAGTATCACTCTCATTCATTTCCCAAACACTGACGCCGACGCCAACATAGTGATACCTAAGGTTCCCCCTAGCCCCGGTGGGGTCAGTCCCATCATTTGTACAATTTTGAATCCCCACCTTATAAGGATGCTACCATTGCATTATGGGTGCTATCCCATGCTTAGTTTCAGAGAAGAAGTCATTTATATGGAAATAGACAAATTGACTCATTTTGACCCCGCCCCTCAGGCCCCTGGTAAAATTTTGTTGAAATCTGACAAGTGGTTTTCGAGAAGACAAGAGGCCCAGAGGGCCTGTATCGCTCACCTGGTTTGTAATGCCAAGTCATGTTCTGAATACAGGTTCATTGTTTCTTTTCTGAAGGAATTTTAATATTAACCTCTAAATCCCCTATTGGGCCCCACCCCTCCTGCCCCCAGGGGGTCAGAGCCAAAATTTATACAAGTTCTGTTCCCCTTCCCCAAAGGATGTTTGTGGCCAAATTTGGTTACATTCCATTCAGAACTCTATGACTAGTAGCGATTTAAAGGATTTACCTCTATTACCCCTATTGGGCCCCGCCCCTCCTGCCCCCGGGGGACCAGAGCCAAAATTTATACAAGTTCTGTTCCCCTTCCCCAAAGGATGTTTGTGGCCAAATTTGGTTACATTCCATTCAGAACTCTATGACAAGTAGTGATTTAAAGGATTTACCTCTATTTCCCCTATTGGGCCCCGCCCCTCCTGCCCCTGGGGGATCAGAGCCAAAATTTATACAAGTTCTGTTCCCCTTCCCCCAAGGATGTTTGTGGCCAAATTTGGTTACAATCCATGTAGAGCTCTAGGACAAGTAGAGATTTAAAGGATTTACCTCTATTTCCCCTATTGGGCCCCGCCCCTCCTGCCCCCGGGGGGTCAGAGCCAAAATTTATACAAGGTCTGTTCCCCCTCCCCCAAGGATGTTTGTGGCCAAATTTGGTTACATTCCATTCAGAACTCTATGACTAGTAGCGATTTAAAGGATTTACCTCTATTTCCCCTATTGGGCCCCGCCCCTCCTGCCCCCGGGGGACCAGAGCCAAAATTTATACAAGTTCTGTTCCCCTTCCCCCAAGGATGTTTGTGGCCAAATTTGGTTACATTCCATTCAGAACTCTATGACTAGTAGCGATTTAAAGGATTTACCTCTATTTCCCCTATTGGGCCCCGCCCCTCCTGCCCCTGGGGGATCAGAGCCAAAATTTATACAAGTTCTGTTCCCCTTCCCCCAAGGATGTTTGTGGCCAAATTTGGTTACAATTCATGTAGAGCTCTAGGACAAGTAGAGATTTAAAGGATTTACCTCTATTTCCCCTATTGGGCCCCGCCCCTCCTGCCCCCAGGGGGTCAGAGCCAAAATTTATACAAGGTCTGTTCCCCCTCCCCCAAGGATGTTTGTGGCCAAATTTGGTTACATTCCATTCAGAACTCTATGACTAGTAGCGATTTAAAGGATTTACCTCTATTTCCCCTATTGGGCCCCGCCCCTCCTGCCCCCGGGGGACCAGAGCCAAAATTTATACAAGTTCTGTTCCCCTTCCCCCAAGGATGTTTGTGGCCAAATTTGGTTACATTCCATTCAGAACTCTATGACTAGTAGCGATTTAAAGGATTTACCTCTATTTCCCCTATTGGGCCCCGCCCCTCCTGCCCCCTGGGGACCAGAGTCAAAATTTACACAAGTTCTGTTCCCCTTCCCCCAAGGATGTTTGTGGCAGAATTTGGTTACAATTCATGTAGAACTCTATGACAAGTAGCGATTTAAAGGATTTACCTCTATTTCCCCTATTGGGCCCCGCCCCTCCTGCCCCCGGGGGACCAGAGCCAAAATTTATACAAGTTCTGTTCCCCTTCCCCCAAGGATGTTTGTGGCCAAATTTGGTTACATTCCATTCAGAACTCTATGACTAGTAGCGATTTAAAGGATTTACCTCTATTTCCCCTATTGGGCCCCGCCCCTCCTGCCCCCAGGGGGACCAGAGTCAAAATTTATACAAGTTCTGTTCCCCTTCCCCCAAGGATGTTTGTGGCTAATTTTGGTTACAATCCATGCAGAACTCTAGGACAAGTAGCGATTTAAAGGATTTACCTCTATTACCCCTATTGGGCCCCGCCCCTCCTGCCCCTGGGGGACCAGAGCCAAAATTTATACAAGTTCTGTTCCCCCTCCCCCAAGGATGTTTGTGGTCAAATTTGGTTACAATCCATGCAGAACTCTAGGACAAGTAGCGATTTATAGGATTTACCTCTATTTCCCCTATTGGGCCCCGCCCCTCCTGCCCCGGGGGGGACAGAGCCAAAATTTATACAAGTTCTGTTTCCCCTCCCCCAAGGATGTTTGTGGCCAAATTTGGTTACAATCCATGCAGAACTCTATGACTAGTAGCGATTTAAAGGAAATGTTGACGGACGGACGGACGGACGGACGGACGGACGGACGGACGACGGACGCCGCGCCATGACATAAGCTCACCGGCCCTTCTGGCCAGGTGAGCTAAAAACTGTTGTTGACGGACGATAGACGATGGATGCCGCAGTATTCCATAAGCTCACCTCAGTCCTTTGGACCAGGTGAGCTAATAAAGGTCAAAGTAATGAATTTCATTACACTTGGTAGCCCTTTATCCCAGTATGCTACAGGCCGAATATCAGGACCGTGCGCCTTTTGGTTATTGAGAGGAAGCCATTTGAAGAAAAAGACAATATATGCGATATGTACTTACCTGGTCATTGCTAGCTGTAGGGCCACAGACAAAATGATCCAAGACCTTATATTTGTCTGCCAGCATTGATAATCCTTCATCCCAAATATATAAAAGAGGAGATCAGGCAGGCTTCTGTCTGAAAGATTTATATTGAACAGATGTTATAGCATCTACATATCTTTTATAGTGCAAGGAGTAATCTAAAAGGCAAAGGTAAAATAGATTGTTGATTTTCAAGGCAAGTTCGCCTCTTTGTCAAGACACATACAACAGGCCACACAATAAACCCTTCATAGCGGGGAGGCCAAAAGCAGAAACTAGTGAAGTTTAGTCGTGATGCTTCCGAGCCAAGATTTATACAAACTCTGTTCCCCTTCCTTCATAGATGTTTCTGGCCAAATTTGGTTACATTCCATGCAGAACTCTAAGACTAGTAGAGATTTGAATGACTTCCCACTGTTTACCCATATTGGGCCCTGCCCCATCCTGTCCTTGGGGAGTCAAAACCAATATTTATATAAACTTTGTTTCACTACCTCCTAAAGATATTTCTGGCTGGTTCCAATCCATGCAGAACTCTATCATTAAGTAGTAATTTAAAGAAAATGTTGACAGACCAACAGGTGAGCTAAATATTCAGATAGATCTCTTTACTAGTACTTTCTGAGAAATAGCAGTAACAAGAATTGTTTACGGACAAACAGACTGATGAAGAATGAAGGCGGGTGGAAAGCCAATCATCTAATAATAGTGGACTTAATTAAAATTGCACATTGTGAAAATTGTTGATACTTGTTTACAATTACCTTCAATAAGCATGTCACAAAGATCCATTACCAGCTGATCAGATGGAATACACTCTGCCAATACCTGGAAAATCAAACATTTGTGTTGTCAAAATTCATCATTTGTGTTGACTCCATATACACATCAAAATTCAATTTCAATGAATTACATTCAATTTAAATGCCAAGGAATTACACGATATGAAATGCCAAGAAATATTTTGAATAGAGGTTCAAACATTTTTTTCCTCAAGGATTTTTTAAGATCTATTTCTAATTTCCCTATTTTACCCCATCCCTCCTGGACCATTGGGTCAGAAACATGATAAAAGAATGTTTCTGGCCAAATTTGGTTACAACGCAAAAGTATATACTGACCGATGGACACAGATTACAGTATGTCATAAGGTCACCTTGGTCATTCAGATCAGGTAAGCTCATATCTGTAACATTAGCCAACAGTGTATAGGCAAACAACTACATGCTATTCTGGGCTTGTGTTGTGTCGCATAAGAAAAACTTTATATTTTCTCAGTATTATAAACAACTGATTGACCTGAATGTCGGGAGACATGACTATTTGTTTATCCCGCAGAAAGTCATAGATATGACACATCTTGGGTAAGCAAATCACCCAAGAGATCTATGACTTGCCACAATTATGTTGATATGAAGGATAAGGATATTCTACCCAAGGGTAAAAAAAAAAGTAAAACTGGTGAGCCTAGGGCCGTTTTCGTTTATTCCGAACAACCGGTTCGACCGTTGGTTAAAGTCATTATTTCAAGTATAAATCCTGACGGACCTGCAGTTTTTAATACATGCCTGTAAGGGCTTTGTCAAGGCTCGTCTGAAAACAATATAAAATTACCAGATCCGTCTTTAATTTATAAACGAACAACTAGGTCCAACCAGTCAAACCGTATAATCGAAAACAGCCTAGAAATAATATATCAGAGCGTCACAAAATGTTTTAAAACCCAAGGCTTGCTGAATATCCTTATCCTTGATATTTACAGATGAAAGAGAATTTTTCTCTCATACCTCAACAATTTGAGAAGAGGTTAGTTCGAAGAAGGACTCTAAATATTGATGCCAAGGAATTCAAGGGAGATAACTACCTTGAGAATCTGTGTTGTTTCCTCTCGGTTAACAAGTCTGTGTTTGACACAAAAGGAGTATAGATACTTGTGAGAGTTCGGGTTTTCTTGGTTTTTATCCCTATACTTCTCCAGTATCGTCTTTGCTTCATCAAGTCGGTAATGATGTTCCAAAATCTATGAACATAAAAGTATCAAATACATTCCTTTGCAAAAGATGTCTTGAATGAGCATATTACCTCTAGATACTAAATTTGAAATTCCGCATGGTGGCATTCTCTGTGTCTCTTGTGTATGTAACATCCCAATGGTGAATATTAAATATTGTATGTAGAACTTCTGCAACTTGTTTGTTAAATAAGTTTGATTTTAGAATCAGTTTAGATCTTACTAAATATTAACCTATGACAGTGATTATTTACTCAAATTATTATAATCATAAGGTCCAATATATATTTTGTTAACACAGTAATCATGATTGCAAACAACAAAACCTCTGTAAGTTATATTTGAATAGTTTCAAACACACCAAAATTCTGCATAAAAGGTTCCATTATAAGCTCCATGAATATTTACTCCAATGTTATGGGACGCGGTGGCCGAGTGGTGAAGATGTCACGACATATTACCACAAGCCCTCCACCTCTGGGTCGCAAGTTCAAATCCCATGTAGGGCAGTTGCCAGGTACTGACCACTAGTCGGTGGTTTTTTTTCTCTGGGTACACTAGCTTTCCTCCACCAATGAATCTGGAACATCCTTATATGATCCTGATGATCTAGGACTTTGAACTAATAAAACCATAAAACATTCGAATGATGCGATGTTCCTACCTGGACATGTTTGGTTATGAAGATGTCCCATACTCCAAGGTGATCATACAGTTGATTAAAACAGGAACAAGCTCTCTCTGCTGTGTCCTGTAATGTCTCCGAGTAATAAAGGTTTCCAAAACAGTCATCCAATCCTGGCAACAAACAGTTTAAACAAGGTCATGGCAAATCTATTACAAGGGTCACAGAGTGTTACCTATGAGGGTATTGAAGCATTGTTTTATCAATCAACAACACATTTTAACATATAATGAAGCCAGTATAGTCACAGTGCCAGAATGCAGAGTTCATCCACCAGTATAGGTCCTGAGAATACAGGAGTTTCAAGATTTCAAAATGACATAGGTAAAGTACAATTTACTGTTGATTCCTTCATTTGAACAAACATGGTAGCCCTTTATCCCAGCATGCTACAGGCTCAATATCATGTCTCTAGGCTTCTTATTTATTGACAAGAAGTCATTTATATATTTTAGTGTTTTTGACCTCGGTGACCTTGAATGAAATCAAAGTCATTCATTTGAACAAAATTGGTAGCCCTTCATCCAAGCATGCTACAAACTAAATATCAGTACCCTTGGCCTTTTGGTTATTAAGAAGTCGTTTGAACGAAAAATTTACCCATTGCGCAAGGTTGATGACAATGGATGGAACTTTATGGCTATAGGTCATCCTGACCTTCAGGTCAGATGACCTAAAAATACTCTCTCATGTGTGGATATGAAGGTTAAGGATATTCTACTCTTGGGATCACAAAATGTTGTAAAACCCTTGGCAAGCCTTCGGTTTTACTACATTTTGTGACCCTCAGCTAGAATATCCCTACCTTCATACTGTGAAATCATTTAAATTTGTTTGGCTCAATTTTTGTCGATTATAAAATTTTACAGTTTTGTTGGCTCTTAAATTCCTGGAAAACTCTTTACATTAGTACATTACAGTCGAATATATAGTTGACACGTGCACTGTCATTTGTACATGTACTGTAGGTAGCAGTGTACAGTAAGACCGAATGGCCATGGGTGAGATATTATTAAGCAGAAAGCCCCTGTTTTATAATATGCATAAAAAATTGAAAAATGTATATGTCCTAAAATTGGTGAATTCAATCTAGAGAATTATATGCAGGCTTCACATTTGCATAAGGAAATTCCCCAAAATAGGTTCGAGATTAATGGTTTAGAGGGTATCCGAATGTGCGTCTCAGATGGAAAAACTCAATACTGTAGCAGCAGAAATTGATAGACGGGGTACGAGGTAAGATTGCTCAAAAGTTTAATGATATACCTATGTCGAAATAGGCTCAATTCCGCTATCACAGCAGTGATGCTTGGTTTTAAACTGTGTTCTAGAAAAAAAATTCTCCTAGACGGGGTGTAATTTTGGGTTGAAAATCCCAATTTTTTGCATTTAAAAAAAAAAAAAAAAAAATTGGTTACCATGGTTTTTACAGGCTCACAAAACCACAAAAAGCAGACCTGTCCAAAAATGAACTCTGCATAACAATTGCAAATGTTATGTAGATTAAAAATATATATACTTTTATATAGATGTCATTTAAGGTTAAGAGCTGTGTGTACATAATTAAAGCCTACACTTAATTTTGCTGAATTTTTCAAATCTACTGTACACTGCTAGCTGCCACCTGTATAGTGCGAGCAGAACTAATCTCTACACTACACAACGCACTTAAAGTCACAACCTAGAGTCGGTACTCGCCCAGTGTTGACCTGTTGTGTTAGATCACAGACCAACACAACATGCTGGCTTTACCTTCCATCTGTGTAGTCGTAGAGCTTGGCTGAAGTCGTTCAAGTTTCCATCTACTGTAATACAGTAGGCCCTGATAGGCTTGTAACACCAGGGCCTGGTAGTGACTGTGATTCTTTTGGTCCAGTTTCCTAGCTCCTCTCACTTTAGGCATGTCCTACAATATTAAAGTCATACAAAATCTCTGTGAGATGTCCTAGAGAGAGGAAAAAGTCAAAACTTACGAACATTAAATCTTATCCTAGAAGAAAACAGGTCAATGCCTCCCTTAATCAACAAAGACCTACTTCCACCACTCAAATAAGAAATCAAGTTCTGTCATATATTACTTATTTATTATAACCACTACATGGGTTATTAACATACCTTTCCATTGATATACGTTATGTGTATAAATATGAAGTTCTGATTTTCGCCGAAGTTTATATAGGAACCGAGTTGACTTTCATCGCCTAAAGGCCTAATTTGGACTACATTCAGCCCAAAGGTTAATAGAATCCTACATGGGCCTGTCATCTGGACAAGGATATCTCAACCCTTATGAAAGATTTTGGCATGTCAACACGAGGTTTGCCCAGGGTTGACAGCCAAATCTTTCAGAGATATCCCTTTCCACCTGACAGGCCCATGTAGGATTCTTTTTCTCCCATCCTTTAAAGAAACATTTTGAAAATGCAGTTATATAGAAAAATTTCCAAAGTGATCATAGGAATGTTGCAATGCGTCAAAATTAATGATGTCGTCGACAGTAGTCACTGCATGTAATGATAACATCACGTCATTGTCTAGAGTGCTTGAGCCCCTGCCCAGCAGGATAACCCTGTCAAGTATGGAAGAATTGTCTGTCATCTTACCAGTAAGGCTTGTCTGGCTTCGTCCACTTCGTCCATGTGAAGTAGATACATCACAAACTCCAGCATCACTTCTTTGAAGTCTAACTCACTCTTTCTTTTCAACTTTCTGAAGACAAAACATTTCATACCATCAAGATTAAAACAAATATTCTATCAGAATTAACAAATAGCTGTTTCCATTGTGATTTACATAATTCGGCTCTGACCGATATCATTTAGGGAATAATGTGATTTACATAATTCGGCTCTGACCGATATCATTTAGGGAATAATCTGGGTTAGTTTTTAGTTGTTTTCCATTGGGCTTTTAACTAAATTTCTGATTTAACATTTGAATTGAAATAAAAAATAACATCTGGAGTAAATTGTATGAACATTATTTCAATATTGTCGAGTTTGTCTACATTTCAAGTTTAAGAAAGCCATGGCCTATATCAGCCAGTCCAGAAATAGACTCTATTGCATGGTTGGTACTTACCTCACGTAATGCTCTATAATGCCCTTATTTGACTCGGGATCATGATACATGATCTCCATTCCAACCTAAAAAATATAAAATTCATGAAAATAAATGTTTGGGATGAATTAATTTATATGTAAATTGACAAAATATACCTATTCATTGAGGATGTCCCAATATCAGGTCTCAAGGCCGCTTATAAATAATTATCTAGTTGTTTGAATGTTATAGCCGATATGACCCTTGTGACCTTGAATGAATGTCAAGCTTAGCTTTTTTTGACCCCCATGACCTTGAATTGAGATCAAGATTATCGATCTGAACAATATAATACCCTTCGTCCCATCAAGCTACAGACTCAATATCAGTACCCTGGGCCTTTTGGTTATTGAGAAGTCGGTTGGTTATGGAGAAGTCGTTTGATTGACGACACACAATGGCTATCTTTGGGTCAAATGATATAACAAGGGGCCAAGGGTCTTAACAGTCATCTCACAACTTTGACAGCAGAGCAACAGTCGAGTAGGAAATTAATTAGATATCATGCTGACCCTTCAAAATAACAATACTTGGTCAGGACCATGTAAGGATCTTTTCAGCTAAATTGCATTGGTAGAACTTGAGTAGTTAAAATACATTTTCTTCATGGCAACTGTGGTGGCCATCTTGAATTTTGAATCCAAACTTTGATATGATGTATTTGGTTTGATATTTAACTCCTTGGTAATTTCACTTTTGGATTTTTCTCCCTGATCAATAGCACTGATGATATTAAAGAACTCCAAATCCATCAAATTTTCAAAACTGTTATTTAGTGATTTTAATCATTTAGTAGAGAGCGCAGCAAACTCTTATGATAGAGGTGTCTCGGTAACGTTATTCTATGTAAATCATCCAATATATGTAGAGTTGGAAAACTTTCTCAAAAACAGGAAACCGGAAGTCAACGCAAGATCCAGCGTAGCGCAGGACAGTATCCAAAGTCACACTCTCGCGTGTTTACAAAATCACACTCTCGCGTGATTACAAACAAGTTATACTTTAAAAATTTCAAAATGAAAACATCAGTGAAAGATAAACCTTCCAATTTATTCTTACCTGAATCTAACAATTACATTTTGTTCTAAATCTTAACTTTAAAGCCGTTGCATGTGAGCAGTTGATTTGGAATTTTCTGCCTGGCAACGGAGAATGACGTTGAGATATATTTTGTAGCCACAGTCACGTATTTTGCAGAAAGTGAAAGTAAAAGTATACTGTGTTCAATATTGTTTTTCTTATTATAAACTCAATGCCAGTAGTTCAGCAAAGCTATGATTCTAATAATTAATAATTCTATAAATGGTTTCTAGCAGTACAGTTAGTCAGCGCACACCATCATCAATAAAAACAAAACACATGTCATTATCAATAAGACTGATGGGTCAGGGGAGATTACCCTTTCAATGTTGAAAATCCTTTATTTACTTGGCATGTTTCTATTTAGTAACACAAAAATCAACAAACGAAAGAAGGGATTAACTGCTGTGCTCTCAGCTAGGCTTTGCCTAAAATTACATTACATCTTTAATTCAACTATAATGACTGTTTTCTAATTTTGCAGCTGCAGTTGTTATGGTAACCATCCAAAAGATGCATAAATTATGAAATGTTGAAATATTGAAAATTTTGGCCATTTTTGCTAAGTTTTTATCTATGAAACAATAGAATACATCCTTGAACAAACTGAATATTTACTGAGAATATGCAGGCACTTCCAATACAACTTAAGGAGAAATATAAAGTTTGTTCAAGGCTGCATTCTATGAACTGATTTGGGTGCCAAAAAGGACCCAAACCATATTTAGTCTTTTGTCATCCAAAGAAATCTCCATAGTGTGGACATCGTGTGGTTGTGAAAAACAAGATTTTTTTTTCCTTTTAGTTTAATATTCTTTTAATGGCCAAAGTCATTTACGGACATGCCAGGTTTGTTGGTGGAGGAAAGCTAGAGAACTCTGAGAAAAAACCATCTACCAGCAGTCAGTATACGTACCTGGCAACTGCTCTACATGGGATTCGAAAGATATCAAAAATTGTCCTCGTGAAGAATACCCAGGTAGATCGACACAAGACCCGCAAATTTCAATTGGCGAATCCAATTTTTTGACCAAGAGCTAGCCCTGACCACGGCCCCATAAACAAGCATACCATCTGTTGACGGTGGCCATTGGCTAAAAACAAGGCATGCAATCCAGTCTAATGTCAATTAAGAGAGCTATGTTTACCTTCCACAGGGTGGTGGCAGAGTGAGTAGGGTCGTTACCGAGGATTTGAATTACAGACAGGCTACTCGTCCAATCATGTGTCAGTAGGTAGTCCCTGAGAACTGTCACTAGGGATGGATGTAGTAAGCTACCTGCAACAGATGTGGCCAACTATCAAAAAGTATGTGACAAAATATGGCCACTCAGTGATAAGCAAAAGATTTTGCATGAAGATGTCTTTATGATATTCAAATTATAATAATTTCAAAGTCAAAGGGTCAAAATTGATGTTTTCATTGTTAAAGTCCAAATTTGTTCAGCTTCTCACAAAATTTTTGAACCATTTTTTTTTATTTAAGCAGTATGACATAAAAGCTACTATAATTTGCAAAAAAAAAACCACAAAAAAAAACCCACTTTGATGAAATATTTGAAAATTCCCCTTTCATCAATGCAATGTATTTCCAACTGATGTACAACTCAAGTCTGGACCAAACTGTATTGTGTTGTAATTTTTTCAGTAACCCATATAGCAATTTGATCTTCTAGAGTTACTTCAAATTCCCTTCATTTACAGCTTTCACAAATGATTTATTGATTGATGGGGCTTAACCACCTTGTCCGGTTATAACAATAACTGAGCCTAGGACACATCTGTAAAATTTTATCAAGTAATTTATATATAACGTTATATTAAGTTGAATTATTTTACCCTATATTGGCGTACAAAAACCCTGGATACTTATAATACTTCTAACTTTATAACTGAATTTGACATGACAAAGAATTCACAATCAATATATATATATATATATACACTTATCCATGAATTATATTTGTATTAATCAAAGAATGTCGTTAATTGTAAGTGAAGGGAGGTAACTCTAGATCTAGCTAGTACGAATGTTAATCCCATGTATCAAGGCATTCCTTTTTAAAGATCATTTTTATCAATTATATTCAAATACTTTAATCATTATAACAGCTTCATTGTGCTTTTCAATGTGAACAATAGAGTTTGCAGGAGGAAAGTGAAAGTAAAATACAAGTTTGTTACTTTAAGTCAATAGTACGATTACATGTATACTTAAAACATGACACTAAAATAGAAACTTAAATTGAAACTGAACTGCACCAGAGAGGAAGACGATCCACAAATCGCATTAACATATAAAGATTTTTTACTGTAACACCTATGAGTTATTAATTCTGATGTATTTTTCTTTATCTTGCACACTTGTGATGACTGACAATACATGAAAATAACATAGTGTGAACACAAACTTCAGTATCAGATATGACCTAAAAATATCCAAAGCAAAATTATGTTATCATATTCTACCCAATAAGTGCCCATGTCCTATAATTGCCCCTCACCTTTTTTCAACTTCATTTACCTTTAATTAAATTCAGACTCAAAATATGAAACTGTGGATTTCTTATTGATTTCTTTTGCAAAATGATTTATTACTTACTTTCTGCAATAATTTTATGAAAGGCTAATCCAAATTTGGTTCTATTTATTCATTTCAATTTTTCAAGCGTCCTGAAAACTTATTGGGTCGAATCTGGTAATAACAATTAATTTTAACTGAACTAATTGAGACAGAATATACAATCATGCCACGTTGACAGCTAGATTGATTGTTACTTACTCTGATCCTTTTGGTGCTGAATGGCTTCAGACCAGTTCCTGAACCATTCTGTAGCTGAAGATTTGGTCTGGTCCCCTAGTGTCTCACTGTCACCAATTAACAGTTCACACACATCTCTCTGAAGAATACAAATATTTTACACATACAATAAATTAAAATCTATATTTTGTACATGTGTATGTGATAGAAGACCCTCTTTTCATTACAAGTCTCTGATGTAGGTACGTCTATATCAGTATCTGCCTTACCAAAGCTTTCGCTTTTTGGCATCCTTAAGGTTTATAAACATTTATGGATTTTTTTATCTTACCATGGTACTGTAGTGTTTTCAGTCGTGTGAGTGGGCGAGTCTTATCGTCGGAGTGTGTTGTTACCTGTGTGGAAGTGTTAAGACTTGCGTGTCATGTGTCGAGTGAGTGTGTTTTTACAGGTTGTATATTCACCTGCGTTTGGGTTACCCAGGTAGTGTTACTAGTATAAAAACATATGGGATAAAAAGGTAATTAAGTGTGGACAGAATATTGTCAAATTTTCGAGAGGATCTGCCCATTTGTCAAGAGTGAAGAAACAAATAAAAAGAAAAACAAGGACATAGTCATTCAGATCCCCCGCCAATGTAGATATCAAAGCTGAAGTAAGTTTGATTGTGGAGACTTATGTGTATGAAAAAAAAACAGGAAAAAGGAAGTTGAGCTAAAGAAAGATGGAGTATAATTCAAGTAGAGCGGGGCTGCAATTGTTGAATCAGGTATGCAGCCTTGACATTTATATTAGACTATATACACAAAGATGGGTGGAGTTTTGCAAAGTAACATTTACCATTTACCATGATATTTTCAGCAATGTTTCCATGGTAACGGAAAAAGTGCAAAAAATGAAAACCTAAAAATAGCAAAAGGTACTACTAGACCATAAAAAGAATGTGTCTATAAAGTTTCGTGGAAATATCTCTGCTGGTTTTAGAGTTATGCTCCAGAAATGAACCTGCTACAAATATATGATATTTTCAGCAATGTTTCTATGGTTACAGAAAAAAGCACAAAAAGTGAAAACCTAAAAATAGCAAAAGGCACTACTAGACCATAAGAACAATGTGTCTATGAAGTTTCGTGGAAATATCTCTTCTGGTTTTAGAGTTATGCTCCGGAAACGAACCTGGTACAAAAATATGATATTTTCAGCAATGTTTCCATGGTTACGGAAAAATGCAAAAAATGAAAACCTAAAAATAGCAAAAGGCACTACTAGACCATAAGACCAATGTGTGTATGAAGTTTCGTGGAAATATCTCTACTGGTTTTAGAGTTATGCTCCGGAAACCATTCGTACGGACGGACAGACAGACGGACAGACAGACGGACGGATGGAACCCATTTGTATATCCCCCGCCAACTTCGTTGGGCGGGGATAAAAAGAAAATTACATATTGAGGACTGTTACGAATGCTCACAAAAACATACACAATAAACACAACCCTGGCATTATACTGTTATAATGCATAAATAGTTGCAAATTTTGAATAGTGTACAAATCAAAACTAGCTTATGTCAGCTAACCATTGGCGTCTAAAGAAGATGTATCCCTATCAGGTAATAAACAGATAAAGGACTAGGTATGTATATACCAGCATAACAAAGGTTACACCCTTGTGCACACGGAGTGCACTACGTTTTAGACTACAGGTAGACACGGTGGAGTGCACGCATGGAGTGCACGAGGTTTAGACTACAGGTAACACGGAGTGCACGAGGTTTAGACTACAGGTAGACACGGAGTGCACGAGGTTTAACAAGACTACAGGTAGACACTGAGTGCACAAGATTTAGACTACAGGTAGACACGAGTGCACTACAATGTGAACACGGTGTCCACTACAGGTGGACATCGTGTCCAGGTACAAATTCAGACCTAGACAGACAAGGTGATGTGTTACAGCTAGGGATCGGGGAAAACAGTTCTTCAATTTGAAATTAGATACATAATTATAATGGTTTTAAGTGTTTATTTTTTTTTTTAATTACAACATCTACAATTTAAGTGTACAGTCCTATGATCTAACTGATATAATACAATCTGTTTTAGGTATACATGAATAAAACCTTTTCACTGCAAAAGTAAAATAAAGATTGATTTATATTCATTAAGTATATGTCTATTTAATATTATATCAGTATTTTTTCCATTTCTTATCTAAAATTGTCTATATTACCGTTTTCAAAATAAATGTTACTTATGGGTGTAAATGTTATATATATCATTTACATCAAGCATTTTTCCACAAGTCACAAAAACAACATTGAATTGCAGGCAAAAACCAGTCCTAATGTGCTTTTGAGACACTTTTTCTTTTCATAATAATGCTATCAGTAATACAATCATATACCGGGTAATACATAGCTTTTAAACAAATAGATTTGGTGCCTACAATCTAGTTTCTAGCGATACCCTTGTAGATCGTCTTTCATTAAATATATATACACACTTATAGATTATTTTTCTTTGCTAATTTAAGTTACTAAAAGTGTATATGTACGTAAAAGAGTTTTTAATACGTATCCTTTATTAAAAACGGAAAGTCTATAAAAGCATCATGCATAATCTAAATCCACTTCAAAGTATTTGACGTCCTACACTTATTGAGGTGGCCTAGTACTACCTATAAGTAACCCTATGCAGTCTGTGTTTTAATTCTTAAGAATTACCGGTCCCAGGTACACACAACGATATGCCCGACCCCGCAAGTTATCTTGACCCGTATATTGGCGTCATAGTGCCAATAATTATATGCTTGTCCAAACATACAGGTAAGCCCAGTATCAAGCTATATAGGTAACCTCACGGTGACCATTCGTATAAAGATATAGCCAAGAGAGGCAGAATCGTTGCCTTCTGTGTTTGCACGGCTTCATGAGAATGGGGCAGTATTATTTTTGTAACATGTGATTTTAGAAATTGTTACAGTTTTTTTTTCTTGGCTATTTGGGTTTTTTTAGGTATGGAAGTTTTGTTAAGACGAAACAAATATACTATTACGCGTTTAAAAATCATATATGATTCATGAGTTTTGAAGCACATAAAGTACCATTCTTCTTAGATACATAATACAAATAATGTATTGTATGAGCCTACGGGTAACACATTTGTCAAACATACGGTAAATCCTATTTGGGGGGGGGGGGGCAGTCTAAGTGACTTAGCTGACACTGGTAAAAATGTAAACAATCGATGCAGTACACGTATAGCTTTGATAATATGTCCATGTCACTAAAAAAGAATGTGAACTCTTTCTTTAAAATCTGAATAAGACCTACTAAAAACGACTGCATTTCACTGTATGACATCAAGAAATAAAACTTTTGATCTACTGTAGTTTAGGAAGTCATTATTAATACTATAAGATCTGTAAAAGTCTGTTGCCGTTTCGTTCATTGTAAAGGCACAGACGCATAAAAAAAGTGAATTCAGTTTCTTTTCGCGTTAAAATCAAAATAGATACAATGTACATACATCTGGAAAGCCTGGTACACCGTACACCGTATTCTGGGGGGTAGATTGCAATTGATGAGGTAAAACTAGCTGGGAAAACACATGATAAGTGATACGAAAACACCACAATTAATAATTATTGTCATGACAGGCAGCCGGTAGTGGAGATGACGGGAGCCTGTACAACGTGTTAATCAAGCAGTCAGTCACAACCTGCATTTCCCAATAATACACGTATTTTTGATTATTGGTTTTTTATTTAATATATAAACAAGACGTATATATCTCACTTATAAATCCTTGATATAAAGCTTCATTATCAAATTAGATTAAAGTGTCAACAAACCAGTTGAAATACATATCCCTATTGACCAGCATCGTTTTAAAACTGTACGATATTTGTGTGATGATGTACATTGTATGTCTGTAGAGTGGCCTGCAACCTAAGTAACATGCATGTCTACTATAAATGACCTCCTGGGGTTGGGGACACGTTAACGGTACTACATGGTTTACAGGTGTTAGTTAGGTCTTTGATACACCTGAGCTGTAACATATTGAAGGGTGCCCCAAAGAAGGACCCAGAGCCACTGGTCCCACTTGGCCAATGTTAGGTCAATTTAGATTTTCATACGCCGTGGTGGTTGATGGAACGTTTGTGAAGTCCTGTTGACCAATGGCAACTGCAGTCCCTAGCATTAGGGGGTATAAAACTCCGGGTCTACCTTTCGAGCAGGCAAAGTTATGGTGCGTACATTACATAACCAACAAAACTAACTATCTATGTATGATCATACTTTAAAATATATATTGTTAGCATATATCTCAACGCACGGTTTGTAAAAGATGGGCAAAATAAGGATATTGTCCAATTTATCATGGTTTATAGAATTAAAATATATTATGGCCAAATTCAGAATCGAATCAACAACTACTGAATCTACAGTTAAACTGGGTAGAAGTTGGATTTATTTTGATTATGTCACATGTTTGTTATCAGACATGTGACCTTACATTTTTAGCGATAACCACCTTTGAACATAAACATTGTTGTTGCTAACGAGCATCCCCATGCACCGATAATAAATTTTTGCTTTCTCACTAAGTCCAGTGTCATACTAGGTTTCTCAATCGATTGGAGTGTATTAAAGTGTAATTTCTAATGTCCGTCTTTTAACGTCTATGATACGATTTCTCATATTTCCAATTCTTTGCAATGCGAGCAGGTTCCAGGTAGCAAATGTACTAAGTATACACATATGGCAGGGCTTAAAACTATTTCGCACACTCTTGCCGTTTAGAAATAACTATATTCCAAACATACATAGTTAAACATTTTATAAAGAATTTAATTTGTTTATGTTTATTAGATAGGTCCTTGCTATTTATTAATGCCAATCAATATATCTCTTTTTACATCAAAAAATATTTGCCCAGATTCAAATATATCTCTGTGGCGGTCGATTTGCTAATACTAATATCTTTACTCCACGTCCTAAGGTCGAACTATCCACTTTATGATTTACGCCACGAAATAAAATTCATCTTTAAACTACGATATCACTAGCTAAGAAATACAAGTTTTACTGGAAACTGCGACTTGAACGAATTCATTGATGAGACATAACCGGTATGTGGTTTACAGTAACAACCTGTACGCAGTTAATTTTAAACGAATTTTAATTTGCTTTTATAAATTCTTATATTAACGTCTTGATTATATAAATTAAATTGTAATGATAGATATGTATTGATACATTTTACTTATATATTTATCAATTTCAAATAAACAATTAACCGTGCGAATGGATTTCTAGTAATTAAGGGCAGTTTTATGTTGCAATAAATATTACATGTATGTTTCTGATCGCAATAAATTATTTCTATATGTTCAAAGTCCATATAGACTGCAGAATAAATAAATATTTTCCTCATATCTCTGTAACACATCAACTAGTTTGTCTGTTGTCTGAATGTAGTGGACATATTACCTGGACACGATGTCCACCTGTAGTGGACACCGTGTTGCACACGTAGTTCACAATCCCGTACGTGTCTACCTGTAGAGTCTAAATCTTGTGCCACTCCGTGTCCTACCTGTAGTCTCTAAATCTTGTGCACTCCGTTGTCTACCTGTATGTCTAAACCTCGTTGCACGGGTCCGTGTCTACCTGTAGTCTAAACCCTCGTGCACTCCGTGTCCACTTCGTAGTTCACACCGTGTGCACAGCATAACAAATTTTACTATTTTACCGAAAACAAGTGATTCAGCATCCAAACCAAAATTTTTGATAGGTCTAGTGTATCTTCAGTATACTCCAACGACGTTAGAGGTATAGCACGACGAGATACATTTGAAACATTACGTCGTGTCTAACCAGTCAGCAAAAATCAGCTGAAAATGTCAGATGAAAAAACGGCTGACTCTCATGGAGTAATCTACAGTACAATGAACGTGAATCAATCGCTAAAATACAACTTTATGACACATATTAATTACCATCAAGTCATCGTCATTTACGACAGTGTTTTCCTCGTTTGGGTGCGCCATAAAGATTTGTTAGCTACATTATCTGTAACATAAACACACATGTGTGTAGCATGCGACTTCCTGTTTTGTTTTACATAACCGTCCGCTAGGTGTCGTGATCGAACAAAATCTTCGGGCCTTTTCGGACAAGAAAACTTTTCCGAAGATTACCGGAAATTTCTCCTTCTGTCTTTTACTCTACAAATTCACAAATTACTAAATTAGTAAACTTCGGGAAATGCAAAAAGAGACGAATATAAAAAAAGTATACATTTTAATATGTTTGTTTATTTAAATATTCAGTATCACTATAAATAAAAATATGTAACGTGACGCTATCCAGACTTTTTGAAGATATATATATATGTGTTAAAATTTTCTAACGTGTGCTTGAATCCATAAGTGCCTTTAGCTTTACATTTCATTATTTGTTTACATGTCAACAGTGCATATGTCTATACATGTATCTCTGGGAGTCTAGCCATGTGTTTCAACATGCAGATGTATCATTTTTGAGTTACTACAACCTCCTGTTATTTGATTTGATTAATAAATGTCTAGACTTGATAAAAATGTTTGAACTCAGGAAATTTCAAACATTATTTAGTTGATTTAAGTCACATGTATGTCAAAGTATCTCATTCAGCAACTATTTTCCTTGTTTTAAACAAGGACGTCACTTATAAATCCTTGTTTTAAAATACTATGGTGTTGGGATTTTTAGGTAGTCGCACGACGTCGTTTCCTGGATATTTTTTAACTATCTCATTATTTTCATGTTCAAATAGAGATAATAAGCATCAGGGAAAAAATATAACAGATGAAAAATGTTAAAGTTATACTTTTAAGCGCCTTATTTTTTGTTCATGACAATTACTGTCGGTTGATTGCAAACTGAAAATTCTGCTTCATACATTTGATAAAGTGTACACGTACGGAACGGAAAATTATATTTTGATATGTTATCATATTCTATCTCCTGACAAAAAAAATTGAAAACCGCATCAAAATCGCCCGATTCAGTACCGAGATACCGTCCTCCGAAGCGCCCAATAAATAAGGAACGGCCACTCACGCTGACTTGGGGAATGACCGAATGTGATGTGATAGTAATGTGCGTAATTTCGCTGTTTTGCCGTCTGGCGTAAAATATTCAACCGACACGCGGTAATTATTAACGGTAAGCTAATTACCTATGTGAATCAAATTTATCAGTCTCCTTTTACATTTCCGCTGTAAAAACTAAAAGCCGTGTGGAAAAGGTAGTGGGCCTTTACTGGCCTAAGAGGACATTATAACGCCAACCAAATGCAGGATTCTCTGCGTAAATTCTGATATTCACAGTTTGCACTGATGTACTCAATAACCATGCTTTCTAGTATTATAATTATCAGTGTATCGTGATAGCACATCACGTGCGCCGATTCTAGATATATTGTTACGGGAATAATCGATGGCGTAGCAGGGGGGGGGGGGAGGGGGGGGCAAACATGTTGGGTTTTTTCTTCTAAAAATGCGCATTTGAAAGAAAAAAATGGTCCTCCTGCACATTTTTGTACTTCATTTTAGAAAATTTTCCACTGCTCGGCGCGTTTCCTTAAACGATCATATTCAATAATATTCAAACCTTTGATAATGAAAATTCAATACACACGAACTAGAATAAAAATGTCTATCAAGGGATTATACTATTTCAAAAAATGATTCTTAATAGATTAATTTGTTTATATGTCTTAGCAAGACAATCAATTCATTATTATTTTGAGTAACACAACAATATGCCGATGGTGTGAATCCGGTATATTCAGATCGAGCTGGGTTGCAAAATGGTATGACGACACTCACAATTATTATTTCTAAATGCAGGTAACTTTAAATCGAAAAATTAACGTGTTAAGAACGCTTGAAAATCATAAAAATACAAGACCCCACAAAAAAAACTAAATCTCGCGCCTATGGCGCTCGCATATCCAACAAAATGCATCGTAAAACTCGTTTCAGCCATTCTAAATCGTAAAATCTTTCCTCGGGGAAGAACCCAGGACCTCCTAAACAACAAAATCTCACGTCTTCGTAAATTCATCAAAATTCATTGTAAAACTCATCTCAGCCATTCTAATTCGTAATTTTTTTTTTCCGGCGACCCCGAAAACATAAAAAATCTTGCGCCTTCGGCGCTCTCAAATTCAACAAAATGCATCGTAAAACTCATATCTGCCATTCTAGATCGTACATTTCTTCCCGGGAGTGACCCCCGCATCCCCTAAACACCAAAAACTCCTTCGGCGTTCGAAAATCATCAAAATACATTGTAAAACTCTCTAACTGTTAACATTCTAAGTCGCAATATTTTCGAGGGGATACCCCCGTACCCCCCAAACCCGTACGCTAATTTGCGTATTCATTAATTTTCAGTTAACGACACCACTGTCTTTAGATATGTACAAGGATTAAATGTAATAATGTGAGCGTGAGTGGCGGGGGGGGGGGGAGGTACGAAAAATTGAGGACCTTTGCCCCCCCCCCTCCCCCATTACGTTTCATCTGCCTACGCCACTGATTTATAACGTCATTTTGTCAGTCGCCGTCACATATGTTTCTGATGTAGGTATCTGGGATTTACAAAGATATGGATTATGATTTAACTGCAGAAACTTTAATAAAAACCCTTATCCGGTTTAATTTTTCCATGAGAGTTAAACAGTTCCGTATTTTAGTTTTATCCGCTGCTCCGTCATTCCGCATTTTAGTTTAACCCCAATCGATAGTCTTGTAAACACTTTACACAAATGGCTACTGTTACAAGAGCGTAAGCTAGATTGTTGAAGCGTTTGTCAGAGAAGACCATCTGTCTAAAGCGGCTGGTAAACTTACACGTGTAACAGCTGATTAGGTAAATATTCGACACTGATTATTTTTACAACGATTTTAGAGATTTTTTTTTACACATGAAAGTATTGGTTCTTTTTCCAACGATATTATGCATACTGATTTTTAATGAAAACAAATGCATACTGTATTGTTGTTGTAGTATCGGTTGAATATCGTGACATACAGAAAGTGCCATATTGCCGAGTTTACATTAGATCGCAGTTGGTCAGTGTGTGATGTATTGTATGTTGTCAAGTGATCAATATTAGTCTATATATTTACATTTTCAGTCTGCGCTATGTAACCTTACAATTCTTTTTCTTCATGTTTTCTTACTTTTGTTGTATTCTTTATTTATCTATATTTGATAATAATTTAATATTTGTTATGGTATTGTATATGTCACTTTCACTAATTTTGTTCTTCTTCGGGATAATGACAAAAATGATTGTAGCGGGAATGGACTTGGTCGATCATTGGTGACCAGGTAGCTCAGTCGGTAGAGCACTCGGCTATTGTTCAGAGGGTCCCGGGTTTGAATCCCGATCTGGCCGCTACATTTTCTCCTCTCCTTTTACAGAATTTGCACTCAGCTAAATAACCCACAGTGGTGGTGTTTGGAAGGGTCTCGTATGTCTTTGAGGGCGAAGACTTCGAGAAGGAGGGAGGAGTGTAGCGGGATTGGACTTGGTCGTTCATAGGTGACCAGGTAGCTCAGTATTCTAGCTGCTAAATCTACCTATATTATTAGGCTCTTATTTTTTTTTTGCCTAATATATAGTCAGCTTGCGGTACCTCTTATAATGTGAAATCGTAGGACAGATTTGGCCTACGTTACATCAGCGGCATATTTCTTACATATCGTCCATGCAATGCTTGGAAAACGTACACATGCCTATACATTTGGATCTTATGTACTCCACTGCCCCCATGTTACATATTCCATTTATGAAATTAAACAACTCTGCACAATGAAATACTTCCGAGACCCTTCTATTTCACAAATTTGTAATGGCCGCCGTATACACATTTAGTAGAGCAAACGGCAGCCATAGGCACTTATTGGGTCGAATATGGTAATTTTAGTTTTCAAGTATAAGGCCAAATCGCTATACTAGTCATAGATTTGTACATGGATTGTAATCTAATTTGCCCCCCTTCCCTCCCTTACCTTAAGGAGGATTCTAATTTGGTCTGTAGCTTCCTTGAGCGAAAGGATTTTTTTTTGTATAAACGGATCATTATCTTTGAATTGATAAGGTAATACAGTAACACACGTTCATAAGAGCTAGAACACACTTACAATGAATACAAGGTTATAACCTTGTAATTTTCATTCTCAAACAAAATGTCTGTGATATGTGTATATATTTATACCAAAGTGATTTTGGAGGTCCCCAGAGTTTGTCTTACTTTTACCTTGTTTTACTGTAATGATGTATATACCGGTATATGCCTTTTATTTCAGATATCAAAATGTTTTGGCAATATCTGTTTTTGAGCATCTGCATTGGACATGTGACATCCCATTTGAACTCCCCACCTGGTATACCTCCTATGCAACAACAGGCACATCAACATCAGGTCAATCAGGGTCAGCAAGGTCAGAACCTCCAGTTCCAGGCCGGTCAACAACAGAATGTACAGGCCACTGGTCATTATGAGGATGTAAATGTTGAACACATGCAGCAGGCTGGTGGTCCTCCGGGGGGACACCCACCTGGAGGGTTTAGGCAGAAAGAACAAGTTCACAATGCTGAGTAAGTCAAAAATCAATATACAATCAATCCTGTATTAAGTGACCTTCCAAGGGGAGTTCAAAATAAGGTCACGTAAGACAGGTGGTCACATAAGACAGGGTCAATAATGAAAATAATTATATATTATATGTATCAGATGCATGGTCAATTATTACGTCGTGATTCACATGTGAAATTGAAGGCTTTACTCGTCGGTTTAGCACACAGGTCGTCATCTTGGATTTTGATATAGGGCCTGAGACATGCTGGGTTGAAGGGCTACCAAGTTTATTCAAATGAATGACCTTGACCTTCATTCAAATTTACAAGGGTTGAATAGGCTAAAATTATTTTAACATAGAAATTCTGATTGACCTTCTTATGTATGCACCATGATTAGGCCGGAATTAATAAATTGTGTGTTTGCCTAAACCCTACCCAAGACTTTATGACTAGGTAGGTAGTTAGAAAAATATTTTATTTTAATTACAAAGTTTATTCTAATTGCTTTCTCTATTTCTTTTCAAGCAAAATTGATATACATCACTTACTATGATTCACTACATATCCAATGAGTGTCAAGGATAAGTAGCAAGACAAGCAAATACCAATGTAAAAGATATAAAGATCTAATTCTGACATCAATGAAAGCAAGTTTTAAAAATATGTCAAAAAAATAAAATTGAAAGTTTGAAACTTCAAAAAAATAATTTGAGTAGGGAGGGTTTAAAATGGGTAGGTAGGGTTTAGGCAAACAAACAATATTTTAGTTTTGGCCTTATTAGATAACAGGTTAGCGATTCAAGGCCCATTGGGCCCATGTTTATGATTTTATTTTAAAACAAAATAAACTATCATTTGTTTCATTTCTCTGTTAGGATCAACTTATATTTGAACAAATGAACCTATTATCAGGTATAAATTAGTTCGGTGTCAGGATTTTTGGTCCCCAGATTCTTGCCAGACCCTCATTATGTTTAATTAGGGAAACTGATAGGCTCAATTTTCAACATAATAAAGTTAGTGTATAAGCCTGCAGCTTCATGTTAATTGAATCCACAGCTGCAATACATGATGCTGTTGTGTCAGATTCTAAGCTGCCTGGTAAATTCAGTAAATATGACAAAAACTCATTATCACACATAATTAATGATAATACTGAATTAACCAGGTGTGTGATACAGGCCTTCTGGGTCTCTTGTTTTAGTTTCACATACGGTATATCTCTTTAGGTCATCTTGACCCAAAGGGTCTGACCTTGTGCATTTCTTCTCTATAACCGAAAGTCCAATGGTAACGATATTTGGCCTGTAGCATATGCTGGGATGAACGGCTACCAAATTTGTTCAAATGAATTACTTTGGCTGCCATTCAAGGTCGCAGGGGTCAAATAGACTAAAAGCATTAACTGACTGATTGTGAATTACTAAGAGGCCTAGTGACCTGATATCGGACTTGTAGCATGTTGGCATGAAGGGCTAATATGCATATAAAAATTAATTACATTGACCTTCATTAAAGGTCAAACTCATCAAATGTATCAATTAAATGACATCTTGTAAAGAACTAACAGGCCTGGAACCCTAATATTTGACCTGTGACATGATGGGATGAAGGGATACTCAATTTATTTCAATTCTTTTATTACACTCAGATACACATTGTGTATAACAAGAGGTAATACACATGTAATTCAATTTTAAAGCATGAAAGACAAAATTAAATTCATTTTTTGTATAAAGATTCAAAGATTTTCTGACTAAGTTTGTACTAATGAATGACCTTGACCTTCATTTAAGGTTACAGGGATCAAATAGGCTTAAATCTTAAAGCGACTGATTTGAATAATTAAGAGGCCTAGAGACCTGATATTGGACTTGAGGCTTGTTGGCCAGAAGGGCTAACATGTATATTAAAATTAATGATCTTGACCTAGGTTAAATTCATCAGATATATCAGAAACTGAACTTCTTCTATTAAAAAGATCTTTGTATTGCCTTAATTGTTTGTCACTACGTTATTCTTTGAGGTGTTGTATTATGTGCCAATAGTCAGATGACCTTTTAGCCGTGAGCTTCTTGTTTAAAAACTTGCCGTAATTGGTAGATGATCACAAAAATCTATCGTTTGGACCGGAAATTTCACTTGCCCAATTTTGTTGAATATACTGTAGACAGCACATCCTCGATAATCCAGGGGTTCCAATCAGTTATGATCCCTACACCCCTGGGCTATCTCATAGTGAAATTTCATTTCAAAATATCTTATTAAATCGAATGATTTAATAGGGATTGCGCAGCAGGCTATGCCTATATAAGCCTTCTCCATAGTGAAATTGAAGGCAGCTCAGCAGAAAACATTTGATCAATCACAGACTAGCAAAGATTTCCTTTGAAGACTACAGAGAGACCGACGCCCAACTTCAAAGCCACACAGTCAATCGGAGTGTACCGTTATACAGCTCTTTTGATACGGCTCTTTTGATGTCCATCAAATGACTAGTTTTACTATGAGATAGTCCAAGGGTGTAGATCTAGAGATCGTAAGTGATCGGAACCCCTGGAGTATCGAGGATGCCGACAGCATAAACGATACTCATCATTGCAACAATAACTGATGTTAAATCTTGTATATATATGTCTAATTAACACACACACATATACAATGTACATGTATATAATAATTCATTTTGTTTTTAGTGAATGTGTAAACAGCACTTCATTCTATATAGACATAGTGTAAAGTAAGTAACCTTTGTAACTGAAGAAAAATACCAATATCTCTGCTTCTGTATTTGATGCAGAAAAAAATACCATTCGTCAATGGTGGAGCACCTTTAATGACTGATGTTAACTCTACATCAACTTAAACAAGTATCAATGACATATCTCTAAAATCTCCACCTGACTGAACTGACTTGCCCCACAGGAGGTCTGACCTGCCCGGGGCAGTTGGGCAATGGTTAATATCAAGCCTTGTAATACTGACAGAGTATGAAGATGACTCATCTTGATGTCATTAATTTTTAGAAAAAAAACCATACATATATGCATTTACCAAAGCATACCTGTTTTACAAACTTCAAATGGCTGTCAGATGAACATTAACGTATTTGCACTTTTAGCTGACCTGGCCAAAAGGGCACTGCTATATAGCAGATGGTGTTCTGTTTTCATGATCTATAGATTATATGTAAATAAAAACAGTTTATAATGGTAAAAATTCATAATTTTTATAACTTACTTTGACAAGTCATTTGATAACTGTTTGGAGAAAAGATTTTTAGCTTACCTGGCTGGAAGGGCACGCCATCCATCTTCTGTTTGTCTTAGTTCGTCTTCCTTGAACTTGTATTTAAAAAGCTACTACTCGTATAGTAAGAAATGGATTTTAACCAAATTGGGCCAGATACATGCTTGAGTGAAGGGGAACAGAGTTTATACGAAATTTGGCTCTGGTCCCCCTCGTGCATGAGGGAAAAATAGGGGGAAATACTGTACTCTTCATCTATGACATTTTATGAAATGTTTGAACTTAAAATATATATAATGCCTTAAACATTTGTATTTATGAATTTCAGACACATAAAAGAACATTTAAAAGATGTGATTGACAAACCCAAAGAGGAAATGACAGAGGAAGAGTTAGAATTCCACTACTTCAAATTACATGATTATGACAGCAACAATAAGCTGGATGGAACAGAAATCACCAAAGCAATTACACATTTCCATGGTAACAACCCTTTACTATCGAATCTAGTTTGTATAACATTTTACACGTTTCCATGGTAACAACCCTTTAGTATAGAAGCTAGTTTGTATAACATATTACACATTTCCATGGTAACAACCCTTTACTATCGAATTTAGTTTGTATAACATATTACACATTTCCATGGTAACAACCCTTTACTATCGAAACTAGTGTGTATAACATATTACACATTTCCATGGTAACAACCCTTTACTATCGAAGCTAGGTGTATAACATACTACACATTTCCATGGTAACAACCCTTTACTATCGAAGCCAGACTGTATAACATATTACACATTTCCATAGTTACAACCCATTACTAATGAAGCTAGACTGTATAACATATTACACATTTTCATGGTAACAACCCTTTACTATCGAAGCTAGTTTGCATAACATAGTACACATTTCCATGGTTACAACCCATATCTAATGAAGCTAGACTGTATAACATATTACACATGTCTATGGTAACAACCCTTTACTATCGAAGCTAGTTTGTATAACATATTACACATTTCCATGGTAACAATCCTTTACTATCGAAACTAGTGTGTATAACATATTACAAATTTCCATGGTAACAACCCTTTACTATCAAAGCTAGTTTGTATAACATATACTACACATTTCCATGGTAACAACCCTTTACTATCGAATCTAGTTTGCATAACATATTACACATTTCCATAGTTGCAACCCATATCTAATTAAGCTAGTTTGTATAACATATTACACATTTCCATAGTTGCAACCCATTACTAATGAAGCTAGACTGTATAACATATTACACATTTCCATGGTAACAACTCTTTAGTATATTTACAGTCAGTGGTGAATTGATAGTATAAACCCCGCTGATTTCAACCAAAGGCTACTCAACTTTATTTCTCGATAGATTGAGTATGTCACGCGCAATTTGGAGCCGTGCTGATGAATTTATGATGGTCCAAATCAGAAACTTTTGGTGTTTTCAGTATCGAACGTACGTTCGATGAACATGTACATGTATCAAAATAGGTTTTAACGCATATACATGTAAATGTACGTGTGTGTAAATACATATGTAGAAAAGCTACATTGTTTATGTTACATCTGTACCTCTTTGAGCCAACTTCCGTGCGTATGATAAATAAACAATGTTGTACAATGTATAGTTTTGCACATTCCGATGACGTCGCAATGTTTACATGTTGTGTATCGGTGAGTCTGTGTTGTTCGCTACAACATTTAGATCTACATCCTATGTGTAACATTGTATTTTTAAACATTTTTGGTTGTACGTAAATGGATAAGATATGTCAGGACAACATCAGTCTTTGAGTTGCATAAGTTTAACCAAAACGACCTAGCACGATAATGCATTTTTGTTCGCCTCTGGGGACAGACAAGTCCTGTCAGGGATCAATCTAGCTCTGATTTATTACCGTTTATGGGTAAATTTCCCCTCAAGGAATGAATTCCCCTCTGGCCTAAAATTCCCCTGAAGATTTAAAAATTTCCCATTTGAAGCTAAAAAATGACCGTTTTTGTAACAAAACTTCCCCTATGAGTTATTTTTCATTATCATTTTTTACTTTTGTTTGCAAATTTCTCATGAAGCCATATTTACTAATGAAGCTAGACTGTATAACATATTACACATTTCCATGGTAACAACTCTTTAGTATATTTACAGTCAGTGGTGAATTGATAGTATAAACCCCGCTGATTTCAACCAAAGGCTACTCAACTTTATTTCTCGATAGATTGAGTATCACGCGTCACGCGCAATTTGGAGCCGTGCTGATGAATTTATGATGGTCCAAATCAGAAACTTTTGGTGTTTTCAGTATCGAACGTACGTTCGATGAACATGTACATGTATCAAAATAGGTTTTAACGCATATACATGTAAATGTACGTGTGTAAATACATATGTAGAAAAGCTACATTGTTTATGTTACATCTGTACCTCTTTGAGCCAACTTCCGTGCGTATGATAAATAAACAATGTTGTACAATGTATAGTTTTGCACATTCCGATGACGTCGCAATGTTTACATGTTGTGTATCGGTGAGTCTGTGTTGTTCGCTACAACATGTAGATCTACATCCTATGTGTAACATTGTATTTTTAACATCTTTGGTTGTACGTAAATGGATAAGATATGTCAGGACAACATCAGTCTTTGAGTTGCATAAGTTTAACCAAAACGACCTAGCACGATAATGCATTTTTGTTCGCCTCTGGGGACAGACAAGTCCTGTCAGGGATCAATCTAGCTCTTATTTATTACCATTTATGGGTAAATTATTTCCCCTCAAGGAATGAATTCCCCTCTGGCCTAAAATTCCCCTGAAGATTTAAAAAATTTCCCATTTGAAGCTAAAAAATGACCGTTTTTGTAACAAAACTTCCCCATGAGTTATTTTTCATTATCATTTTTTACTTTTGTTTGCAAATTTCTTCATATTTATCATACAGCTACTGCATATTTTATGATTAACTCAAATTTTTCATTATTAAGCTTAAAATTCTTGCTTTACTTTAATCTAAAAAATAAAATTAGTTGTTATACAGTACATTTTTGTCAAAATGCATATAATTTTTGACCAAAATAAGAAGATTTCAAATTCCCTATATTTCGCCAAAGTTTTCCCCTATTTTGAAAAAGGGTAGTTTCCCCCAAAACCTAGATTGACCCTGCCTGTACGTTATCTACTGTGAATCGGCGAGAGTAGCCTAGCCTTACATACACAATGTAGTTTGGTGTTTCAAATATCAATGAAACGGAACCTCAATTGTAGCTTTGCAATATGATGATATCTCTAAATTTATTGAATTTGAAAACAAAAATAGACATGAGAGCATATAATTTTTGACCAAAATAAGAAGATTCAAATTCCCTATATTTCGCCAAAGTTTTCCCCTATTTTGAAAAAGGGTAGTTTCCCCCAAAACCTAGATTGACCCCTGCCTGTACGTTATCTACTGTGAATCGGCGAGAGTAGCCTAGGCCTTACATACACAATGTACGTTTGGGTGTTTCAAAATATCAATGTAACTTTGCAATACTTGTAATAGGTATCTCTAACATTTATTGAAGTGTTTGAAACAACAATATAAATATAAGCAATTTTGAGAGCGGTAAACGTTGTACATGTTCCTCGAAACGACGTCCGATACATTTGAAAATCTCCAAAATCCGGAAATAATGACATGGAACTATGTAAACATCCGTGTATTCAAGTAATTTCAAACGTGAACTGATTACAATGTAAGTAGAACTAAGTGATCACAAAATTGAAGAAACTCTCTGTTTGTCACACCTCCTTGACACAGGCGGTTTGAATCGGACGCCGCGTCACAACTACGTTAAATATCCTGCCACGTTATGAATTATGTAAGCGTGTGTAATAATACGAAGTAAAAGATTAAAACCAAAGTGCTTTGCACCATGGTGTTTTTAACAACATATAGATAAAACGATTTATAGTTCCATACCGGGGAAACCCCAGATATATGCTTCATCAGACGGAACTCATTTTATTTGTATGTTCATTGATAAATTGGCGGGAATTTCCACCACTTCGAGTGGCTGTTCTCAATGCCTGTCGGAACCAAACGATATAATTCAATTTTAGTCTTATAAATGCCATAAACACTATTAACGATAAATTTTGAGCTATGAAAATAATAGTTAAGACTGTAAATATAAGGATTAAAGTCTCTTTCTGGTGGTTCTATCGAAGGATAAAGTTGGGTAGGGTATCGATATTTGTTTCATGGACCGCTTCGCGGTCCATTCCAAATATCGATACCCTACTCAACTTTATCCTTCGATAGAACCACCAGAAAGAGACTTTAATCCTTAAATAGAAGCTAGTTTGTTTAACATATAACCCATTTCCATGGTTATAACCCATTACTAATGAAGCTGGACTGTTTATCATATTACACATTTCCATGGTTACAACCCATTACTAATGAAGCTAGACTATATAACATATTACACATTTCCATGGTAACAACTCTTTAGTATAGAAGCTAGTTTGTATAACATATAACCCATTTCCACGGTTATAACCCATTACTAATGAAGCTGGACTATTTATCATATTACACATTTCCATGGTTACAACCCATTACCAATGAAGCTAGACTGTATAACATATTACACATTTCCATGGTTACAACCCATTACTAATGAAGCTAGACTGTATAACATATTACACATTTCCATGGTTACAACCCATTACTAATGAAGCTAGACTGTATAACATATACATTTCATGGTATGGTTACAACTCATTGCATGTATTGAATCTAGACTGTAAAATTACGTTCAAACATGAACAGGTTTGTTATGTTCAAACATTATTGAAAACTTTTTGAGTCAGTGCTGGTGTTGAAATAAAAGTCTGGGAGATCTTTTCTGATTCATGGAAAAAAAATAACAAGTAACATAATATTATGTCTGTGCAGATTAAAGTGAAAACAACGTAAAAGCATATTTTTCCAATTTTTGCCTTTCAAAATAAAACTGAAATAAATTTAGGATTTGAAAAGCGGAGTTATTCAAATAATGGAAATGTGATTAACTGGAGTGCCTTGTATAGGGTCACTGAAACCACCAGAATGATTTTAATTATTAAGTATCGTCAATAGTTTGCAAAAACATAATTTTGCTTAAGAGAGCTAACATAAATTATTTGTTGAAATGTAAAGGGAAATTGTGGAGTACTAAGTTAAAGCCTTCATCTTTTGGTAAGTTGTAATATATGCACCGTTAAGGTGTGGTTCTCCTCATCACCAGCCGGAATTATTGAAAGTCATGCATGTTTTACCTTGATTTTGTTTATAGATTTCTATATAGATTTTTTTCGCTCATGATCATCAGATGGTGGGCTTTTCAAATTGCCTTTCGTCTGTGGTAAGTTAGGTAGACACTATAGGACCATGTACGTTTGTGAAAGTTTCAGATAAAAGCGATTGCCTCCTCGTAACGCTAAAACATCAACATTTTCGACATTTCTGTCTTTCAAAATGATTTGAATGGATATGAATGCTTATATATGAAGTTTATAAATCCAAAAGGTACATTAACGTGTGTCAGCACAAGATATCAGCTGAAATTTTGCTGATTTTCCAGTTTTAAAATGCAATAATTCCTCGATCTGTGTTATCTCAAATGTTTCTGAACTTGACGTGAAAACTACCACTTACTACTGGAAAATGTTTACGAATAAGTTTAATGTTCCGTGGAGCATATATTTTTAGAACAAGTTACCGAAAATTGAAGAAGTATTCTGGTGAGAGGTCAAACATTTCTTGTGAATACAGTTTCTTTTTTTATGTCTCTTTTCAAAGAGGGGTTATTGACCAACAAAAATATGCAATAAAACTGTATGTTGGTGTGCTTGTGTTTTTCTATATTTAAAATGCCTAATTATTTAAGGTTTTTTTTCATCCATTTTCCTTGAAAAATTAAAATTCAAAACAATGATTATTAAAATAAACAAAATACAAGTATTAAGTTATTAACTCGCCTATTTGAAGAATAGGGGGAGCTAATGTTGTCACCCCGGCGTCGGCGTCAGCGTTGGCGTCCCATTTCACGTTAAAGTTTTTGAGCAAGTTTCTGTTTCGTCAATTGTTAAAGCTTAAGTCATCATAAATGTTTATGATATTATTTTCCTAATGTGTATGGATGCTGAACGTGATAATACAACCAATTTGGGGCCCTTTAGGGGTTTTTTGAGTCTGTTAATTTGTCATATTTCCATGTTAAAGTTTTTGAGCAAGTTTCTATTTTGTCTATTGTTTAAGCTTAAGACATCATAAATGTTTATGATTTTATTTTCCTAATGTGTATGGATGCTGAACGTGATAATACAACCAATTTGGGGCCCTTTAGGTTTTTTTTTGAGTCTGTTAATTTGTCATATTTCCATGTTAAAGTTTTTGAGCAAGTTTCTATTTTGTCTATTGTTTAAGCATAAGTCATCATAAATGTTTATGATTTTATTTTCCTAATGTGTATGGATGCTGAACGTGATAATACAACCAATTTGGGGTTCTTTAGGGGTTTTTGAGTCTGTTAATTTGTCATAATTCCATGTTTAAATAGTAAATACTTGAACATCAACTTCTTCTGAATAGGCGAGCTTTGCTGTTCTCCAACAGCTCTTGTTTATTTTCTTTTTCAAATTGAGTTTAGACTGTAGATGACTTTAAAGATATTGTGTGTATGATTTTAGATTATAGATGACTTTAAAGATATTATGTGTATTGTTTTAGACTGCAGACGATTTATAAGTTGGTATGTGTATTATTTTAGACTGTAGACGATTTATAAGATAGTATGTGTATTATTTTAGACTGTAGACGATTTATAAGATATTATGTGTATTATTTTAGACTGTAGACGATTTATAAGATAGTATGTGTATTATTTTAGACTGTAGACGATTTATAATATAGTATGTGTATTATTTTAGACTGTAGACGATTTATAAGATAGCTAGAGTATGTGTATTATTTTAGACTGTAGACGATTTATAAGATATTATGTGTATTATTTTAGACTGTAGACGATTTATAAGATAGTATGTGTATTATCTTAGACTGTAGACGATTTATATATATAGTATGTGTATTATTTTAGACTGTAGACGATTTATAAGATAGCTAGAGATGTGTATTATTTTAGCTGTAGACGACTTAAAACATAGTATGTGTATCATTAGCTCGCCTATTCGAAGAATAGGGGGAGCTAATGTTGTCACGACGGCGTCAGCGTTGGCGTTCCATGCCATTTCACGTTAAAGTTTTTGAGCAAGTTTCTGTTTCGTCAATTGTTTAAGCTTAAGTCATCATAAATGTTTATGATTTTATATGCTAATGTGTATGGATGCTGAACGTGATAATACAACCAATTTGGGGCCCTTTAGGGGGGTTTTTGAGTCTGTTAATTTGTCATATTTCCATGTTAAAGTTTTTGAGCAAGTTTCTATTTTGTCAATTGTTTAAGCATAAGTCATCATAAATGTTTATGATTTTATTTTCCTAATGTGTGTGGATGCTGAACGTGATAATACAACCAATTTGGGGCCCTTTAGGTTTTTTTGAGTCTGTTAATTTGTCATATTTCCATGTTTAAATAGTAAATACTTGAACATCAACTTCTTCTGAATAGGCGAGCTTTGCTGTTCTCCAACAGCTCTTGTTTTAGACTGTAGACGATTTATAAGATAGTATGTGTATTATTTTAGACTGTAGACGACTTAAAGCATAGTATGTGTATCATTTTAGACTGTGGACGACTTTAAAGATATTATGCGTATTTTAGACTGTAGATCCTCCCATGGTGATCAGATCTGCCAATCATCTGTCAGAGAGTTATGTCCACATCCCACCACCATACAGACCTGATCAGATGATGATAAAATGTTTCCATTCTAATGCCCTCCTTCTCATCACTTCCCTTCGGTATGCTCCACCTTTCCATGTCTCTAGCTCATGGCAATGCAGCATATTTTATTTCCTTTTATAGAATGTTATTTATTGATCTGCTTTCATTTTCTGGTGGACAACGCTTTCAACAGCCTCAAATATCCCAACTAACATTGATTTGTTCAAGTCCCTGGTGTCCACTGAACCACGCCTCCGTCGTAGAAACTGCCAGGTGGCTGGCCTTTAATTATTGACAATTGTGAGTTGGTTGAATAAATACCAGTGGGCTTACAAGCCACTCGGGACTAGACCAAGGTATGCAAATTACTCGGCATGATAATTCGTGCTGAGAGAAGTAGGAATATTGTGGTAACAAGGGCGGACAAAGCACCACCAGTCATGGACCTGGCCTCCTCCGCTATCAGAATCAATTACACTTATCGAGTGCTCTCTTGAGGAAATATTTTGACAAGTTAGAGTTGAGACCTGCCTGGCTTTATTTGTTATAGGTTGAATGCGGGTCTTCTTCGTCAGGCTCTCTGTCATGATATGATTGTACACTTTATATGTATATATTTTACACATTGTTTTCATTTTGTAGTAATTTGATATTGCAACTAGCCTTATTATGTAATAATCAATCGTTTTCACATAACTGGCCCATTCTGTCATGCCATATAGACTTGTCATAGATATCAAAATGCAGATATAACACTATTGAAGTCATAGGTGATAAAGACATTATAATCAAAATATATGACGTCACCCCATTGTCTTGGTAGAAGGGAAATCTAAGCCTATTTTTGTCAGTCTTATAGAAAAGGAATTGAAAGTGTCTATATTTCGATAAATACTAGTTATAGTATTTATGTGATAAATGGAATCTTACATTCGTGATAATGGAACATGATTTTTTAACTCTTCAATCATCCTGAACATTGCCATCTTGGATTTTGATAGCTAAAATTTGAATATGGTTCTGCAAGGACCTTAGTTGGAAATCAAAGTTCGGCAAGCCTCCATCTTTGAGTTTGATAGTTATACGTTTATTACCACTACTTAGAAAGTACTGAAGTGATCTGTCTCAGGTCTGTTATGTTGCTGGTTTCCATATCATTTGTGAATGGAAATTTTGCTTGTCTTTAGTTACTGACAGATTACTTCCTTGTGTTTATCAAAGGCCATTTTTCATCATTTTGGTATAATTTATTATATTTTATTTGTTTTCATACTGTATTGGACTTTCTGATTTGTAGATTCTTTTTCTTCATACTACTATGAACAAAACAATCCGAGAATTACGCGAAAACCCGACTTTATCATTTTGTCACAATAGAGTTGTCAATGTTGCGTATTGATTCGGAAAAAGTAATTCTTTGGACAATCAGTGGAATCGTACATATTGTATTTTACCAAGTAAAACATAATTGTAAATTATAATTATAACTTCATCGGGTTATGAAATAAATTTTATTTGCAACCTTTTGTGAGAAAATTCACAAAATTTTCTAACAAAATTTCTTTCATACCCTGATGAAGTTAAAAAGAGTGACATCAATGCCTAAATGAAATGTATGTATTGTTGCTAAAGATATTACTTTAATGTTCTATACAGATGACCATGAGCAAGGTAGCCCAGAGGAACAAGCTGCCAATAAGAAGGTGTTCAGTGACGAGGAACTTACTAACATTGTAGAAATGGTACTTAAGGAAGATGACCTGGACAAGGATGGCTACATCACGTACGCCGAGTTCGTTAAGGCCCAGAGAAAGGCACAGCCATCAGACAACCCCTAGATGTCATATAAGAAATAAACAGCTGGATCTGTACACATTATTAATTGATATTTTATTGCTATGACTTATTACAGGTATATTTTCTGTCTCCTAGAGTATCGAGATGATTGATGCTGGTATCACAATTAATTTGAATTGAAGAGAGAAGCTGATTTTGGATATCATTAGTTTTTAATATGGAAAACTTAAATATTGAAACCTTATCTTTATTATCAATTTATACAAATGTATGTATTCATTACATTTCATATTAAATAAAGTTATACATTTTGATCATTTATAATTTTTAAATGATGTTATTTTTATCTTTATTCTTTTTACAACATGTTTATTTTACTTTAAAATAGCTTTACTTCTCTCTGTTATCATTCTACTATTAATCTACTTTATCATACTAATCTCTTTAACATTATAATGCTAATCTCTTTAGATTTCCGAATTTGTCGAGGGACTTTTTTGTCTATTTAATCATTACAATATTGAATCAACTAATTGGAAGTAACTTTACATACAGAAACATCATTTTTTCCCTTTATTGACTGATAAAGTAAATTTTAAGCTAATGAACATGTTTGTCACAAGCAAGAATGAGTTATTCCTGTATACTTGTATTGTGTCGTATTGTATAAACAGTCGTATGACCGTTAAGGCCCATGGGCCTCTTGTTAGAATAGGTGTTGGATATTTCATTGTTTTGTAATTTGGTGATTTTGTGAGTTTTCAGGTCATCAGTTTTTTTATTAATTCTTCATCGTGCGTGAACTTTTTCATGTGAACATGATAATTTGAGTAATTTACATTTCCCAATTAGCCTTATGAATCTTAATTTGTTGACTAAAATTAGTGAAATTTTGATGCGTGTGAAACTCAGACTTATTGGAAGATACTATTAAGGAGTTTATGCCTGTTGAATTAATAAATATTATTGAACCTTGGGGAGACATTCTAATTTAAGTTAATATTTCTCGAACTTCATGGGCCTCTTGTTGAAATGTGAAGTCACTATAAAAAGGCATATGTTGAGATAATGGTACGTGTCATATTACAGGGGACCATCCCATAGACCCATTAATAGCTTATTGATTTTCGGTTCACCATTAAAATAAATATTCAGATAATAACATTTACTAATTTTTCAACTCAACCATATATAAGTGAAATCCGTATAAAATATAATATTAATGACTGCCAGGTATAACAGGATTCAGTTCGTTATCAAGATGTATGTTTTCACAATCATTCAGTGCTTTATTTCGACTAGATTTTATTTGTATTTGCTATAAACTTTGAAAAGTATATTTTTTAAAAATCCGATAAAAATATTGATGAATGTTATTTATGCTTTAATCTATTAGTATTAGAACTGTATTCGCTGTAATTAGTGCTCCTCCTCCTCCTATAAGCGCCGCCCCTCTCTTCTGATGTCCTCTTAATAATAGAATTGTTTCCTTGTTTATTGCACTAGCTTTATAAACAGTAGGTGATGCAATGTAATTCATGATTATACATGTACATTGTAAATGTACACATCTGTCTGTGTCATTTCCATGTCTTAGCATCATCGAACATGAAAGTGACAATTTTTTAATGACTTGTAGTGAAATATAAACCTGTTATAGATGTAATTGTTTAATCTTTGAATTTTATCTTATTTAACTTCCACACTTAAAGTATTGCTCTTTGGGACTTAGAAATATTGTTTTGATAATTTTACAAGTTTATACTGTTGATGCCATATTTATATTTCAGGAAATTTCATTAGATACCAATTAAAGTAATAAATAATAAAAGCCCACAGTATATATGTTAATATCCTGTTACCTATCTAACTATATACCGTATTCGCCGTAATTAACGCCCCCATCCCATGGATTTAACAATGTTTTACAACATGTGATATCTCCAACACCAGCATTGTATCATATATTATATGAACTTTTGAGTCTTAACATGTGCGTAATAATGTGTCTAAAATTATAAACGACATATACATGTATACATGTTCACTGTAACAGATTAATGTACCATGAGTAAAAGGTAGATTTAAATGGCTGACATTTTTAATCCACAAATGACATTTTGGTTCATTAATAAGCACCGTCTTTGTTACAATTATCTTAGCGCCATGGGCGCTAGATGGGCGCTAGACTGCGAATACGGTAGCCACCTTTCCAATAGACAGGTTAAGTAAGAGTGGTTTGTCACTCCAATTTGATCTGCTCGCTCACATTCCATTTTTGAATGTTGGTATGGGTGTCTATTATTGTGTATGTAATTGCTCATTGATTTCATGTATGTGTATGAAGGACACGAATTAAAGTAAGAATATGTATGAGTTTGTTTGTGTTTTTGTTGTACCATAATAAAATCATAAACGCATGCATACGAATTGTACATACTTATGTAGTACCGCCCATCACTTTGCCATTAAAATATTTTAGAAGACGTCGATGTAGCGAAATAGTATAAAACGTAGGCATGTTTGCATGGCTACAATTATATAATCAATTATCATTTGTTTTCATTCTAAATCCGACATTCTGATTTGCAGATTCTCTTCATACTATTACAAGTTCCTAGAATGGCGCAAATACCTGACGTTATCATGACGTCACAATAGAGACTTTTACGTTGCGTTTTGATTTAGAAAATATATAATCCATTTGAAAATCAATGGAATGGATGTTTAAACGTATTTAATCTTATCAGGTAGTCTGAAAAAATAATTAGAAGCATTGATGTCACGAGTTATAAAATAAATTTTGTTCGCAAACTTTTGTGAGACGCGAATTCTTCCATACACCGAACGAGAACACTATATATATCCCTCCTGGATCTCTTGTCACAACTTTATATGAGCGAAAGTAAAAGATAAGGATATTGTCAAACCTCGTGTTCACCACAATATTTCATATTATTTCCGCATGAGTCGATTTAAATTTTAAGAGACTAGACTCAGGTTTGACATGGGTACATCTGCATGGTGCGTGTTGTCAGCAGATAACTTTTCCAGAACGTTTGGTCACTTCAGCTCAGTCGTTGTACCTATTTATACCTTTAACTTTTATTTTATTGAAGTCTTACTTCCAAGATGGCACCCACAGTCGTATGAAATAGTATAATACCACATAAAAGATTTATAAGTCGCTTATTAATCCTTGTACTACATATAGATAACATTGTCTACTTAGATTTGGGGGACACATACATGCACATATTTGGCTGTTGGTACCTGTACAACACGTACGAAACAGGATACCTGTATAAAAAATCAGGGAATTTCCTCAAAGATATCACCTCCATTTTAGATTCGCCTGAAGTTGAGAAATAATCAGGTTTCATTCACAACTTGTGCAATTTTTAAAACTTTGAATAGATTTTTGTTGGGTTTCAATGCTTGTAATTATTGAATCTGGTTAAAATCAGCTCTACTGTAATATCTATGGATATTTGCTAGGAAAGCATTGTTGTAATGGTTGATAGTTATGATAATTCCGTGACTTCATCAAAAATAAAAAATTAATTACACATGTTAAATACGTCAATTATTGCTTTTATACACGTTATGTGACAATATCTCAAAATGAAACTACACATGTACATTGTATATTTATATATAGTTAAAATATGATAATGATGTATATAAACAATGAATATGTATCATATATGCATCAAATAATTACATTTACAAACACAATAATATTGCATTTTTATCTTGCCGTTATCAGTTGCCTTGTAATGCGTAACGAGTTTAGAATACTATTCACATGGACGTGTCGTAGCTTGTCAGAGAGTATACATTTCATATCTACAGACACCAATATATGGCACTCGGGTGCCACAGTGAAAATAAAGTTGAAAAAAGACATAAAACTCTAAATATTTACAATCGTCCTAATTCACTAGAAAATGTCACTTTGGCAAGCACTGGTGTGAAGTAAATTTCTCCGATAACGATTCAAAAATAAAAATCTTTTCGTATTTTCTGATTCGTCAGACGAGATAAATATTAATACTGTTTTTACTGATCTATAATGATCGATAATTGTGGCGCCTGGCGCCGATTTGTCCTATAAATAAGTAGGCGCCTCTGGCAGTCACGCTTGATACTGTAGGACCGAGTTAGACAATCCATGATGAGCATTGTTCATCCGGAGCGCTGTCAAACTTTTATTGTACCAGTCGTCCTCGTGAGATTCCTGAAATAAACCAAGGTATCAAAATCAGTTGTTACCATTGTTACCTTTTTCTTGACACCATTAGCTGTTCGCTAATTGTGGCACGTTTTGGTTATTTACATTTAAAATTTGTGGTTGCGCAGCGTCGTAAAACTAGAATAAGATTTTGAACGATGCATTGATTGCGCCAATGACTGTTGAAATTAGATTTTAAATAATTAAGGGTAGATGACTCTACTACATCATTTGGTAGTGGGTTCCAATTATCAATTACCCTTCTGACAAAAGTCTGTTCTGTAAGTTGTGTATTAATATGTTTTATTCTTGATGTTAGTAGATATTTGAATTTATACATGTATCTCCGATACTAATGAACATTTTCATTGGCTTGGAAATGTATGTTATCCTCTCATAACACAACAATCTGAATGTAATCTCGTCATAAATCGTTTCCTGGTTTATTTAGAGCACACTTAGAATTTGTTTGTGTTATATCTCCGTTAAGTTTATCCTAGCAGTCGAAGTGACCAATCTGTCATTAACAAGGAACTATAATATAGAGAAAAAAGTCCAAGAGAAATCGATTATAAAAATAATTTTCTAGCATACTCACACGATTTAATAATGGATTTTCTAAGGATGATTATGAAAATGAGAACATACTGTTCCGTTCAATAGAGGATGGATAGAGTAAAATAAAACAAACAGGAAACAAACAAATAAGAAAAAACCACACACACAGAGGAAAAGTGAAAAAAAAGATGATTTGTTGACTTTCACGGAACCTTATCAATAAAATGCAACCTACCAAGTTATAATCTGATGTCATCTGAAACTGTTGAACCTGTCGGGGCATTGACGCCATATTGCCTGTGGGCACACTACTCATGCCTCCGAACTGGGCGACTGGTGGATACGTTGTGTTCATCTGAGGGTATCGTGCCATGGTGTTCATGTTAGTGGGTGTAGGGTAGGCGGCGTAAGGCCGGGAGCTGCTCGGGTAGATGTTTCTCATCATACCGTTACACGCTGGGTTAATGACTGGGGACAATGACTTGGCCAATTGCTTCTCTTGCTTCCTGTACTTTGCTCTACGGTTCTGGAACCACACCTGTACAAAAATGTCAAAGATCAGGTTTATTGCCATAGTTATACATAAACGCCGATTAAATCAATGCCAAACAAAATGAACTAGGTAGGTATGTTACAATTCGTGAAAATATACTGATCAACTTGATTACCCCATTATATTTTTATTGGGATACGCCTCTTTCTTCTTGACCTCGTCGATTTTGTGTTAGCATAACTTCAAAAAGGAAAAATGTTCCTTGCTTGTCCAACGGCAAAACAACTTTAATATTTATTAAGTTATGTTACTTGCGCCAACTTGGTTTACTTGAATTTATTTCCTAGTCTGATTATATAGATAAAATAAAACAGATCATGTTGACTAGTTCTATGCAGTAAATGCGTGCAAATAAAAAAAAATACCATATTGATGACAAATTTGATCATAATGCTGACCTAGATATTAACCTTTTCCTGTAATTTTAAAGTTTTACAAATATCCTAATACAATAAGATATTTCTTTATCTTGATTTAACTCCTGTCAATACACAATGTATTATGCGTGTTCTGGTGTGTTGTTCATACCTAAATAATATATAGTATGTACTCTGTATACACTATGTAAAACAAACACTGTATACTCCTTGCGTTGTTTTACTATATCTATCACGTCTGTATAAAATGGGTGGGATCACTACCGAGACCATGTAATGAAGTATTAATTCTGTCTGCATCCATAGCACAAAAGGTATTCCGCATGGGGCTAAACATTATAGTCATACTAATGACGTTGCCTTCTTCAGCCCTGTGTCAGACTGAAATAAATTCAAGAGCATTGCAATTGGTTTTCGAGGAAGAATTACTAAATATTCCCCGTGCTGTGTTTTCAGACGAAGACTGTTTTATTAAAGATGTCAACGTGTATTTTTAAATTGATAAAACTACATAAAAAGATCGTGCAATGTGTTTTGTTGCGTGTTTTCACTGACATTACAACTGGTTCATTTAAACTGCAGTCACATAACGCACATTCTTTTAAAAAGAAATCTGGACAAAGCGACTTCGTGCGGTACGGAAGCAGAGAACTAGCGACATGATAGAAGGATCTTTGCATACTTAATTGAAATCAAATAGACAGTGATGATACGTGTTATAAAAACATTCCATAGCGTTTAATGAAGCAGAAGGGTGCTTCTTGAAGCGCGTAGAACTGCCTACAACAATCGACATTCGCCAACTCTGAGTATGCTTTCGAGGAAATAGCGTACCCGAGTGAGTCCGCATCACGCCAAGACGATGAATTGATTTCAATTACCAGGCCGTCTCCGCGAACGCCAGATTCATCAGTGGTGAACTGTAGTAATTGTGATTATAAAACCCGTACTTTCTCTGCCAATACAACAACGATACCAAATATCTTGCATGCAAGGCTAGAAAGTGACTATTTAGAGGTTTTCCCGACAAGGGAGCTCCCATCAGTTCGAGAACACGCACGATAGACCGCCAGCCCATGCAAGGTGGGACTCTAAACAGACACAACTCTCTCAGCCTTTTCCCAACTAACGGATGTTCGGTAATTCGATTACCGTGGTAATAAATTCCCGTTCTGCCCACTAAGGTAGGCCTGTATTGGAGCAATTAGTCCGCTTTGTCGTGTTTTCCTCCATTACTGTCTGCTTGTATAAAGGACACCTGCTGATAAATCGATTAAAACTCTCATCGCTACCCTCTCCTCCTCTAAGTTCCCCGAGTATTACATATCAAGGAGCCGAACCGCTATTTATCACCCATATTTTCCGTTACGAAATGTCCATCGGTATTCCAAAGCTTTCGCGAGTTTTCTAAAATAAAGCCATCGTCACTTCTAGATAAACGTTCGCGAATTAATACACTCACAACACAATCTAAATTCGAAGAGTTACCGAAATCCATGTTAATTGTAATTAATGTATAATAATTCTGAGCGAAAATGATCCTTACAAACCTATCTCAATTTCATATTTTTACATTCCATGTACTTGCATTTCTCAATAGAGTCGTCAATTTACGAAAAAATAAAATGCAACTAAGCAAATAATACTTTGCTATACCCTACACTCATTTCTAACAAATGTATTTCAGAAAAAAATATTGAATTTATAACATGAACCTATCATAATAAAATCAAGATTCGAGATGCATGTCCATGAGCGGTGTATATTAGTACATAACAGTTTTATTACAATAACAATATTATTAAAGATGTCCCACCGCTAACGAACGGTTTTTATTTCTCTGTCAGAAACAGAAGCAGGCGAATTTGCATTTTTCTTCAGTTACAACGAATTACGTACTGTACACTATTACCACCAGTGAAAAGTTTGAATTTACTATCTTAATTCAAGATAAAAGTATTAAAAAATAATTAATTGCGTCCCGAAAAAAAATCATGGCACTGTATACCAACGCTCTTTTGCGGTCACTAAATTTCTTTTCAAAGGGTTTTCGCGGAGATCAAGTTTCACGGATTAAGAATTGAATGGAAATACCTTTGAATTTAATTGAACAAGTATTTAGAAGATACCAATTTGCAGAGATAAACTTTCTCGAACTAACCTTGATCGCGAAATTTGCGAAAATAATTCGCACACGTCATTAAGTTGGTTTTCAGTATACATGAATGATAAAATAAGTTCCAAGGAGAGAGAACATATGTAAAGGACGATGACAAAGTCGATACATGTCTTACTAGCAACTTTCACTCTCCCATGAGTAATAGCTGCTAGTAAAATATCCGTCAATTTAAACAAAATAACGTTTACCCTAAACACAGACAAGGACACGGTTGGTGAACACAAGGGCGTATCGAATTGTTTGAAACTAAGATGTAGTGTGCGTATATGTACCTTAGAATTTGACAGATATCATTTCGATAATGTTTCAAAGAATAAAATTCGGATCAAATTTAACATGAAGGGTGTAGTGGTGATTTTTATTTCCAGCGAACATAAGAAGAAATGTTTATTAAAAATTAGTAATACCTAGTATAAATGAATACAATGTTGAATGTACAAATGTTATCAAAATTTTGTACTTGATATTGTTACTGACGTCATTAGTATTGTTATTAATGACGTCATCTTTGTTTATTATGCGACATTAAAAATAAACACCTGTCCGTCTGAAGACGCCAAACAAGGCTGAACGATCAAGTGGAAAGACGTCCGTTTTGTTTTTATCAATTTATTTATACCTTAATACCCGTAATATTTAATTGTTCTCTATACTAGTGAAACACGTGTTTGCGCTGTTCAGTTGGATACGCGTGTGTAACCCGGTGCCTCGTGTCGAACACGTGGCTAGCGCGTGTCGTCAATTCGTCCCTCGCATACCTACAATAAGGACATTATCACCTAACAACTTCTCTCAATGTTGGCCGAGTGGATGTCACCACATACCGCAAAGTGACGGAAATGGCATTCAAAGCCTGCCAGTTAACTGGGATTGTATCCAGCGCGTCAACATCATTGCCATACAGACAGGCTTTTATCACCATTTTCTAACTACTAGTACCTGCATATTCTGGTCAATTATTTAATGCATTGGAAACGCAAGCGTTTTCTTATATCATTGAAAACATATCTTTGCGATGTAAGCAGAAAAGATTACAATTTGTCAAAACATATATTAAGAATTAAAACAAAAGTAAAGTTGACTAGATAGATGACGACACCATCCTAGCACATTATTTTTTCTTAGTAAATTTTGGTCCAATTCTCGCTAAAAATTGCGGGTCGCAAATTCACCCAGCAATTTTACGTGGACAGGATGATTTACATTGGAAAAACAATGCTTTCTATTAATCATACATGTACTTAAGTGGTTCAAATTAAACTTTCTAGTATCTATTTGGCACAATATACATAATTATCACAGACAATTGTACGCGCTAGTAGTTCAATATTTTGATATAAATATTCTTTAATATTACGACATAATCAGTAAGGTACTATAATGACACACAGCAGGAAGCAATTGACTAGGCATATGTGCCGTGCTTAATGTTAAAAAAAGTGTTCTCATTAAACAGAATACAATGCAATACTGAATACAATGATATAAGGTTAGTTAGATATGTATATGATTATATAAAATCTATGATCTGTTTGCTGGGAAGAGTAACCAAGATATCGCCGCGACATACAGAAAACAACAAAAACAAAAACAAGCACAAACACACACACACAAAAAAAGCAACCGTTTGCTTTCACAACTCTGAAGTGGCCATATTATCCCTGTGATGTTCTATGAATCTGACGATACCCTAACATACAGGAATAGTGGCATATACAAAACATGAATTGTAGCATCTAAATAAGTAATATACATGTTATATCCCGTAACTATATATGTTTCACAATGGAAAAATCACACGATCATTCACACAACAGTTGGCTATCATTTATGTTACACACTGCGACGCAACTGATTGGTCATTTAAAACATTGTGTTACACACTACGACGCAACTGATTGGTCATTTAAAACATTGTGTTACACACTACGACGCAACTGATTGGTCATTTAAAACATTGTGTTACACACTACGACGCAACTGATTGGTCATTTAAAACATTGTGTTACACACTACGACGCAACTGATTGGTCATTTAAAACATTGTGTTACACACTACGACGCAACTGATTGGTCATTTAAAACATTGTGTTTTACGACGCAACTGATTGGTCATTTAAACATTGTGTTACACACTACGACGCAACTGATTGGTCATTTAAAACATTGTGTTACACACTACGACGCAACTGATTGGTCATTTAAAACATTGTGTTACACATACGACGCAACTGATTGGTCATTTAAAACATTGTGTTACACACTACGACGCAACTGATTGGTATTTAAACATGTGTTACAATAACGCAACTGATTGGTTTAAAACTGTGTTACACATACGACGCAACTGATTGGTCTTTAACATTGTGTTACAATACGACCAATGATTGGTCATTAACACTCTTGATTCCGACCTTAACTTCGTACTTTTTTAAAATTGCATTTTTAACAGTAGTTGCTTAAGATATATGATGCGAACTAACTCGACTTTGATAAACATGATAAACAGTACCTGTTGGAACCCTGTTTATATAACACAGTTGTTATCTACCTCCAAATCTGTACTGTATATTTATTATTCCATTCGTACATGTATATACAGTACTTATATGAAGATATTCCTATGACCCATTTCACTTTGACAAGTTCTAATTTCCTGTTACATGTTTATATCAACATTGTTTACAGAAACGCCACAAATACATCATGTATAACGAAGTTAATTGAAAATCATACATAAAACATGTGTACTCAAGAAACATGATACCTGTCCTTGCACATTTTTAAGGCCGTTTGGTGTTCACCTGAACGAATATGTACTGCAAAGTATATGTCTTATAAGGAATATTATTGGATATATTTGACAGAATGTTTTCTACCAATACTTAAGTTTCAACATCAATGTCATTTCACCTTTCTTCTGATTTTCAAATATTTTCCATGTTTGTTTGACACATTTTTTTCTTTATTTTTCGAAATTTCATTTTTAAGTTTCTTTCGTTTGAAACCTAGACTAATAAAGAGAGGCTTTACAGTGACCCTGTGGTTGGTACATCGCACGGCGAATGATCGACACAGAACCAGTCACAAGGATCATGGATGTTAATTTTTCTACATCAATGTTTGAAATGACTTGAGCGGCTTAGGGCTTGAACGTAACCTCCTAACGATTTCGGTGCCAGCTTGAATTGCTTTTCGCCCGAATTCTCCCAAACTGAACACCGCCGAGACCAAATCGCGTCTTATAATGCTGAAACTCAAAACTGCCTAAAGATACAAATTTGCAAGCGTTATGAGCCGTGAGACTAGAGACAAATCAAGAGCATTTGCCGATTCTGCCATCCTGGCTGTTTGGTACACAGAATGTCTCTAGCTTGTTCTAGTAGGCTCTCCCAAGAGACTAGCGGCGCTTCTCGAGATTGACACTGCCGTTAATGGACTATCCTCTCACTCTGGTCGCAGGCTGCATTAACAACGCATAAAAATTCATCAAAGGAAATACCGGGTTCAGAATCGCTTCTCGCCTGAATCATTTACGAAATTCAATTTCAAATCTCCCCCTAAGCTACTCCGTACGATAATGTTTTTATATAGCGGCATGGCAACTTCGTTATATCAAAAATGGCTGCAAACACGTTTAAACATTTCGCAATTGGGCCAGGCGTCGGGAAGCGTTGGTAAATTAATGTTAGGGTGAATGGTTAGGGTCGTATCTATAGAAATTGCTTTAGTTTCATTGCCATCTCCAAATGAGAACAAATGCGATTTACTATAGATACTAAATACTGCTAATGCCTTACAGACCGGAAGCCGACTTTTTTTTTTAGTTTGAATTTGTAGGTTCCGGTAAACCGTTCTCTAGTAATACATTGTTTGCTACACGTTTTTCTATAAATTTCGAACGAGCAAAGATAACATTGAACTCAATTATGGTTTGATTCTTTTTACGTTTTCTCCAATAGTTAAGTGTGATTTCATATGTCTGGGTTATGGAACTATATTTGTAAAATTGAGAATACAGATTCTTCGTGTTAAAGGCCATGTATTAAGACTTCTACACAATTTCATTTATATCATTATTTGTGACTTATATTACACTATATTACTCTTCTGGAGGGGTAATCAATGCGTAATTTTAAACAATGAATAATATACTAATTAATACCTAAATATAAAAAATACAAAAAAAAAAAAAAAAAAAACATCTCATACATGTAATCCATTACAATATATGAAATGAATACTCATTTAAGATTTTATATTATGTTAAGGAATAAATGCGCTATATGCAGTTATTAGCATATTGATTATATTTTAAATATGTTTTAATGAATAGCATGGGTAAAAAGAAAAATAAATAAAGGAATAAAAGAATAATAGTATAATATGGTTTGCAGTCTAGTGTTTTTGTTATGGAAACCATGTGTCTATAGAAACGGCTTAATTAAGGAAAGTTGTCAATCTATACGTGGATTCTACTTTATTTTGTCTATGCATTATTTTCTCTTTTAATCTGTTTGTAGTTTAAGTTTCAACATATTTTTATTGTCAAAATTTAACAAAGAGAATTAGGCACAAGTTTTCACAACTTATAGTTACAAATAATTATTTACATAAATATGCATGTACAATATAATATGATATTATAAATATTTCCATACATTAACGTACAAACATGGATACGGAGACAGAATAGATAATGTATTACCAATTCATAATAAAGACAAAGAAAGACAAAGAGGAGGAGAGGGGCATGTTAGTATCTTCAATAACTTCAATGCATTTTTATATTTTAATATTACTCTTGCATGGAAAAGGCGGATAATTGAGATATGAGACACACTGTCTTAATTTCGGTTATTTATATGTAACGACCTTCTCCAAATACGGATTCTTTTCCTACGAGCATAAACAATTCCCTTAAACGAGTATGTAAAGGCGCTATTTCATGTGTTTGTTATTATTTATCTTAATTTTTTTTTCTACTAACTGAACTTGTTTTGTGGATCATCTGTATTAACGAAACATAACAGTTATGAAGACCTGATAATACTAGGCTTCCAATGGAAAAATCTAATGTATTGTGTTAATGTCAGTTGACAGTAAGAAATTCTATAATGCACTTTGATTTATAATGCAATCAAAATATTCAACGACAATATAAAATAAGAATTAATCGATCGCCGGCTAGATGTAAACAACTTATCATATCACCGGATTTTTTTTTTAATTGGTCAAACGAGTACGACATCTCTGCACTATATCAAAACAAATGTTTGAGGCAAAGTAGACAGAACCTATATCAGGAGTATAGGTATATCTTTAGCAAGTGAATTCGGAATGATTGTGAGATACATCTAAAAATAAAAAAATGTATGTCAGATAATATTTATATTTTTGAAATTATCGTTATATGTATATAAACAATGCATAATGTTGCTCATCTAAATGATGGTCAGACTTTACATTCCTTTAGCCCAAGCATTTATGGTCCCGAAGGCAGGGTGATATGAAGGTTTATTTACACAAAGGTGTGATATTCCCTGAGGTTTGCCTGTGGGAAATATTATTTCTGATAATAATAAGCCTTCATAACTCCTGACATTGGCCATAAATTGTTTATTACACCAACCCTGATCAGCGATTCATTTTTTTAATATTGCTGATGAGAAATGTTACCGCTTTGGTGTCACGTAAACGTATATAATATTTTTTTAAGTAATGAACATTTATATTCCTGAAGAGCCATCAAGAAACGGCAAAAGTACTAGAGGAATGTCGATGAGTTTTATTTCTATAATACTTTATTATATATATCAAAGTTGATATATACTGTGAAGTCTATATTGCTTTCGAAAACCAATATCTTCAAATGTTATTAACAATTTTTTGTTCGCAAATACCGAAACAAAACACAAAATTGACAGAGACGCTCGCATACATCGATTCTAATATAGCAGGTTGACCTTTTTAGCGAGAACATTTTTCGTTTAGATACTCCTAGAAATGGTTCATTAAATACGTAAAATTCCATTAAATAGTTTTCATTTTTATCTAGTTTTATAATTAAGAATTTGCAAAGATAAACAATTGTATACCTATCTATATTTGTTCGCTGCCAATTATGTGAATAATATGAAGGGAGATGACTGCGTGTGAAAAAGGAATGGGCGGTCAACATGAAACACATACATACACCAGATGGAAAGACAATGTTTTACTGTAAACACACATTCTTTCGCGGCTACTAAATTTTGCGCATTCCATTCAAAAATATTTTCGCGGGGATTTATTTTTGCGAATTTGAATTTAAATGGAAATACATTTGCATTTAATTGTGAAAGAATTGTGGAAGATTTCAATTCGCAGAAGTAAAGTTTCGCGAATTGATTTAGACTGCGAAATTCGCGAAAATAAATCGCACGCGAAAGAAAGTATTTCCTGACATTGTGATCTGTTTCAATTAATCACATGCATTGTTATAAACACGGAATATAATAATATATTTAGTTAAGATAAGGATTATATATAATGTCGTAGTCTTGTTGCTCCTACGACTAACAAGCATATAGCGCTCTCGTGAATTTAATGTACCAAAAACAGCGAACAAACGTTTCTTAGAATTTAAACAGAAATTAGAGGCTACAACCGTATTACTTGTTGTTTGACATTTTATAGTATATGATTATACAATGTACATTATTTTAGTTTATTCCGAAAGGAAGGGAGTGTTATTTCATGTAAAAAAATATTTCATTCAACCATCATGTGTTCAACTTGCGGTTTAATAACAGATTCGTCAATCCCTATTTATGATATCACATGAAGTCATGTTTTAATTGTATCATGTATATTTTCTTCAATTGAGTTTTCTTTCTGCATAGTCTGTTGCTGATAATTATTTTGTTAAGTATCGATTAAAACGAAAATTCTACCAGAACGACAGTAAGTAAAACATACCATTAAATACGCGTTGCAACACCATAAAAGGGGAAACTAAATTAAGATAACAAATTTGACAGATAAAATGAAATATGTAATCTTGCTGTTTCCAAAATATCGTGCATGCGCCCGATCACCAACGAGCTTTAGAAACGGACATTTAGCACTGAAAATACTCTTATATTTATTGAATGGTAACAAGCATAAATTATTTCGATGGAAATTGTATAAAAAAATATTGTCATGTAAAATAATATACAAAAATTAAACAAAATCAGTTCAGTAAAAGGAGACTGATGTATTTTGGGTGGAATTAGGGAAGCAATCAATTCCTATACAATAGATTTAGAAAAATAAAGTACATTGTTAATACATCGTATAAGATATGCCAACAACATTATTAAGTTATAGGTTATTCAATTTATATAGTATTCTACAAAAGTGAGAAAAACGTAAACGTGTAATGTTAACATCTTCGTTATTTTATTTCTCTTCTTCATAAATGAATTCTGGATTATCCATGCAGGTAAGGCCCCAACCGCTGAAACTTCTCCTTGCTTTTCATATTGTAAACCGTTTAGATACCTTACATATTTTACAGTAAAGTTGAATATAGTTCATGGTGAATATTTCAATCGGTTACAGTCCCTGTTAGTTCTTATATAATTCACGAGTTAACACATTTTTAATATCCCATTTGAGAACAAACCAAGACAGTGTGAATGACATTGATAGAATCAGAATGATTGAGTATGTCCTGATAGAAAGATTAGAATGTAAATTGTAATAATGTAAAATTAAACCATTACCAAAATGAAAATAACAATTATACCAGTTACTCTATTAGAAAAATATTAAAAGAAAAATTTATGATTTTCACAACATTTAATATCGAGTTGTTTTTGAGATAAATTAAAAGCATAATGTTTCAAAAGTTTTTATCTATATCCATGCTATCTTAAGATATTTTCATCCACATGGTATGATCTTGACTGTGCTTTGTAGATGACGAGTCTATTCTGAGCACAAAAATAATGGCATCCCGTTGCACTTATATTAAAATAAAATAAAAAAGAGAGTTTAGATTCTATATTTATAGGAATATATTTAGAGCCTGAAGGTAGACATGCCAAACACTTCGACTATTAACCATGCTTACAAATTCGGAAAAACCATCACAACATCATTTACAAGGTGTAAAATTATTTTTCAGGGTATAATACGCGATAGCTAAATTGCTAGTACGTGTCCCTGGGAGTTTTACAATGAAAAATGGGAACGGCTTGTCAAACGTTAGACCTACATGTACGCATGAAAAACAGGGGAGTCTTTAAAGAAATGACAGCCTCTTGCATACAATTGCTTCTCTACTGAATTTCTTCAGATTTCAGGAGCAAAGTAGTATATATGTTTATATATTATTTTATCTTTTTTTTTTTTTTTTTATTTCATAAATTTATTTCGTTTTATTTATTCATTATTGTTTATTTTTTATTATCCATTTGATATGGTTCATACTACAGATTAATGGTATCTTTAACATGATATTTTTGGAATTTGCTATTTCGTAAGTTAGAAATATGGTTGGTAAATGATAAGTATAATGATGAAACTATTCAACTGAGTAAATCCTTATAATGTCACGGTTTCCATAGCAATGTGTTCCAAAGCAATTATATCTTTACGTTTTAATAAAGAAACTTTGGTGGTTTGTTACTTTTGATTTGAAAAATTTAAATAAAAATACCTATGATTAATTGCTTATGGATAAAAATTGTTCCGTATACTTTAATTCAAAATATCCTTAATTAATAAACTTAATTATTAACTTTAATTACTAATATGACGTCACCATATCTCGTAATTCACTGAAGATAATGGGGAAGGAGTTTTATTCTAAAGAAATACTCAAAATTTATTTGTTAAATTATGGATATTTTTCATCAAATGATGTGTACATGGTGATATTTTCAACCTCGTCGTGAATGATACATGTGCTATTTTTGTAGTAAAGACACTATAATGAACCGGTGCTGAAGAAGAACTCTATCACTGCAAAATGACTTATATTATGAACATGTATATCGTTTTCATTTTTTTTTAAATGCGTTACACTAGCTCGTAATTAATAAAGTTACATTTTGCAGTTTCATTTCTATGTCACTGTTTATCAACTCTTGGTAGATGGTGACATCCTTATATTCCGAAGACCGTTAGTCTGAACGCCTGTTAGTTTGAAAATTAGTTACATTTCAAAGCTGTTTGTAGAATTCCCCCGATATCTACGGACAACAAAACGTCATTAATTAATGAATAATTGCTGTTTTAAACAACAAAAACTTGTGGAAGTTGTGTTTACCAGATAGATGCTTCTTTTGCATATCATTTTCTCTTTCCTTCATTTGATTATCTGTCTTTCAAATATTGAAACTGGATCACAAAATAAATATTTCTAGGAAAATGCTAAACAGCATTTCCGTCTACATAGATTAGCATTAATATTAGATACGTGTGCGTGATTCAAGATTACCCTAAAGGTTTTAGCCTTGTTTAAACTGGTGGTATATACCACTTCGAAGGTGTACAACAACATAACAAAATTGATAAAAAAATGTGTATGCATTAGTACAAACATTAGGAACTACAGTTGAATCGTAGATAGTTGAGTAGTTGCAATATTGTAACTCAAAAGACTTTTAGACAGAAAATGGTATCGTCTTTAGAAGGTATAGTAGGACGGTTACGTATATTCGTTCTAATTTGTTGAGTTGCTTGTAAATTTTGGCAAAAATATGCAAAATAATGTACACTTCAGTTAAGTAAGTCCACAGGGTTCGGTAAATATTTCTGTCACCAAGTAGCCATACCAGTATGTTTAAATTTACAAAATTACAAAATGTACAAGGAGCGCTAGTTTGGCCAGATTCGACTTTACAAAAGCATAAACATCGAGTCCTTTTTGACCTCGTCATGCAAATGGCGGCTGTATGTTACATCAGACAAATATGGCATATATTAAGAGATAACTTAGATATGTCAAGTACACCTAGGAAGTGATATACATGTTTAGGTATACCAAATTCTCACTAGTTTAAATAGGGTCTAAAACACGTAAAAGCTCTTTTTCGCAGATTTACATTCGTCATACAATTCCTTTAGACTACTCGGCCTTCGGAAGTAGCACTTTCGGAAGTCAGTCACCCTTAGTACATCTGTTTTTATCATTGTGGTTAGAAAAGCAACAAAACAATAGTCGTATCAATTGTTTGATGATTAAGAATCGGAATGCGGATACATGGATAAGAAACGATAATTATATTTCAGAACAGATTAACCTGCTTTTGCAATACTTCCCCAAAGAAAACAAAGATGGTTCCATTTGAAGTTATTTCAAAAAAAACTTTCCTTCAATATTTCCTCCGGAGCATCTTAATTTTACACAAATAAGCTTTGAAGGACAAGAGAAAACCTAAATTACTTAAAAAGGAAGAAACATGTTTGATCCGAGACATTCACCCCAGAGATACCCAATACATCTGTCAACATTCCAAGCTATTTCGGGGTTTTTACTCTTAACGATGAGCTTAGCTTTCCTTTACAGTGTTCACGTTATTCATAACCACCGAATGTAACCGGAGGGCACAAATTTCTTGTTTCAGTCGCGTTGAAAACAGCGTGGTATCATGCTTTTATCTCTGTCCTATCACCGACCTCCTACTCGGATTTCTGCTAGTGCCATTATAGTGTTTAATATGGTTTAACTAGATAATGCATAGATAAAAAGCTGCCTTGTCACATCCATTATATCAAAGCATATGACTTTTAGTTAAGAGCAAATCCCAGACTGTAACTAATGTCAGGATTTACCTTTATCGACATGTATCGACAAATATGTATCAGAAATAAAGAAAATCTGTAAAATATATTCTAGAAAATTTTTCAATTTTTCAATTTTAATTTTTGACCATTTCATGTTAAAAAATAAGCAATTAAAAAAATCTTTGTCAATTCATCCATTTTCCTTAGTTTCATACTTAGACCAAATAATACTTCTGTGTTAGCTCACATCTATTTTACATATGTCATAATTACCCAAAAAATAATTTCTGTGAAAGCTGACATCCCTTTTTACATTTTCTTATTTAGACCAAATAATAATTTTTGTCTAAGCTCGAATTCAAGATAATCATTTCTGTGTAAGCTCATATCCATTTTAACTATGATTTTACTTAGTGTTTCTGTAAAAGCCCCTTATCCATTATATTACTTACATTAAATATAATTTTCTGTTTAAGCCTTAATCCATTTTAACTAATGTGTTTTTAGATCAAAGTATCTGTAGGTCCTTGTCCATCTTGACTAGACCAATCAATGTTTGTTTTGTGTAAGCACTCATTTATTTTAATTTTCATCCTTGCTCAAATATTAATACATGTATCTGCGTAAGCTCTCCTTCATTTAGCGCTCTCTTACTTAAATTAGACACCAATTTCTGAGTAGGCCTTTATCAATTTTTTCTTTTTTTTCTTACACATATCAAATAATATGTTTTGTGTAAACTCTCATTTACTTTAATTATTTTCTTATTAGAATCAAAATTATTTTCTGTGAAGGCCATTATCCATTTCAACAAGCTTTTCTTAGAATATTATTTCATGTGCAAGCCGCAATGCAATGTATGTATTAACCTTTTTTACTTAGAATGAATAATAATTTCTGCGTAAGCCTTCGTCAATTTTATCTAACGTCTTACTTAAAAATCCAATTTTAGTTTATGAGCATCACATCCATTTACTTAGCTTTCTACTTCAATAAGATAACGATAATTATCATGCATCATGACGTAACACAATTTAACATATTAAGCGGTCATCATCATTACCATTACTTTATACAACTGGGTAATTTAATTTTAGTAAAAAGAAAACCAAATTATTAAAAGATTTGACTTTATTTTTATGTTTTTCATTTTTCAACAATGACCATTACTTGAAAACGAAAAAAAATCTTAAAACACAATACACTCAAAGCTTTCTGTGTCTTTAGGATTTTTTGAAAATTATAAGACCAGTGAAAATGGCAATTTTACTGCTGCGAACGCAGTTTTTTTAAAGTTTTTATTTATTTTTAATTGGGCACGTAAATAATCACATCACTAAGAAAACAACTTCATCGTTTTCTTGAAATTTTGAAATGACATGAGTGCACTTGCTACCGTACTGCACTCAGAAACATTTTTATTTCAAGAAAGAATACCTTCATTTTCATTCAAAGTATAAAAATTATCGGTAAAATATTTTGATAACTAGTGTTTGTGTCAAACAGTGATGTGATTGTAACCAGTTCTACCTATGTACTTTGCCAATTATAATCTAACTAATCTGAATATCAATTGCAGCACTGCTTCGTTTATATATCGTTCGATTGTGAAATAAGTTTTGTCAAAAGTTTTAGCAAGTTATCATGTGAACGATTTTTTTCAAAACATCTCTTTTGTCTGTTGTATAGTTTTGATGAAAGAAATTTTAAAAAAATGGCGTCCATTTTGATAACTTGTTTCCTGTGCTTTGAGTAAAGCCAGAATTTAACTTATTTTACCTTACAATCAGAGGCACAGCGCATTATACAATGTAGCTCTATCTATTTGATTTCTATTGGTAATATTTAAAAGGTTAATTATCATCAGAATTGCATTGCAATGGAAATAACTTGATTTCGGCAGTAGCGTTGTACCCGTTAGTGTAATTTGGGTACTTTGAATTTGCCCATTTTAGAAAGAGGTTACTATTTTGATATGCAAAATGTCTTCAAAAAAAACACCTTTAATTAACAACACATCAAAACCAATCGACCCGGTCTGACGCGAGTCAGATTTTGTAGCATATGTAACTTAAAAGAAATTGAATTGGAGACGAGTTCCATTATTTATTCAACTTTACTGATGATCAATTAGTATCTAATAAAAAGAAATTTATATCTAGATACTATCATGAAAGACCAAATAATTTTTAAGTTGATACTCTTTTCAATTATGTAGACGACAATGAAATTATTTCACTTACAAAATTATAATTATTATACAAGACAGACTTAATTCAGTTAATTAATATAACCAGTTTATCATGTGTAAATTATAGTAGATGTGTAATATGTACTGCACTAGTTCATTATTGAAACTGTTTAAATGTATATGTCCTTTTTTTATATTTTCTACTACTGTTTGTTTGTTTACGAGAATAAAATTATTGTCATTGTCTATTGGTAGGCACAGTACCTTCTGGACAATCATACAGATGGAGGTGGTCCACAAAGACAAACTGAAGGGACTAAAATATGAACACATTTATTCTAAATTTGTGTTCTTGCTTTAGACCCTTCACTTTGTACATACTGGACAATAATGGTGAAAGTAGAAAAAATTAAAACATTAAGTAAATGCATGTAAAATCAATAATGAAATGTGAGAGAACTCATGTAAAACCCGTATAATGTTGGAAAACACATGTGGATTCCAAGTAAAGGATATGTAAAGCCGACTATAAATTGAAAATTGAAATTGATAACTGCTACATAACATACATAGATCTAACACGTTGAAAGCGAAACATATATTGCAACTGAAGGTAAATGTTAATAGGTTTTATAGTTGCTAAGGCATGGTTACTAATATTACATTTTGTTTTACAATTTAGAGACCATAAGTTGGAAGTCTGATACGTTTTTGAGACTCAGTGGATATTGTGCATCTTTCTGGCTAGGGAAGAACAAAACAAACATTTCAAAGAAGTTTTCGAGTACTTCGGGAACTGGTGGGTGGTCATTAGCGGCGCAAAATCACGCTTTTAACACAAACCTTTAAGTTCAATGAAGCACGAATGTAACGGTAGTACTGACTGGGTGCTGCTAAGGGTAGGACTCCCCATCAAACATCCATCTGTCTAGCTGGAATCTTTCTGAGGATTCCTCACATTTTCCGATAATATGTCGACAGACTTGAGTTCACGGGAGATCGGGGATGCAGTCAAATCAATGTATACGTTAATTGGGACATTTGTTAGATTAACAAGGTCTTTAATTGGTGGGGATACGTCACGCCATCAGATGGACCCAACAGTCCGATCGTTCGAACAATTACCATTATATTCTCATATGTGGAAACAACTTTCTATAGATGGAAACGCAACTACATATATGTTTGAGACGTTGCCTGTATTTTTTTTTAAATATCGTAGTGAAGTATTCATGAGTTACAAAGTTTATTATTATTGATAAATTGAAAAAATATCTATTTTAAAGTACTCTAATGCTTATAAATATTGTGATAAAATTTATTTCTTTTATTATTATATTTTAAGCAGTTTATTGATAGACTGTATTCATCGTCTATTAATAATTCATTTATTGAATGTATCTTTTGATTGAAATTATATGATCTATATGCATGGTCTACGAAATATATCTCTTTTAATCTGATGCGTTGTATTTTAATGTAATAGAGTTTTAGACGTTAATATCATAGTAATATATATGGAGTTTTCATCAAGCGGCAAATATAGAAAAACTACATTTGAGTTTCTGTGAGAGATTATAGCTTTTTTAAGTTGACTCAATTTAAGATATTAGGTGATTATATCGTACGTTATTGTCTTTGCATAATTAATTTAGCATATCAGAAAAGGCCGCTAGACAAAACACAACATCAGAGAAAAAATAATTGTGATAAAACAATTAGGGATGAGAGCTAATGTAGATGCTATACAACTTAGAATATTGGATGAATATGGTAGAATATTGGATAGATATGGTAGCATACTGGGCAATGGAATATTGTATGAATATTGTAGAATATCGGGTATTGCATAAGAAGAATATTGGAAAGATATAGTAGAATGTTGGATAAAAATAGTAGAATATTGGATAGATATGGTTGGATATTGGTAAAATATGGTAGAATATTTGATAAATATTAGATAAATATGGTAGAATACAGTATAAATATGGTAGAATACTGTATAAATATGGTAGAATATTGTATAAATGTGGTAGAATATTGTATACACATGGTAGAATATTGTATAAATGTGGTAGAATATTGTATAAATGTGGTAGAATATTGTATAAATATGGTAGAATATTGTATAAATGTGGTAGAATACTGTATAAATATGGTAGAATACTGTATAAATATGGTAGAATATTGTATAAATGTGGTAGAATATTGTATAAATGTGGTAGAATGTGGTAGAATATTGTATAAATGTGGTAGAATATTGTATTAATGTGGTAGAATATTGTATAAATGTGGTAGAATATTGGTGTGAGAATATGGTGAGAATATTTTGGTGTGATAATAGAAAATAAACAAAGGTTGTTTTATCGTAAATAAAGAATATATGTTTATTTTCAATTATGTGAATTTATGTATGAACGTTATATAACATACCTCGTTAGGACTATATACTTTAGTAGTGTATTTGATGTATTGTTTATAATCAGTTTACACCACGGGTAAATAATCTGGTTTAGTGTAATAAAGAACTGAATGGAACTTATTTTTCTAAATAATAAATAACACATACAAATAATCAAACATGTCACATACCTGAATCCGAGCCTCGTTTAATTTGGTTATACGTGCAAGTTCTTCTCGGCAGTAAATATCGGGATAATGTGATTTGGAGAATGCAGCTTCTAGTTCTTGTAGTTGTTCTTGTGTAAATGTTGTCCTGTGTCTTCGGCGCGCGGGGGTGGGGCAGGATGACGGGTTGTGGCCCGTCCCCACGGCACCAATGGCTGAGCCCGATCCGGGCTCATGTTTTATCTTTTTAAATGCTCCCTCCTGACCTGTGATAAAAAAAAAGTTACGTACATGTATAAACAATGTATATTGTAAAACATGTGAATAAGTAAAAATACGCATCACGAAAAACGATACATTTTAAATCAACTGTGATAAGTATAGGTCAATACAAAAAATATAATCAAATAGATAAATAATAATAAATCATAATTTAGTATTAGTTCATTTTTTTCAAGCTTACCAAAACTGTCAATATCAAAATCTAAAAGTCCTTCGTCACCCGTATTCATTTCAATATCCATAGCCGTCAACCAGAAGTAAATTTCGTCATGAGAAATTCCTTTCGCTGTTGAATATCATGCGTTAGTTACAATTTTACATTGTTATGTTACTTTTATATTATATTTTCTAAATGCACCACACACAAGCGATTCTCTAAAAGCTATATTTACTATTTCCATACATAAAAGTATGCGTAGTACTTGTATTGTGTTCTTACATAAAATAACAGATTGAGCGGGGTTGTCGGTGGACACCATCTAAATTATTTACGTTGACCACTGGTCATTGCGGCTGAGGTGTGAAGGTGATAACAGATGGCGAGAAAGATTGTGTCCACTTACACCTTCGGCCGTGGTCAAACGAAACTGCTGTTTTGTCACCTAAGATAAAGTCAGGTGGTCGATCTGTATGTGTGACCTTTCACCTGAAAGTGACCATGTTACAACAGCGATGTGGCAATTCGATTCATGACAAAAAAAAGTTGGACGGTCACTTTTGACGTTTGATCCTAGCCCAGATGACTGAAATTGTGACAGACACTTTTTACCGGGTACAAAACACTCGAACCATATGTTTTATGTCAAAAGTCACGGTTATTTGGATAAACAAAATTCCGTAGAAATCCACAAATTACCAAATTACCATGAAAAAGACTATAGGTCAAGCCTGTTGTCCAATACAATATTTTTAATATATAATATACCTTCTTGTATGAATAAATGTAATACTTTTGTTATTGATAATAAAATATTTTGAAATGAAATGAAACTATCGCTGTGTATACATGTGTACGCTACTACGCTATTTTTTTTCATATGAGCAGAGACATAGATAATTTAATTGTACTATTTATCTATCTGATCGGAGCTAAAAGAAGTACCTAACTTTCAGATTTTTCCTTGACATCTGTAATTATTTCCCAAGTAGAAAATTAAATAAAGGATTTTTAAAGTTAAAAAGCTTCTAATGTGAGTGTTTCTAGTTATAAAGTTTAAAGAATATATACGTGTTTGATGTTATTTTTTTTACACAGCATACTGATGATGATATTTATATATCAAAAACAGAATCAGACGAATTAGTATTTTTCTAAAATAACAAAAGTTATGTAATTAACAATTTTACCGTCATTGCAAATTTTCTTCTTGTTTTACATTAAAATAAATAAAGGATCTAAAGTAATTAATGCATTCCGAAAAAAATCCATGGCAGTATGCCCTATATGAAATAAGGTAAGGATTGCACAGACAATAAAATAAAAAAAAGTTTTTATATTATTTTGGTATTAATTAGACATACATAAATGTACATGATCAAATTATTGTCCAAACGATTAGTATTGTTTATGCTTTGTCAGCGGTGGAGCATTTCAATAATTATATATGTGTATGTGTGGTAAAATTGTCGCAGAACAGTGTAAATGACAATTCGCTGTTTTCAAACGGTATAAAACAGATGAATAAAGCTTTATTCTGTACTTTTCTTATAGTTTGCCATTAATAAACAACTTGAAATATGAAACAGTAAAATGTAAATCATTTTAATAATGAGTTATGTGGACAAAAGCCCGAGTAACTCTCGGCGAACTCAACATGCCAAAAACTTTATCAAATGTATACGTAAAATGATAAACATACTGTAGTTGAAAAGGGTATCTAAATAATTTCTACAATCAAAATCATTTCATTTCATGTAAATTTTATTTCTTTAATTGTTAATATTTGTACTGTAATTTTTGCAAAATCAGTTCTCTGTATTTCTGAAAGCATTCGAAAACCGAGTGGTTTTACTGGTTTTATTTCCATCAAAACAATTTAATATAATCGTTTGTCTTATAGATTCATATTATCTATAGTTATCCCATTGATATAGTACGTAAGTAAAAAAAATAACGTATATATCTTATAAAATTTTACTAAAATTTACAAGCGTATAGAGTCATACAAGTAGGGCGCGTTATCAAATATTTAAACTAAAATGCCGAAGTTTGTTATGACCAAATAATTCAAATTTTCAAATAAAAAATTAGAGGGAACGGCATTAAATAATATATCTCTTATGAAAGAATGATAATTGTCTATATACATTTTTAACAAAATAGAAATATTAAAATTATTAACAACTATTAAATGATGAAGTGCTTATATCAAAATCATCATTTTTTTTTAAATTATGCCGACTATCATTTCGATTCAGAGAAAGTCAAAAAGTTAGATTGTTTATATTTTTTCTGTTATAACTTATAGGTAAGCATGACATATGTTCTAGACATTATAACTTTTTGTTTCAACATACTCTATCACAAATGTTTTCAAAACTATGATTTGATGATTTTCCCCAAGTTTTGCCAATTATATATTAATCCTTTTCTAACGGAAAAAGCTAAAATTTCTTTGCAACGAAAATCCTTTGCATTACGCGCAAATAAAAAATGTATGGAAACATATGTATATTTCAAATATTTAAATATCTATTTATTTATGTGATTGCACATTTGGTAATTTCAAGCTAAATGCATTCTTGATAAAGCAAAGCTATATATTGTACGACAAAAAATAGAATATTTTGTGGAAAATTCAAACTTACCGAAACAGCAAAATAAAATATAAGAAGTATAAAAGTTACACCGAGTAGATAATCCACACTATGCGAAGTAAAACTAAATGGTGTTCCGGACTTTTATTCCGTCCTGGTAAATCCGGCTGACGGAACTATAAACTGCTTCACTTGTATAAACTTAAGACGGACACCTAAAGCGAAAATCTCCTTAATTTGACGATATTAAAGAAATGGGACGTTCCTAGGATCGTGTCTTAATCATGTTGGGTAGTTTTATTGTGAAAAACTCTAGTCGTTGAAAGCATTCAGGAGCCGTAAATTTGGTTAGGAGAAAACAAAATTATGGCTTTAGTACAAATTACCTGTGCTGGTCGGAGGCGGTTAACGCCAACAAATTGCTGACAATTGTATCAACTCTTGCATTATTTCATATTCAGTCGGTGTCCGCCGTAATGAAGTCTTGTAGTACTCATTTACTTAGAGCTATTGTAAACAAAATCACATTACTCCGTCAATAAGTAATAAAATTTGTTGTCTGTTCATTGTCAGTGCTTTACCTGATCATCCCGTCATTAATCCATAATTTTTATTTCAATGCTCACCCCCTTCTTCTATTAACCGCCATGCTGGAAAATTGGGTTAATTACTAAAATGAATTATTGTGTGAATAAATTTAATTTGCCGTGGGGTTTTGTCTAATGAGATAGTATAAGAATATACGTACCGTTGTCGACTAGACTCCTCGCTGTCGAGGCAGCGTCCAGGTTGTACAGGGCGGTGAAATCGTCTACTTTTCTCTTGTCGTTACGTTCATCACCCAAAGACACCCGTGTTTCATCTGCCATTTTGATGGGTCGGAAATTTGTGTAAAAAGTGTCGTTTCTAAGAGATGATGTTTGAAAATTAAGTGACTAATATGATTTTCTTTCTCTATATTTATACCGATTCCGAGGGCCGATTCGTTCCTTGGTTTTCTTAACCAATCACGTTTGTTTTTATTGAAAATATTATGCATTGGTATCACATTATCGGGTCGCGTGCCATACCGTTCTCTGATTGGTCGCCGATGATCAGGAGCGACCGCCATATTCATGAAGGCGTGACGAGGCTCGGCGCGCTACCATTTTTGTCCTCTGTATGTAGTTTGGCCTTCGTTCTATCTGATACCGAGCCTCGGTCGATTAGAATACAATTGATTTTGGTATTGACGAGTTCTCGTCTGAATGTAGGATAATTACCGACACAAACAGGTCAGATGCAGACTTTGTCAATGATGGAACAAAAACCCAATACCGGGGCATATCCGAGATAGACTATGTACATCATCTACCAACTACAAATAGATAACTTCAGAAATAATGCACTCATTGTGGGAATTTAATGTACATATACATCGAGCTTAAAACATATATACCAGTAAATAGATGTTGTACTTTTAAATTCAACGTATTGTTTCTGTGTGCTTTCAGACTAAAAACAAATATCGGCACCGCCTCCTTTACCAAAAGTCTACAGAGTAGTGCGTGGAAAATTATTTGTAATAAAGCGAATTAATGTGATACAACACAAATTTCTTAAAAAAAAAAGAAACTTCGGCACACAATTATATTCGTATTTAATTTTAAATATCTCGCGTTTACATGTAATAGTATGTTTAATAGATACAACTCAGGGCCATAGAACAAAATTATCAAAATTAATGAACTACATCACTAAAAACAAATAACAACAATTTCACACTCAGAAAATGTCAGATTTACTGTAGTATCAAACTAACTGGTGACGTAAGTACATGTTGTATATATGTAGGTATACATTATGATCACAATAGAGTCGGATATAGACATGAACAGAGCCCGGATGAGTCGATACAAATCTTTTGGTATTTTGTTGAAACCTAGCTGAAATATTCTAGTAAAATATCCCATGTACCAATGAGTTTTTATTAAATATCGATCACAACCAAGTTACATAAGTCAAACAAAGTAAAGTGACTTAGTAATTAGGATTACAGAATGTATTATTATGTGATTGAAATAATTCTGAGAAAGGCATATTCCTTTTAATGCCATATTCTTCCAGTGGTTTCATATCAATGCAAATCACAACCGTCTGTTTGGGAAAAAAATGTTGAAAATCACTAAAAAATCAAACATATTTTTATTAAATATTTCAAAATTACGCGATATTTATACATACTGTAATATGTTCAGCGGTATAATGTCTGTTTCCCGCTTAGGAATCTCTTACTGTACCGTAGTTATTTCTTTCGAAGGGAGGAAATAAGTTAGCTGTCAGTTAAAATGAAAAATTAGAAAAGATGATTTGAAAATAATAACCAGGAACAGATTAAGTTACTCTGCCTTTCAGTAAATAGTAAATAATGTAAATAGAACACTCTGTCTAAATGAATAGAGTGCAAACGTCTAGAACCGACACGGGTGTTTTCTTGAGTAGCTCGTGGCCATTGGACAAACATCTTTGGTACTTTGACGCGCTCATCAATTGAGTGATATATTTTATTAGATATACATACATTTTAAGATTAAACAGTAAGTTTCCACGAGAGCTCATTTAAGTAACAAAATCCAAGATATTTTTTCTAGACAGTTTGTGTCACAGCGATCAGATCGGTTTCAGCTTACCTCTACAAATAAAACATATTTTAGAAAAAGTTCATAAGGAAAAGAGGCAATGCTTATATAGTAAACAGACGGAAAGACTGGCAGAAAAAGTTGAAAATTAGGATAAAAACCAAAACGGGTGAAAATTATAATAACAGACAGAAAAAAGGGGAAATTAGGGTAAAAAGACTGAAAATGGTAACAACTAGAATAAAGGGCGGAAAAGGGTAAAAACTAGGAGAAAAGACGGAATAGGGGAAAAAATAAGATTACAGATGGAAATGGGAGGAGATGAGGAATACCTAGTAATCTATATGTACGAGTAAGGTTAACTGGATGTTCTCTGTTTAAGTTCAATAATGTTGAAAACATCATTATCATTATAAGTCTCTCTATTGAGGGACTATATATACAATTTGATATCATTAATAGTTGCCCGGATGATAATATATTATACATGCAGTACAGTTCTATCAGAGTTTGTGACCTAAACAAGGATACAAAATCTTGTTGATTTCCATTGGCTATGAAGCTTTTCAAAAATAATTTAAATCTATCTATATAGTTTGCTTAGATTGACCCTAATTAAAAGACAATTCATTTATTAGATGAAAGTATATGTTGTAAGTTACCTATATAGCTACATGTATATATTACATTCTGTGTATGGTTTACGTATTGTAATCATCATACTGAAATTTATGTTCAATATTTGTCTGACTGATAGACCGAAAATAATAAAAGGATTGAATTGAAATAAAAGTGATAAAACAGACAGAGAGAGCGACAGTTAGACAAACAACCCATCCGTCTTGTGTTTATAATTACGTGTTGATTAATTAGATCACAGATGGTATCGAGTGTTTGTTTACGGGAAATTAGCACGCGCCACTATCGACATATGTGTTAAAATCACACGTATACCGTAAACACACCCACGCGTATTAAAATAAAACAATTAACAAAAACAAAACACAACCATGTAAGTGGTACATGTGATAAACAAAACAAAAACTAAACAAAATCAAATTTTAAATCAAAGAAAATCAATAAATGAATGAATCAAATAATTAATCAATTAATTCTTTGATTGACTAACCAAAAAACTAAAAATCAAGTTTTAATTTTAAGAATCAAAATGTTTTGTGGTAAAACACATTGGAAATGAAATATTAGACTGAAACATCGAAATAATTATCTTATGTATATATGTTTCTGCTGAAAAGTAATGAATTGAATGCATTATTATTTCCTTTATTTCCTCCAATATTGAAGAGTTTACAGAAAATAATACATAAATAAAGAAAGAAACATTCTAACATACACAAGTTACACACACATATACATATCTATCAATACAAGAAAATACCATTAGATATTCGACTACATTTCGCCATTATCTAATAGCGGAGAATGCTTATAATAATTAGCTACAAACATATGTAGACGAGACAAATGATACATACAGTTTGTAATAACAGATATATACGTATCAAAAGTCTATATATAAGGCTAGCACATAAAAAACAGTTACATAATACAAATACTCTGGAGTTCACAAATAGAATAAGCATACATACGAACTTCAGTTGAAGTTAATACCATCAAATATTTTGCCTAAAAAAATAAAAAAAAGCACAACCATGTAAGTGGTACATGTGATAAACAAAACAAAAACTAAACAAAATCAAATTTTAAATCAAAGAAAATCAATAAATGAATGAATCAAATAATTAATCAATTAATTCTTTGATTGACTAACCAAAAAACTAAAAATCAAGTTTTAATTTTAAGAATCAAAATGTTTTGTGGTAAAACACATTGGAAATGAAATATTAGACTGAAACATCGAAATAATTATCTTATGTATATATGTTTCTGCTGAAAAGTAATGAATTGAATGCATGTAAAACCCACATGGACCTGGCATGAATGTGTAACCAACAGTAGATATGTATGTATTATCGATACCATACTACACATATACATATATAGTTTATTGTTGGTTAGAAACTCGTGCCAGGTCCCTGTGGTAAAACCGTAACGGTATAGTTTCCAGTTAAAATCAGCACGGCGTCTCCTTTCGGCAAATGTAACTTCTCACCATACCTAATTACGAGGGGTTACTTGGACAGGGCAGAAATAAATCTGGACGATGGTCAGTGCCCTGGGGCCAGAGAGTGACCATCTGCAGAGAACGAATCAAGCATTTTTTTTTAGTTTATTTCAATTTAATACATAAAGAACAAATTCTTGCAATGTACGAATTCAGAAGAAAACAATACTTAGAACGTGCGTGTTTACAAGGCCGTATTCGCCCCTCCCTATTTTTCTAGAGAAGAAATTGAAGTTAATTTAACGCCATCATCCCATGGACTTAACAATGTTTTACAACATGTGATGTCTTCCTCTGACATCGGCTTTGTATCCCATATTACATGAATTTGTGTGTCTTGTAATGTGAAACATGACATGATAATGCATGTTTACTGCAACAGATTAATGTGTCATGAGTACAAAAAGATATTGCGGTGGTTTTTTTCGTCCACAACATAATTTTGGTTCACTAATAAGCGCCCGCTTTGTTACAATTCTTAAGCGCCTGTGCGTCAATTACGGTGAATACGGTACAAGATTTAACATAAATAGGGGGAGGGACTAAGACAGGAGGGGAATAATGAAGGCAAGAAAGGGGAGAAAAAGACTGTGAGTGGAATATAGATCTTAATGGCCCACTACCCTCCCGAAACAAAAGTTTAATTAAAAGTTTCTGAAAAACAATAACATAAAAAGAATAACAATGTATATTGATGCATTAAGATGAAGTTAATGCAAGATTCCCTGTGTAATTTATGTTAATAGTGAAGATTCATTTCGCTGTTTTGCCGTCTGTCACATAAATGGCTACCAAGTTTTTTTTCATTCAAGGTCGCATGGGCTAAAGATCCTAAACTCTGAGTATTGGTTGACTTCGTGAAGTACTAAATGAAAGCCCATGAAGAAAGTTTTTAGGTACATCGTGTGTCTATACCGTATCAATAACCAATGTACCTAATATCGGTCATCGTTCGCCAAAATTTGGATCCAGCTTAATTCAGTATGTAGTGAATTACATGGCTTATGTTATCAATATGCCCAATAATGATTGGCAACCTTACAGAAACTTTAATTATAAACTGCAAGCCAATTATCAACTTTGGATTTCAGCACGAAAGTATGCGGAGACGACCCCTGTACTATATAACCGTATGACCTCTGAACTTTGCATGTTAAATTGTTAATATGTTTTGGACACCAACTCGCAGTAGTTTGGGAAATCAACTGAATTTGAGTATGTTTTCTTGGATTTCTCCGTGTGGACGAAAGTGTAAGAAATGATTGATACAGGAGGTGGAAGAAAACTATCGAATATTCGGGTAGTGTAGAGGTTAAGCCACTCGCCTTTCACATTGCCGGCCGGGGTTCGATCCCCAGCACGGACATGAAAAGGTCGGGGTTCACCTACCCGATCACGTGGGTTTTCTCCGGGCACTCCGGTTTCCTCCCACTCTAAGTCCCCTCGAGCACTTTCATTCGGAACATCGAAACTGATTTGTATAAGTTGTATAACTTGTTTCACAATCGATGTAAAATAAATAAAGTTTATATCTATATTTACCGATCCTTGACACACGCATAGAAAGTTAGAAATGTAGGATATTTTTCAATTACTTGATATTTTAGAGAGCGCAGCGAACTCTTGTGATAGAGGTGTCTCGGTAACGTTATTCTATGTAAAAACTTTGTCAAAAATCGGAAACAGGAAGTCAACACAAGATCCAGCATCGCGCAAGACAGTATCCAAAGTCACACTTTTGCGTGATTAAAAACAAGTAACGCTTGGAAAAATTCAAAATGAAAACATTAGTGAAAGATAAACCTTCCAATTCATTCTTACCTGAATCTGACAATTGCATTTTGTCCTGAATCTTAACTTGAAAGCTGTTTTACGTGAGCAATTTCTTCGGAATTTTCCGCCTGACAACGTAGAATAACGTTGAGATATATAATTTGTGGCCACAGTTACGTATTTTTGCAGAAAGTGAAAGTAGAAGTATCCTGTGTTCATTATTGTTTTTCTTGTTATAAACTCAATACCAGTAATTCAGCAAAGCTATGATTCTAATAATTAATAATTCTATAAATGGTTTCTAGCAGTACAGTTATTTAGCGCACCCAATAAGCTATACAAACAAAACACATGTCAATATCGATAAGACTGATAGATCAGGAGAGATTACTCTTTTGTCGTTGGATATCCTTTATTTACCTGGCATATTTCTATTCAGTTACACATTTAAAAAAAATGGATTAGCTGCTGCGCTCTCAGTTAGACTTTGCCTAAAATTGTATTATGCTCATATACTGGCTTGGCGATGTGAGAGGATGTGAAGGGATATTATGAAGAGAATCAAACACCTTCATGTCCCCAACTTTTCTTTATTTTCCCGGAAACCGGAAGGTAACAACTAAACATAGAAAACAAGATAAGGAGACGGAATACAATATTCTATTGATGATAACATCCGCCCCGCAAAAAAAAAAAGAAAAAAAACACCTTTTTTTTCACAAACCATCAATTGAATGTACAGAGTTATACTTCAAAATCACACACATGTATGCTAAACTGACATATTTTTCTATTTTTGAAAATTAAAACAAATTATACATATAAAGAAATTAACAAAACAATAGAGGATGCTTTAGAGCTTAAATCTGTCACAAGTTAATTACTAGAAAATTATCAATATGATGAAATCATGTATCAGCCAATGTTTATGTTATACTATAAGTGATATTCATAAGTACACGTAGTAGTACAATGTACGAGATAGGACACAGTTCTGTTTCAGCAAATATAACGAAAACCATATAAAACATTCATGGTCAATTTGGTCCAGGCATCTATAGGCTTCATTGGGGAACAAGTGTCCATCAAAAATGAATGTATGCTCTAGAATGTCATAATCCAAGAGTCACCAAAAAACTTTATAATGAAAGTGTTACAGAGTCTACTTATATACCAACTTCTGGGGAAGATCTGGTCGCTTTCCTGTTAAAAATGCAAACATGTCCTTTCCGTTGATGGAAACATACGTTTCGGGAGCTGATGTCGGCACAGATTTAACTGCTTCCAAGCATGGTTCCGCAGACGTCACAGATACAGATGAACTATGTGCATGTTTATGTTTAACATCAGCATTCTGTATTACTGGGGCAATAGTTGCTGGCTGCTGAACCTCAGATTTAGCACCCAATTTCTCACAAACTGGTACACTCACAGTATTACATGAATACTATTTATCTTAATGTTGTATTTGCGACTAACCAGTAGATTCTCGCAGATTGGATGAGCGGTCAGTTAACGCATGTTTCTGTTCTCGGGAAGAACTTTTTCGTTGTTTCCACTCCCTTCTTCGTTTTCTGTCATACCGGAGTTGGGATGGTGATTTGTGCTTCCTGATTATTTTAACCGGAGGTGTTCGCACATTGTCACTCGCCTTGGAAATGTTGGCACTGGATTCACGACATGGCATGCTTACTTTTGTCCATTTTAATGTCAGGGAAACACTGTCCGTGTTCTCACTCAAAACAAAAGAACAGTCTAAACTAGCGAGTAAGTTTTCAAAATGTTCAACACTTTATCAGGAATCATGATGGTGAGTTCAATATCAAAACAGTCAAGTAACTTTCATAATGGCAATGATACACAAGGAATAGAAAAGTCAATCACGGGACAAAACGTGGTCCACATCTTCCTGACATCCGACATAATTTTTTTAAAAAGAATCCACACAACCGGCAAAATGCCGGGTTAACAACACGAAAAAAATATGTACACTCCACATAATGTCCAATTTAGATTCCCCATCATGTACTGGCTTGGCGATGTGAGAGGATGTGAAGGGATATTATGAAGAGAATCAAATACCTTCTTGTCTTCAACTTTTCTTTATTCTCCCGGAAACCGGAAGTTAACAACTACATAGAAAACAAGATACGGAGACGGAATACAATAATACACAAAACAGCAATTTCCGGATATTCTATTGATGGTACAAAAATATATATACCATGTATATAACACTCATATCAACATCGCTAAATATTTTTAAAAATAACGTAACTTTAAAAGCAAAAACAACGTGCAGGGATTTTGTGAAATGTTTGTGATATAGTTTTTCTGATCGAATTTTGACTCTACATTAACAACGAGACAAGCCTAAGAGTGAAAATTGCAAACATTAAAGCAAAAATGTTAGGGAAAGTCATTTTGATGGGCAGTGAATGGGCCAAATTCGCAAAATTTCAATATGTAATGCTTTCGGATTTTTGGCATGTACCGATATTGACATTAATTTACTACACGACGGGGCGTATTGATAGAAATATACCGCAAGTATGCAGACATTTATTGTTTAATGACAAAACGCCGCTTCATACAAGGCAATCATTTTGTAAATCCGCAAAATTTTGTTCGTAATGAATCTAAATGTTACAATCATAAAGAATAATACCAAGTAATGCCCGGCGTGAATTACAGGTCAGGCTAATTAACCGTGAATATTCATGATCGTCAACATAACGGGAACATAATAACAGGGGTCACCAAAGGTCAACAGGAATTCTAATAAACTGAACCAGCCAATCGATAAATTCAGACGGGAAAAGGAAACGAGAAAACTATTAGCAATTTGTATCTATAAATGATACCGGGAAAGAAATCATTTGTGCTGAAGAGGATCGTGAAATAGGATGGCTTCGTTAGAGTCTCGTATCACAAAATAAGTCTGACTGCATTACAAACCCGGCGAGATTTTCGACATGATAATTGTGATTAATGAACCTCTGTATTAGAAGACGGTGAAAATGTTTCTTCGCCTATTAGATAAATAGAAATGCATGAATTAATTAAATATATATATAACCGACTTCGCTCAATAATAATCGACTACGTACACGGAAAACGTCACCAGAGATTTTTTTCTTCAATAAACTAGTTTTTAAAGTTGCTTTTTAAAGGTGCATGTATTGTTTTTTTTCATTCTTTTTTCCCACCGGCTGAAAAGAATGGTTTATGTAATTATAGTGTTGAATTTTGTCTCATAAATGTGACAGTGTATATTTTTTACTGGTTTATATTGCAATATCATTACAGAACAAAATATAGTTGGTTCCAATTTGCGTTTTAAATAAGAAAAACTCATTTTTAAAATGATTATCTACCTCCAAACTTGACACGCTTCCTTTCCGCGCACACCCAGTTATATTGATAAGCGTTTGTATAATTTTATTAACATGCACTGAATAATGCTTTGGTGCGTTTAATGGGTTTTTTCCGGGTACTCCGACCTCCTCTACCAACAAACCTGACACGTCCTTACATGACCCTGGCTTTTAATAGGACGTAAAACTAATAAAACCAACCATATCAAGAGAAATTTTTCTTTTTGATTTCTGTTAAGTGGTCCCTTAAGACAGAGTCGACTGTATATGATATGGATTGATGGATTATTTCTAAGCAAACTTAGATGCGTACCACAGAATATTTCGTATCCATCATTGCCTTAGCTTCAATCTGTCAGCCGGTGGTGGCCAATGCTGGTTAAGAGTGGGCCGACAGTGGACAGATGTTAAGACCGTATTCTTTTATTTGGTTAACATGAGACAGTGAGATCCCCTACCGAGCGACCATTTCAGGGGGTGTGGCATTAGCTGTATTGCCATCATGAGCACGCGACAATTACGTCACGGCAACTGGTGACCAGTGTTGGTGAAGTGGTCCGGCATTGTCCATCCTGGGCGGAATGTCCAGCGAGTGACCGGAGGTATCTAAAAGGAGATATAATAAGCCTCTCCAATGACAACTTATGATGCTACAAAAACACTTCCACCTGTCAAGTTGAACGCATTTCACGCTGAAAGACACTCTGCGTGTTTATACTCTTCCGTTAAAGACAAAAGTCCGGAGGCTTCAGCATAAAATAATGCACTTTGTGATACAGGTATGAAATTCGGCTCACTATTACAAGCTATTTCAGGACGGAATCCAAACCGGTTTTTGCCGCAGACGGCTATGGCGGCTATTTTTAAAACTTATTGCAAACTAGAACAAAATACTTTTAAACACTCAGATTTTTGTGTTATATCTCCATAACATAAAAATATATTCAAATTAATTCTTATCATTCAGTTTACTAAAGATAATCTCTTCAATATTCAAAATTCATTTTGGGACTCTTTTGTCTATGAAATCATTACGCCATCCTCTCCGCCAATAAGAAGCAACGTTACAAACGGCGACGCCGTTTATTCCTTTATGGGCTGATAAAGTATTTTTTTAAGTCAATGAATATGCCCGTAACAAGCAAAATTGAATTATTTACAAGATAATTGTCAATGTGTGTCTATTGATGCACGTTCTGCTTCAAAGTATCAATGTGAGCAGTCTCATAACAAACAAACTCTAACAAACTCCTAAACAGTTAATACCTTCGTCAAATGAAGTATTTTAAAATATGAATCGTTAATTATCAGAAATGTTGATACAGTATTTAGAAAAAATGCCTGTGCGTTTTTTTATGAAATCACCGCCAAGCAAAGAGAAAGAATGTATAAACTAGTTTGGATCTAAAATATCAATATCGTTACGTGATGATAACAGAAAGAAGAAACCGCAACTACTTTATTATATACAACGAACAATACAGCGACATCGCATAGTAATTAAAATCTATTTGTTACACTTATTCCTATTGGTTAAATCTTTGAAGTTATTGACGTCATACATTTAGAACGTTTTCGCAGGAAATTTTAAAAGCGGCACAGTCATTGGCCACACTGAATTTTTGGATAAGATATCAATGCGCCACACCTCAATTTGTTATATTGTAAAAATAAGTAAAATCGCGTAAATGTATGCCTAATTACCATCTGATTAAGGTTTTAAATCAAATTACGTGTATAAGCATTATTCTGAATATTTTTTAAAGGAAATTTTGTTTGCAAACTTTTGTGAGTACGCGGATTCACACAGTTTGCAACGCGGATTCTCACAAAATTTTGCAAACAAAATTTCTTTCATAACCCGATGAAATAAAAACAAAAACAAAAACAAAAAACACCAATGCATATAATGAATTTGCCAGACTTCTTGATAAAATAAAATACGTTCACATGTACGATTCCACTGATTTCACAAAAGTATTATTTTTCCAAATCAATACGCAACGTAAATGTTTCAATTGTGACGTCACGATAGCGTCGGGTTTCCGCAGCCAAATCCCCGGATTGTTTTTCATAGTGGTATGAAAAAAATGAATTTGTCAATCAGAAAGCCAGATTAAGTATGAAAACAAAGAAAAAAAATTATTTTGTCTTGACGGGACGTGATTTGCTTTTGAATCTGATATCCACAAGATGTACAAAATCATTGACCTAGAATACATATCCGATCCAAGCTCATATATCAGACTGCAAAAACTCGCCGAAATCCCAACTAATATTACCGATAATGTCATTTTAAACGCACATTATCTACAATTCCGATTTGCGAGCGATGACGTGGAGGTAATTTTCTGCCATTTGCGTTCAATTTCACGTCGAAATTAGATAAATTTTGCTATTGAAAACTGCTATAGGACACGTATTGGAGCTGAAGACGGACCAGCTACTTTCATAATTCAGTAATAAGAATGTTTATTAAGCGAAGGCCTATTCCTGACGAAAGACAGACTGAGAGAAATTATGCCCCCTGGCGGTCTTCCCCTGCTATCTATCTTATTTGGTTACGTGGCCAATTCGACCATCCGAAAGCTCCATTCGGATAACGTCCTTACTAGAGGCCTGAGTGACAAGTACGAAGGTTGATCTTACTTCAGGACCTATGGAACTATGAAAAAGCTTGTACTGATACTGTAACACAAAGATACATGTAAGAAAACAAAACTAAACAAAAAATAAATAAATAAAAATAAATAAAAATATATGAATAAATAAATTATAAGAAGTATGAACAAAAGATTGCAGTTAATGGACTCGCTTTGATAGCAATCTGCATTGTAGCATCACATGTAGCTAGATATCATCCCATCAGATATAAAATCTAAACCGAACATTGTGCGCGACGTCATAAGTGTTAGCTTGAGAAGTCAAGAAAAGATGGTTGTTAACTTATCAAATTAGCTTATTTTTAATTTATTCCATCTTTGATGGTTTTGTTTTGTATGGCGTTTACTATAAAACATGCATTTCCGAACTAAATAGTTATCAAATATGAAATCAACATGTATGTACAGAATCATATGTAGTCTGGTCTGTATCTGGTGGGTGAAGGTAATTTCCTCATGGCTGCTGCATTCTCATTTCTTTATTATTATACTTTTTTCAAAACAAAATTACTATTTATAATCTTATTAATAATATCTCATATACTGTCATTACTTCTCAAACATATACTTTCAAATGCTTTTAAATACTCTTTCATGTCATTTGTAAATATAAATTTTGTTACCAGGGAGAGAACTTACATAGGCACTGCCTGTTGTTTGATCCCATTTCAATTTATTTGAAATAAGATTTTGCTGAAATGAAATTATATGTAGTCTTCTGGTTCTATTGACATACTGTTTTATAAATACAATTAAAGACAAAACAAAATAGGTTTGTTAAATTGTATCTCTCTCCTGCAATATCTAACATATATTTCCATACAACAAAACTATAGGTAACTTTATCATTTGTTTTATCTGAGTATAACATAAATATGATGGTTAATTTTTGTCAATACATCACACACTTTTTAATAGAAATGTTTATATGCAATCGCATTACCATAATGAACAACTGACTATCATGCTTCTGTGTCTATATCTTGTTTCCAGATTCTGCATATGTATGTATGACACGTTAAATAGTTGATAATTCAGCAACCAGTTTCTTTCACATTTTATGTTTTGAAATGTAAGATTTTCATCAATACTTCTTTCTTCCAATATCATATCATTTACATCAATTAAGTTGGAATCACACCATGTAAGCTTTGTCAATAAAAGTGATATACTATAATTTCCCCATATTACCATACTTAAAGTTGGCCCAAATAAACATCAATGATGCCGTAATGTTTTCGCAAAAGCTCTGTCGATCGGTGTTGATTTTGACTTGTAGACAATTCTTTCCAGACTTATCAAAACATAAGTGAGGAATTAGTTTCAAGTTAGCATATTTTTATCTAAAAATCGTGATACACATTAGGGTAAAGTTTTCTCCGCTTGGCGCTTTCTTGTTATGATTGATAAACTGGCATCAGAACTAGTCGGTCAAGGTCTTTGTCTTGGAAACACATATTCCATGTATATTATTATTAGCTGATGACACTGCAACATCGAAAGGGCTACTCCAGAAAGAGTTAGATACAGTATATACATATTCTATTGACTGGCGTCTGAACTATAACCCATTAAAAAGTTCGCTGTTAAAATTTCAAACTGACATATAAAGCGTTGTGAATTAGAGTATGGTTGTGAGCTGTGGAACTCCTATACCAAAAGAGCTGTAGATGAGGTAGAATGGATACAAATATGAGTGTTGACGCCGTATTGGTCTTCTCAAAACCACCTCCTCAGCAGTGACTGTTCAAAGTTTAGCATCGTTTGATATATGGGACAAGAGGGAAAGACGGAAATTATTGTTCTAGAACAAACTGTGTATTGGTGGTGCTAGATGTTTGCGGAAAACACTTTTTTCTACTAGAATTTGTCAATTTTGTATGGCAATATCTAGTACCCAAAAGGGATTTCTGCTTGACATATATATAATTTTATAGACACGTTTACGCTGTTATTGTAAGTCATATTGTTTTAAATTGTTCATAAACTAAACAAATAAGAGATGATTTCATATGTTTTATTGTAGCAATCGAAAATATATGTTTTATTTCATATTTATACCCCCTCCCAGATTTTGAGCTAATTCATGTATTATTGGGAGGTCCCATGGGCTTTACATTGCAAAGGTATGAAGATTGATATAACTGTATGCGTTTAAAAAGATATTCAATTTGTATTTGTAGCTGATTTATAATCACTGCAAAACGTACTCTTATAATTCTTTAAATATATATGGGTCAAAGAAGTAATAACAACAGGATTTTCCAGATGACACAGGATCCTATCAAACGTAAGTCTGTTGGATACGAATTACTTCAAATGGTAAATATGGGACAAAGAAGTAATTCAAACCGTGTGGACGAATATACACATATTGTACATGTATATACATTGCAATAATTTTTTATATAGAAATATCCAAGAGAATTGTGCCCTCTTCACTTTTTTCTCTGATATAAATTAATCATATATTTTTCTTTCTCTCTCTTTCCGTAATTTTGTACTTCGTGTTTCATGTTATTAGAATATATCTTATTATCTAAATACGCGATATCATGTGTGAACGAAGTCGTACAAAGTAAACTTTGTGGTAAAACAAGTAGTGATAATTTTATGCATTTTGTATTAGAATTTTCACTTTTATATTTAACTCGTGATAAATCAATGGAAAGCTTGGGTGAATGCAATACTGGTAATGTGTTTTGTAATTTTTTTCAAATTTAGGTATTGAAGAACAATGTTGTTTTTACTTGGTGAGCGTTTGAATGTGTGCTTGTCAGATGAAGAATGGGAAATAATGATGAATAATTCAATATTGCTTGTAACGACCACGTTCACTGGCTTAAAAATTACTTTATCAACCCTTAAAGGACAAAATGGCGTCGCCGTTTGTAACGTCGCTTCTGATTGGCTGGGATAACGGCGTAATAATTTCATGGACAAAAAATCCCCAAATGAATTTTGAATATTGAAGAGATTATTTCAGTGAATTAAATTATAAGGATCAATTTGAATGTGTTTTTATGTTATGGAGATACATTATAACACAGAAATCTTAAGTGTACCCTGATCATAAACCGCTTCACGCTTTATTTTAGATAGGCCTACACTCAGAGTTAAGTGTTATATCTCCATTGCATAAAATATATATTCAAGTTATTCCTAAATAATGTGAAACAATAGTGAATATAAAATACATGTGATGCGAGAAGCAGAGCCTATTATAACCTAAAAATACATAATAATAGTCATCTCTGTGTAAATATGAATTGCAACCTTTACTCTAGACGATGTCCCTCTTCCTTTCTCAACACGGGCATGGGACCGGCCACGGAGGAGTTCCCAATATCGGGTCTCTTGGCCTCTTAGTATAATTAAAAAAAGACTTGTGAACTAAGTCCTTTACCTCAGGTTTATTGAGTTTTTTTTTTGGTTTTTTTTCTCTCTTCGTTTCATTGTACGTCATCTAAATATTCATTTAAAAGAAATTAGACATTATATCTTCGAAAATGATTAGTTATGTGGATGGTCTGCATATGTATATAGAGAATACATGGTCAATGCCTTAAAATATAAGCTGTATTTTGGCGAAGGTGGCGAGCCACTTTTTTTTCTTTCTGACCCGAGCCAAAATACAGCTTATATCTTAAGACACTGACAATGTATTCTTTTTATCCCACAATATTACAAAAATGCATAATATGATTCATATACTTAGCAGTGTTACATTCATTTATATATTTGTACTCCAATGTTCAACAAACATGGCCGACTTTCAAACAGTGGATCAACCAATAGGAGGTCGCCAGTGCCGAATAGTTTACAGCAAAAATATATATGGTAGGTGTTTTTCTGACGATGCAAATGCTGGTTCTTTTCATCATCCTTCACATTTTATTTTGAAAATATTAAGGTTTCATTATTATGTGTCTTTTTAAAATATTAAAATGTATATTTCTTTGCAATACAAATCCTTTATTCTTAATGTTGAACATGTTTGCTGAAGTAACATTGGTATGTATTTAAATAAAGTTATTGGGCCTCGTCATTGTGCTAAAAATGGTTTATAGCTATAGTGTAGATATATTTATTCAATTTTACTTTTACTAAAAACCCGATTTTGCCCAACAGAAATCTCTAGAAAGTTATGTATCTTAAGACATACTACATATATTATATATATAAACAACTATGAAATTAATATAAAGAGAAATCCATACATAAGATCAATCAAGTGAATTGTAGATAATACTTGTATGTTATTTCCTTTTCCAGGATTTAAATACTCCCTCTTAAAAGTAAGTTATTCCACTGAATTTTATTTCAATTATTTGTTTTATGATGTTGTAAAAATTAAAATACACACACGACAAAATCAAAATCAATGTGTCACTTGCCACGTTATATCTCATAACGGTTTGTTTGACGGTTTTTTATATTATGTGTGGTAATCTTATCGCCCATCAACGCAAATCACAGAAATGTGTACCGTATATGAACTTAATATTATTTTGCTCTTTCATATGAAAATATTTCCCTTTTCATATCAAATAAGTAACTATTTGATAAATATTTAAATTTGATTTTAACATAAATCAGTAATATTTGAAAAAAATATGCGTTTGTATGATATAATAAACAATAATGCAAGGAAATAAATTAATGCATTCATTTATAATTAAATCCAGTAAAAATACATTCTGTTTGAACATCTTTTCTAACCAAATAGTACTTGGAGTTACCTCCCCTACAATACTGAAATATTGCATGTTGTGTCCTGCCGTTTTTTTCTGTCCATGTGTCAACACAGGTAATATGGTGTTTAGAAACAAAAAATGTTAAAATGAGCATCTGTATGTCACACAGATGTTACTGAAATATATATCAAAACACTATAAGAATGTTAAATACTTTTATGTACCGGGGTATGCTAATATAGTAAAAAGTGAAAATTGACATAATATATAATAATGTTGCATAAGTTAAAAAATTAACTAGTAAGTTTATTCGTGTAGAGAATATAAACAGGACATATACATACATTGTTGTATAAACAGCATCAACAGTGAAATAGTGCAGAAAAATATTACACATACGCAATAACATTAATGAACTGAATCAAGTCTGTCTTGTATAATAATCATAAATTTGTAAGGGAAATTAGTTCATTGTTGACAACATAATTTTGAAAAGGTATCAAATTTAAAACTACATGTATTAAATTTGGTATTTCATAATAATACCTAAAAAATAAATTTATTCTATTGGATGATAATTGACCGTCAGTAAAGTTAAATAAACAATGGAACTCTTTTTTAAGGTTACACATGGTTCTTGGTATATTATTCTATCTGCCATATTCAATTGGTAGACTTACATTAATGTTCTAAATTTACGACAGACCTTCGCTAGACGTGGAGGAAGAACAATCAAATAGTTTTCCAAAATCAAATCATGCTTATACATTCTATAATTGGTACCTTTCGGAGAGTTGAAAACATAGTTTTTCCAACTATGTATAAAATTACTTTTGAGGTCATGGAATATCATTTTTTTTCTACTAATGAACTAGTGAATTCCCTGTTCTCGAAGAAATGAAAAAAAAATTACATTCTCTAAAATACTTTTAATACATTTTAACTCCTGTGTATTATAATTATCAGTAATCTGGAACAGTTTATAAAGACGATTGTAATGCGATAATCTATCATCCTTGCCCAATAGCCAATCATGCGAGCTTTAATACTGATAGCTAAAGGGAATCTACCAAGTTCTTCGTTTACCATAAAGTTGGGTGTTGATGTTTTCAACTTAAGAATATGTTTGCAAAATTTAAGGTGGAGACGTTCAAAGGGTTTATAATCACAGATCCCCATACCTCATAACCTTATAATATAATTGGTTTTATAGCTTTATCAAAAATGTCTGAATTACAATCAATGGACAGATCATGATTTCTATATTTGGCATTGGCACTATACATCGCTTTTATACCATTTTAATATAATTTCTTATCATTAGATTGAGTGAAACCATTGTTGGTGAAATAAACAGCAAGGTATTTGAAGTTTTTACAATTTCCGTGTTATTATAATTAAAAGTAAACCGTATATCTCGACATAGAAACCCTGTACCAAAAAAACATTACTTTAGCCTTATCGATGTTAATTTTGAGGTGCCATAACTTTGAAAATTTATATAAGACGTTAAGTTGTTTTGTAAATCTCTGGCAGAGTCTGCAAGTAATATAGTATCGTCAGCATACAGTAATACATACAACTGTATATTAACCTGTAACTAATTTTCCAGTTTTACGGATAATGCCGATAAGCCTTTACATTCATGTACTTATAATCAAATTTATAATTATTGCAATATTGTTCAACATGTTCAATGTACAATGTATTGATTATAGAAAATTGTTATCCTAAACTGTATAAATTTATATCGTCATTAATGCATAAACCGGTGTGAAAACACTTAAAAATCGTGTTTTGACTGAATATACCACATCAGATACCCTTCATAATGATATATCACACGTCTGTATTAATAGCATTCTATCACAAATCGTAGGTAAATTTCAAATTTGACAGCAAATACAAGTTTTTCATTTTTTTTTTCGTTTTTCGATTGAACAACAGAATAAAGTATAGCACTACCCGATTACCCAGCTGTAAAACATATCAAGGTTATCATCAGTTCAGTTCACCATTTATTGTTGTTGTTGACGTCCAAATTACAGCTAGGGTCAATTAAGGACGTCGACCCCTGTAGGCAATGATGAGTAAAGGACATGTTAGGACATTTATTTTTTGTCTCCATACAGTAATGGAACTACTGCTTATCTTGTATCCTATCAAAACATGATGTAAAAGCTAAAGACAGCACAGCAAGATCAACGAAGCAAACAATTAACTTTCTTTAAAGACAAATTCCTACATTCTTGGCTCTATAAAATTGTTTCCATCCTTGGTTCATTTTAATGCCAATTAAGATGTATAATGGCTTGGGAATAGGATACACAATTACATTATCAATTGGTTCTGTGTACGTACTGCCCGACAATCGTTATATACATATACAATCTAATTAAAATTAGACTTGTAATATGCTTCAATACAAGATCTAACAACTCCGAGTTTGGGGTCATCTAAGCATGACCCCTATGAGCCGTTTATAAATTAGATGACATCAAAGATTATATAAGCGACACTTCAAACATATCGAACAGTACACCTCACTTTATATTGACGACTAAACTCCTGTGGGATGTCTCGTAGGATCTCGGTTCTATATTCTAGTATAGGAACATCATAGTATAAATGGTGGTGTGTTCCTACTTAATAAAGGAAAAGTACGACTGGTTTAAAATTGTCATCATAATATGACCGGTAGGGGTGTGTTGTCTTTCGCATTTGCAGCATGCTTCGATGCGATATGTATAAGATGAACAAGAGTTCAACTACTACACGGAGATAAAAAAAACCACATGGCACAGGTTTCCAAAGCACACCTGCCTATACAATATACACATCGCATACAGGGGAGAATGTCATCAAATTACTTTAACTGTAATGGTACGACAGTAAAAGGCAACGGACAAACGCGTACATTTGTGGTTCCATAAAGTTGTTTTCATCGTCAGTCCATTTTTGGTGCATAACCGCTTGAGGATATGGTGCAGAATTAAAATGTGGACTGGTTCTGTGTACGCACTACTCATTGCTCAACTGTCGTCAACTGTCAGAATGACACACATATATATATATATAGAATATATATAGTGATCGTATTTTGAGGGCACTCCTATGTGAGGAAGGCTCTGGTTGTCAAGATCAACCATAGTCTAATAATGGTTATTTCTGCTCCTGCTTAGCGCTCAGCATAAAGGGAGTGGGGCGACCGTTTTACCCGTTGTCAGTATAATATGACACGTGTCTTTGGCGGTATACTGCAGTTAGTAAACATTATGAAATGAGCAAGCGATTTCTGTGCACTATTGCAAAGAAACTAACAACTTCTATTGTTTAATTTCTAGCATGCAATGTTATGTTTCACTACCCTATTCCGGTATTATGTTGCATTAGTTCATGACTTTAGGATGTATACCTCTGAGAAGTAAAACTTTCTTGTGATAAACCTTTTTCTTTAGCGGGTGTTTGGAAATAGGAGTTCATACGATAAAAGAAAATGGAAGAAAAAAACATATGTCCGTGTGCTCGGTTAATTTTGAGCTTATGTCACTCAAAGATACCTAATTGACAAAATATTGTATATTATGGGATGTGGTCTTCTTTACAAATGTAGCAGTTTTGATTATCAAGACAAATATTTTTTACTATGAATAACAACATATGCTATCCCTACCCCTTAATTTTGAGCTACACATTGCACTATTTTCAGCCATTTCTGCCAGATTTAACCCTTTATAGAAAAAGTATTTGTATTAACTTTTGTATATATTTTGCATATCAAAAGGTAAAAGTTTGCTCTTTCTAAATTAGGCAGAAAAATAGGTCGTGTCTTTGACCGGTACTTTTTAATTACATGTTATTTCACTATTTTAGAGTAAAAAATGAAAGTGCTCAAATTACCATTTAATGCAAAAAATACAAAGTGAGAAAAGTATTATATCATTTAACACATTGATACTTAATATTTCTGACTGGTTTCAATATGGCGGGAAATGTTGTCAATGTCAGTGAGTACACAAAACATTGTTCCGCAATTACTTTATTTACGAGAGGCCGTGTATAGGCTTGTTGCCTGTTACCCAATTCCGATTCTCTTTAACATTAGACTATAAAATATTTGGAAATGAAAAATAACTTAAATTTATCTTTTTTTTTTTATTTATTCATACAATGTCAGTGTTCCGTTGTTTGTATTCTTGCGTGACAACCTCTGCGTTTACGCAAGTATAAACGATTTTCCGGTATGTAAGGTTATATAGCAAAGAGAAAACGGAAATGTAAATATTAGCGTATAATTGACAAACTTACGTCTAATTTACTCTCACCGATTTATCACTGTGGATTTAAACCAAGTGGCGGAGACTTTCATGTCTTCTTTGTCCAGCTATATAGCCGGGGTCGATTATCGGTGACCAGGCAGTGCTGATCTGGTCGTTACTTTTTCTCCTCTTTTCATAGAGCTGTAAAATCAATGCACTGAAAGTACTTGAAGCTAGGCATCCAGACATAGTATCGATAAACATTTTTGTTGTTTCTATGATGTTTACAAATTGTTGTCCTTTGCTATGGATAAAATGGGAAACTCAGTCACCCTCTTGGTATTGTAATAATGTTGGAAACGGTTTTACATCCATTTTTAAAGTCTAATATATGTATGAAATGTTGCAACATGTATACATTTTGCGTGACATATAAATACAATATTTCATTGATTGAACAAAATTGTCAAGATGGATCAATGACGGTGATTAATAAATCGAGAACCTTGAGATAAACTTAAACTTGGTAGACCTTATACAATTACATTATAGGTATACATTATATTGAAGGAAACAAACATTTTTATCAACAGAAAGTAAAAAATGAAAGAGTGGTTTGTTTACTTTTCTGATACTATTAAGAAATACAACTTTTTAAATGATCGTAATCAGTATCCAACTCTAGTCATATATCGCTATCCAACATATGAGAAAGTCGGTTTATGACTGTTTATGTACCGGTTTAACTTTGGTAACACGAATTCCCCCCACGCGCAGCCTTATTCTAGTTCTATTTTTTATATATATTTTCAATTTTTCATTTATGTTAAAACTGTGAAGATTTGAACAAAATGAAGATAAATTCATAAAAATATCTAGTTTAGTTTGTAGAATGTTTACTTAAATTCTGTCAAAAACATAACGGGACTTAAGTTAATTGAATCTGACATATAGAAGCTAAGCCGTTAACGTTTATCGCATTTAAATGCTTGAGTTCGGGTCATTCAATGCCACATCATGTAGAGCCCTCACTGATCACTGTACGTGTATCATTACGCTATATGTATAAGGGAAAACTTCAAAACGTATTTTATGTTGGAAATTATACATATCAACATAACTTCGCTTTCAATAATCATCATTTAACTGCATTAATCATTTTATAAATATGCTTTAAGCGTGGCGATTTTGATAAAAAGAATGATACCATTCGATAACTGTTTCCCGACCTCTTCACAGAAGACACCTACCTCTTTTTTCGGCGATAAATATCAATACCACTATTTAAGCTCCATTCAAATTCATATTTTTTCAACCTACGACCTCTGCACACGACATGATAGGACAACTTAATGTCCCTCATAGTAATTACTGATACTTTTGCATAGACATAAACGTGATACAATATCGAAACATATTAACAAAAAAGCTGTTGATGTTTCATTTGAAGTAAGGATTAACCTGATTTTTATGTAATGGAGATATAACACAAAAATCTGAGTGTACTCTTAATAAACCGCGAAGCGGTTATGATGAGAGGTCACTCAGACTTTTAGTGTTATATCTCCATAACATAAAAATCTATTCAAATTAATCCTTATAATTCAGTTTACTAAAGATAATTTCTTCAATATACAAAAAAAATTCATTTTGGAACACTTTTTATGAAATCATTACACCGTCATCTCAGCCAATCAGAAGCGACGTTACAAACGTCGACGCCATTTTTTTCTTTTAAGAAAGATTTATGAGCCAATGAAAATGCTCGTAACAGGCAAACTTAAATTATTTGAATTCAAGCCTAATCTTATTAATTTGTAAATGCTGAAATACTTAATTATGCAATTTAAATACATGTACATATGTACTTGACATTTTAGCTTTTGGTTAGAATAAACTAATACAGTAACTGTTTAACGGTTAATTTTCGTGTGTGTGTTATTATAACTATTTTTGCGTTCTCATTGAAATCAACGAACTCTAAACATCGAAATATTCAGACAGTCATTAACGCACCTACAATATGTCCGATATAGGGAACCGCGAAATATGGACCCGCGAATATAAAGCGATATACAGTATTGAAATAAACACGGCATATTTGTGATATCATGAGCTCTAACAAGCTCTAATTATTATTAAGAGTGTTAGATGAATTTTGGTTGATGTCCAAGCACGCCATGACTAGGCGCCTTAAAGAACGTTTTTGAAAGATATTCGGCTGTCTTAATTATACCAGTAAGAGATGTGACGCAGACAGTCCTTTGTTTAAAGCGTAGTTGGGATCACGCCGAGCTTTGGTCACCAAGTCAGGCGTACCATCGCTATTTACAATAGTGTTTACTTATCTAGCCAATACAGATACATTAATATTCAAAAGGCCTATTGCTATATATACTCAAACCATTGTTATCGCAAGCTACGTGGGCTCATTTAGACAATCGGGTGGAGTCTTTCGTCTCCTGAATCACAGAACTGACATTGCATTGACTCACAAAGGACGAAGAAATACAACTGAACGGTGAAACATTGGTATATAGATACTGTATTAAATCTGTAAGGAGCTATTCTTGAGGGTTGTGGAAAAACAAAATCACAGTTCAATAGCAGCAGTGTGTGACACGAATATTGACAAAAAGGGATTTAGTGTGTTTGCCATTCACTTTAAATGTCAACTATCTATTACCTGATGTTTTGAACACACACTTACATTGTGGAGAGTATTGCTTTGATATGGAAACTGTAGTGCATACCTAGGCACGGATAAGTAAAGTATTGATATTGTATAGCGTTTTTGTGACTGCGGAATTCAATATGGTTTATCAGGTAATGCTCTTTTATTTTATTACATTTTTTATTCCTTTTTATTTTTAATTTATTCATAGCGAGTTATTTATTGGTTTTGGAAATTCATAGCTACAAGTAGCTTTTTTTCTCGTTTTGGTCCAATTAAATTTTCGTATGTTCTGATATTATTGTTTACGGTAACAGTTTTACTTTAGGTATGTTGCTCGTGTCTTACGTTAAGCAGTTACAAGGTACTGACCAGTGGTCGATGGGTTTCTTTCTTTTAAACCAAATTGATAAATCATGATATATATTGTGCTCATATTTTAGGTATAGTGATATTTTATGTATTTGAATGCCTCTTTTGAAAAGACACAAAAGTATCGGGTCCCGGCAACACAAAACTGTTCTCAGACAGATTTGAGTAAAATATCTGTCTGAAAAAGTTTCATGGTGCCGGGCCCAGTTCTCTGTCCCGTTACTTTATAATTTCCTGTCCAGTTACTATAAGTTTGTACTGTTATTTTGTTTAAACAAGAACTTTGTAACTTGTTATGGTCTTCAAACAATTAAAATGCAATTTAAAGTAGTGAGATATTTGGGAAAAGGCACAGAACTAATAATTCTTTTGAAATGAAAATCCTCAGATTTGTTGCCCCTAATTTTGTTAAAAGCAAATTGAACTTAATTCTTGGTTTTCTGTCTACCACTGCATAACATTGTAGCATCTGGGATTAACATAACCAGCTTGACAACAACATGTTAAAGTAGTTATGATTCGAGGACATTGGAACAAATTCAATTTGCTTAACAGAATTATGGGCAACAAATCTGAGGATTTTCATTTCAATTCTTGGTATTCTGTCTACCACTACATAATATGATAGTTCATTGTAGTATCTGGGAATAACATATCCAGCTTGACAATAACATATCAAAATAGTTATGATTCGAGGGCATTGGAACAAATTTTTTCATTGACTTAGTAGAAGTATTCCGTTAGTCGAAAATGTCATGAGCCAAAAATGGTCTTTCAAAAGAAAAACTGGATATCTATGTTTTGATGGTGGTGCATGCTATGTCTTAAACTTTTACGTTTATGTGATACAGTATTAAAATAGTTTGTATAGATAATCCTGGATGGATTTTTAACTTATTGTTATAATGCAATGAGTTCTACTTGTTTTCCAGGTGTTGAGTGGTGAAGACTCTTTGGGCCAACTGCAACTCCTAAGTCCTCGACGAAGGACCAATCAGTTGGTGGATCGGCTGACCACTGATAATATAAGGCAACCACAACCATCTTTATCGCCGAGACAGGACCATCAGAATCAAAGTAGGAAGGTTGCCTATAGGAGACCTGACTCTGGCACGGAGGAGTTCATGAGATTCGTCCGCAACTATCAGTATGAAAGACAACCAACAAATATCCGCCTACAGAAACGAGTGCCCCTCCCGGGTATCGGTGAAAGCAACAGAACTGGACTGACCTCTACATTTGAACATCCCAATTCTCCATATGACGATACTTATGTGGATAGTGATGTAACATTCGTGAACAATAAGCAGGACCCGCGACAGGACCCGATGCTCCAAGAAGTGCTAACTTTAGCTAGGGAAAGGACTAAGGACCATATCATTCTTAGCTCTTGGAATGGACAGATGCAAAATGGCAACCTTGTGTTTGAGAGTAACAGAAACAATGTTGTTCCTCCTCGACATTCTAATGAATCATACAAAACACCAAAAACATTGCATGGGGTTAAACCAAATACCAAAAATTTTTCTAAACAGTTACCTCCCCTATCATACGAGGACATTCCAATACGGCCCTGTGCCCCATCACCGTCACTCACCCTGCCATATCTAAACTGTTCCGAGGACAGTTTTGTTACTGAAGAACCTGTCGAAGATACTGACTTGTGAAAACGTGTTCCAAGTGAACGTCGATACTGCCAAATCACATTTAATCACAAACGTATTTGATTATGTAACTTTGTCGTGCTAAATACGTTAAAAAAGTTCAGACAAATACCGTGACCAGCTGTGCACGTGTAGCAAACATACACAACAGGACATGAATATAATTTGGATATTATTGGCCTGCAATTATCATTATGTGAATTCTAGGTTTAAAAAACCAGTGACTGCTGCATACAATGTAAATGATTTAATTCCCAGTAGTTCACCCGAGGGAGATTATCGTATACATAGTTTACTGTAACGTTATTTAAGCATGGACATACAAAATACATGATCAGTGTCTTCAAATATAAGCTGTTTTTCGGTCCGGGTTTAGAAACACAAACGTAAAGGCGAGCATTCTTTCTTACCTGATCCACAAATACAGCTTACATTTGAAGACACTAACCATATATTTTTTTTAATTCTGTAGCATTTATCAAAATATATGAAGTTAGATAAACGATTGAACTGTTACAAACATGTCCGTTTAAAAAAAAAAAAAAAAAAAAAAAAAACATTTCGTAGCGCATGAGTATGTCAGTCGTGCTGAAACTCTAAGATACAGTTGTTCTCTTTCAGTGACTATCGAATACAGCAATATTATATGTTGTAGGTGTATTCCGACAACACCAATGCTGGTCGCAGGATAAATTGGTATAGTGTCATATTTTGTGGTCTATATAATAGTACTTAGTAGATTTATTAGATTGCTGTTATTCGAAGTCAAAACCCAACTGTCATCGGAACAGAAAACCGGTGACTATAGGCCATGAACAAAACATTTTTATATTTTGTCAATATATCTAGTTGGCAATGATCCGAGTGCTATATCCGAGAGAGATATCTACGTATAATATTTTAAACCCCCCACCCTCTCTATTTCTTCTTTCTCTATCATTGTCTCATCTTCAGTTCGAGATTTCCTTCGAGCATCTTACCCATATTTCTTTCCATAAACAATTTTACCAAAACACCACAAATCCAGTCAATAGCGAAATTAGATTTAAATGTTTTCATCATTTTTTTTTGTAAAATTGTTTTTGTGGTTATGTGATCGATGTTACACGAGTGGGACGAATGTGATACTGGTAATTGTGGGCTATCCATGTCCAAGCCCACTAAAATCATTGTTAATATACAGTCTGCCATATAAATAAAAACATATGGCGCCTGAAGAGTTTGTAACAGATAATTTAACAGAGTTTCATAACTTGAATCATTTGATGCTATGCCTTAAGACACGGGTTTTACGCCAATAACCCCAAGAGCTATGTGTGTTCATATTCAGAAAGTGTTGGAGTCGATTGATCCTAATTCTGGTGTTAATATTTGTGTAAATATTATATTAGCCGTCCATGCTGCCCTGTCTGTGTACAAAACTGTAAAAGTTAATCAATAAATCATACTTTTAAATGTGATCATTTGATGACAATATATCCTTCTATGCTTCTTTATATTGCAATTATGAATTGATTAACTGACTTTATATTGTAATGAATAACTTAATGTTTGACGGATTAGTGACAGCATCATGTTACAATTGACATCTTGTTATTTGCTTGTCTTGTCGTTATGTTCATCATTATAATTAAGCTACTGTTGTAGTGTAAAATATATTTCACTTCTGACTTTTCTAAAATACATTTGTATGATGCATCTGACGTTTTGCGTGTAATTTTCATAACCGAAAGATTCCAAAATTTCGGTCGAGTTTTGCCAAGATATTGTCATCATTATATCCATGACAAGTGCATCTCTCTGATTAAATACTGGTGATAAAGTTAAAAACTCGACCGGGTTTGATCGAAAGTGAAATATTTGTTCGCTACAGCAGTAGCTCTGTTATTGTTTCGACTAGATTTTCTGAGGGAATCTTGCATATTTTTGTATTTCGTGTCATCAGGTTCTACATGTTTCAGTAATAAAGTACTGTTTAAATAGAATTTTGGTTCTGTGATTGTTCAATCTCTAACATAGCACCATAAGAACTCACTATATAATGTTAAGAACGACTAAGACGTTCTTTTTGTATTAATATTATTCTGACGCGTAGTTTTTTTTTTAAAGTGAATGAGATCTTTAGGCACCGAATCGGAAAATCCACACCTAAATGCCATCATTTCAGAGTCTGTAAAAAAGTTCATGCAAATGTAATAAATATATAATTCGAACATGTAATTTTTTAACAAAGGAGATTTGATATAAATATGACGCAGAAATTTTTGAATCACACATTATTCAATCCGTTTCTGAACTCATCTGACCTTAAGGATAAACACATTTTGTTTCTCTGTACGATTTATAGTGCAATAATGAAAAACATGTCGAAATGTGTATCAGAAATGTTGTTCATTTATTGTCGTTCACTGTTGTGTGTACTGCATTTTGACATATATTTCAACATTTAAAATGCCTTCCATACAGCAGTCAAGAACGAAAATAAACAATTATTTCTTAAATTACTGATTCAACAAGATATAGAGGCTATACTAAAATACAAAACAAAACCCAACGTCAATTAACGAGGGGTTATCAATTTATTCCACAGAAAAAAATCCGTGACGTCATTAGTTCTGCGTGTCATGGATCTGATCAAAGGGAATAGATTCCAAATCTAACTTATATAGAAACCCTTTACGTATATAGAACCGCCTGTTCCAAATGTATCGAATGACCTTAGTACAAGACGTTAATGGACGTGGTCTCGTCCGAATGTATCTAATGTTCCTTATCATTGTGGATTGAAATTTTATATTCGTTGGTTAAAATGATATCTTTTTGTGATTTTAAAACAAATCAAACGCACCTTGGCAATATAAATAGTTATTGTATACGTCTGTCCTCTGTCACACCTGCCAAAAAACACAATTGAGATCTTTAAATGCCGTTTTATCTTATCTTTAATCAGAGAACTAAATTTAAATCGTTATATAGACCGTAGGTCGTTAAGTTTTGTGTATTGATCAATCGAATCATTAAGGTTTAACACAGGCTTTTGGCTCTATAAAAGACCTCTATATGTATGCAAAAGTAATGTGACTGAAGACATGGCCTGAAAGGATGCATCCAGATGTTTCAGTAACCATTAATTATGCAATATTAAAACGTACAATTTATGAAAATGACGGAACCTAATTTTCTGTTTATTTTTTATTCATATATTCACACTCTATCCTTGTCCAAAACCCCCATATTAGAAGAAAGACATTTTATTCCGTAACATATATTCAGTTTTTGGTCAGCTGATTATATTGGCAGCTGGTCCAAATCACTTGAACGCTTGCAAATAAAGAGTATCTATATGTAATGTTACATAATATGGTGGTGATGGTTTCTTCCTTCTTTGAAGACATAACTCTCAAGTGCATAATTAACTTCGAAACGTTAGATTTGCAGTTTTCAATAACACTAATTCTGGAACAGCTCTAGTTACTCTGTAATCACGAAAGTCAAAAACAATTTGCATCATAAACTTTGCATTTGTCACACTAACGCCAAATCAATGCTTATGGGCACAAGAAATGTTTTTACCAAGAAAGCGCTAATAACTGATAAGCACATGCTATCATTATGAAATATCGTAATCGTTCAGATAATTTGGTGATCGGGCATATCGTCGTGGTCGTATGGCAAGAGTGAGAGGGGTAACACCATCATCGGGTTTTACATGAGTATTCTCCTCAGCCGGAGTGTTAACGACAGGTGGGCTGTCGCAACACGTAATACTGTCCAGTTCATAGATAAGAATAGGGATATCTGGAGAGTCACGAGTAGGATGTGCAGTCATTGCAGAGGTGGACAAAGGGTTGGTATGTCTAATGGAGTCGGCGGTCTGGTTACAACACCTGGTGTGTCATCATATCCATCATTAAACTCCGGAATATGTTTAATTGTAAACTTGCTCCGGGTTGGTATATAAAACATAGAGTTTTAATTTTGTACGATGTTGAGTGTAATTGGTTACCAGTAAATTTCTTTATGAAACACCATTCCGATCCTCCTGGGATTGATACAACTAGGTAACGATTACGAGCTTTAGTTTTGTTCCTATCTGTACAGATACACTAACACTAATTCCAGCCTGTTTGGGATATTTTCACTTTTTGCTAGACCAATGATTGGTTTCGTGGCGGTTGTTCTGTTCGATGAATGTTGTCTCTGTCAGAAATTGGTAATTGGTTATGTGTAATTGACTGCGTTGTGTCCAACATCATGTGCAGATAGACCAGATCCACGAATACGAGAATTTAACTGAGTAACTTCAGTAACAGGTCCTCCACCAGGTTCTTGGCGTAGAAGTTTATCTTCTAGTTCGGCGAGTGTTCTTGTTCTTTATTCGTCTGATCTTAATTTCTAGACAAAACCTATCAAGGACCTATCATCCCGTAGAGTAATGAAACTTGGAGCAGGGTCTACTCTGATAATGGCATGAGGGCCGTCGAGGGGGTGTTATTCAAGGGCGAGTCGCAAGAATCCATCACGAAGCGTATAACGCTTTTTATTAGTAATCAGGCAGGATGATGTGTAAGATATTTTTGTTTCTCGAAGTTGGCGAGTTTGTTGGCGGTTGCGTTTGAGAACATCGGTAGCGAATGAAACACCGACAGCATATGGGGTTGTTCTGAGGACTGGCGGATTAATGTCTGAGATAACTAGTCACAAACGAGAGCGATAAGTGTCTTTTCTTGACAAGCTGCATTTGATGTCTGCTTGGGTGATCCAGTTTGATATGTAACGCTGTCACCAGGCCATCAAGAACTGAGTTCGGGACGACTTAGAGCTCTGTGGATGGTTTAACTGGCCATTGCACACCTAATATTTTCTCTTTGATGTGACCGCCATCTTGAAGTTCATGCATAACGAGAAACGAGAAGTGCATTGGTTTTTTTAGGATTATTTTTTAAAAATCATACTATACCAAATGATTGGAGACTTGATCTCATTCAGCCTATACCAAAGGACGGAGTCGACAGTAGAGACCCACTATCATACAGGGGTAATGTTCTTTTATCAGTTCCGCGTTAAGTATACACTTACATTCTCAACGCGAGACTCACCAAGTGGTTGGAAAACAACGATATCCTAAGTGATCAACAGAATGAATTAAGAAGAAACCGAAGTTGTGTTGATCATATATACTCTGTATAAAATAAATAATTGGAAAATATCCAGAAAATCAACATTTTGTTTTGTAAACACAAAAAATCTTTCGATACGGTTAATCAGTAATGTCTGTGGTACAAATTAAAAAAAATGTTGAAGTTGATGGGATTTTTCTGAAAGCTATTACGTCACTATACGATGACGTCAGAAGCACTGTTAGAGTTGATAACGGGAGTAAAACAAGGATGTAATATTTCTTCAACGATTTTTATCCAATTTTGCTGAAGAATTAAAGGCTAATTGTCTAGGAATACATATTGGCATTTTGTTATAAGTAGATGACATTGTTCTCAAAGCCGAAACTGAAAAGGAGCTACAATCCAAAATTAAACATAGTAGAAAGTGGAGATTATCGTTAAACAAAGAAAAAACTAAGATTGCAGATTACCATATATGGAGAGATCAAGACATAATGTCCATTGTGGCGATATGGAAGTTGATTTTGCAAGTTCATACAAGTATCATATAATATAGTTTAAGTAGCAATTAAGTCTGAAGTTTACTACCTCGGAGTTGGCGAAATCCATGGGACAAGCTCTAAGTGCTGTTATCTCGAAAAGTTTATATGCCGGAAGAATGTCAAGTGATGTATACTAGGGTGTGCCCATCCGGAGAATGACGGAATTTTCAAAAACTTCAACAATGCCTTATGATGTATGACATATATTTTATAAATGAAAGAGATTCGTAATTCTATTTTATTTTGGATTAATATTGATTGGTCCTTCACCGGGAAGTTGCTTTTCAACTCGCATTTTTCACCTCACATTAATCAAGTCGCACATACTATTTAGGTTTTGTTCTGAGATTCTGTAACCTCAATCTTCGTGTACACTGTGAACTTGGAATCGGTTGGAACGTTTGTAAATAAGTCCGCTAAACCTGCCTATATTATTAGGTTTTTTTTATGTAAATATGAACCATATGAGATTGTAAACTTAATGGCACATTTTTGTTTTATTAGCTCAAACACATGTTTTACAATAGTTTCTATATATGTCTTGTCCTTTACACTGGGGATCTAGGCCTCCCGACCACAAGTCAGTTATCACCAGGTTTATAAACGTTTCGATGACGTCGACGCTAACGTAAATACCATGAAATATTTTCACCCTAGACTGTAAAACCAGGTTATCTGACCTGACGACGAAAAGGCAAATGACTTTATGAAACCCGGTAGTCATACAATGGCGTACATATCGCCGAGATAAAACGCTGCCATATCTCGGGTGTTGTCATGTGAGTCATGAAGATAACTGTAGCAACCTATGCACGCTTTTCAATTCTTTAAACATTAATCTTTGATATAAGGGATTCCAATGAATGCCAAAGAGCAAATCTCGGCAACAGCTTAATATATATCGCTTTTAACGTCTGAGAACACACGGTTTATTGTTGGTGTCTTTTCAATACCGAATTTTTAGTATCATTAATGACTGGATTTATACCAGTCAAGAACCACTGCCTATTTATATACGAATACACTAGCATGTATGTGGATCGATTTCATTGTTGACGTTTAGTTTAAAATCATTTCGTATTTGAAATATAGTTGTAATATTATGACCCTAAAGTTGACTGAATATTGATGAACATTGTATAACGGTATTCAAGAGAGATGAAATAATTATACGACGACTGTTTGATTGATTCATTCATAATTGATTGATTGATTGATTGATTGATTGATTGATTGATTGATTGATTGATTGATTGATTGTGTTGTCTAGCCCGTGAGGTCTTATTACTATTTCTACGACATCAATTCCACACAGCGAATGATTGAAACACGTGACCGATGTAATTTTGATGCTAAATATTCTTTGTTATATGTACTAAATATTAAAATTGACTACATATGATAGTAGATATGTATACATAGCATAGATCTCTTCATATTGCTTTGATTTCATTAACGCACAAAAACAGTTGCGATAAAATAGTTGTGTAACGTTACGTGTAAGTTTTTTTTTCTTGCATTGCAATCCTGGTATAGAAAAGGTGCATTTTCAAAGCAATCGATTTATTGAAATAACATGACCTGTAAACTATAAAAAATATAAACATGGATGTGAATTTGAGTGAACTTTGATTAATGTACATTCACTAAGCCATCTTTCGACCCAGTAAGAGTGTAAACACACCTGTTGTCTAATAGTACATGTATCATCGTGCCATCCTGAGGCCAACAAACCTGACAGACACAACATGCTATATTCAAAATGTAATATATTGTCTGTATGCAGTATGTGATTACAAACATGAAACACTATATACTAACCATACTGACTGAAAAACAACAAAATCGTCTACATTTAGTCATAAATCTAAATCCATTTCT